>NC_141923.1:6957884-7266153 GCF_057802395.1 Ceratotherium simum simum
AACTGAGTTCATGTATATTGGGTACAAGCCATTTAACTGGGAGTTCTTTGAATTAACTTCCCTAGGATACAGTATTCAATAAAGAGTGAGTAATGAAAATGTGCTAATTTGAAACTTGCCTCCATATTATTAAAACTCAAATGTAATAGCAGCATTTATTTAGAACTTAGACCAACAAAAGATTTTTT
Organism: Ceratotherium simum simum; assembly: GCF_057802395.1. Lineage (NCBI taxonomy): Eukaryota > Metazoa > Chordata > Mammalia > Perissodactyla > Rhinocerotidae > Ceratotherium > Ceratotherium simum. The sequence goes on from NC_141923.1 coordinate 6,958,073, forward strand.
TTCCAGGAGGAGTATTTTATTGCTAGCATTATTTAGAATGGCCAATGCATAGTGTTAATAAAAAGCAGATCAACTTGTAGTTGGTTTTACTATTGTTTTAAAATTATCTCTAGACAATTGCCTGCACACAGGATGGATTACTCTCACGAGCCCACACTTGATATGCCAGGATACACCACTGCCTTAAATATTTCTTTTGAAATATTTCATCTTGGTTGGGACTCTCACTTTTGAATTTCAAATTTATTGTATCTTTATGCTTCCTTCAAAACTATCAATTTAATATCTATCTTTCTATCTATCATCCATCTAAAATGTATGTGTGTGTATACACACACACACTTAATGTATAATAAATAGATCATTCTAAAATTTAATGTCATGCTATATGATTTTTTTTCTTATTTTCCCTTAAGGTGTCTTGAGGAGATTTTCAAATTAGTACATATAGGGAAAGTTATCTCATTAAAAAAATGGTTACATGGCATTTTATAGTGTACATGCACCATAATTTTTTAGGTAACTTAAAAGATTGAAGTGCAACATACATAAAAAATCATACACAGACTGCAATTATACAAATTAATGAATTTCTTGAAAGCCAGCCCATTCGTGTAACCACCACACATATTAGGCAATAGAAAATTATCAGCACCCCAGAAACTCCCTCCTGTCCCCACGTAGTCATTGCTGTCCCTCAAATGTAATCCCTATCCTGACTTCTGTCCCCATGGCTTATTTTGCTTGTATTTGAGCTTTGTATAAATGGACTCATACAGTGTGTGGGTGTTGTATCTGGCTTCGTGAGATTAATCCACATTGTTGCATATATCAATGGTTCATTTTTTTTTCTCATTGACCCATAGTATTCCATACTTTGACCATATCACAATTTAAGTATCCATTCTATGATTGATAAATATTTGTGTTGTTTTCAGTTTGGGGCCATAACGAAAAATGCAGCTATGCACAATCTTCATCCTGTCTTTTGGTGCCCATATAGTCACATTTCTGTTGAGGAGTGCATGACAGGGTATGCATATATTCAGTTTTAGTCAACATTCTTGCCTTGTTCCTAACCTTAGGGGGAAAGCATTCAGTCTTTTACCATTAAGTATGATGGAGGAGCTGTAGTTTTTTGTAGATACCCTTTATCAGGATGAGGAAGTTTCCCTCTGTTCCTAGTTTGCTGAGTTTTTAATCGTGAATGAGTGTTGAATTTTTTCAAATGCTTTTTTGTGTTTTTTGAGATGATCATGATCCTTTATTCTGTTAACATGGTAAATTTAATTGATTGATTTTCATCTCTTATACCAACTTTTCATTCCTCTAATAAACTCTACTATGACTGTGATGTATTCTCATTTTTTATATATTGCTAGATTTGATTTGCTAATATTTATTAGAGAATGTTGTGTATTTTTATAAGGGATTTGGTTTATAGTTTCTTTTTCTTTTTTAATTTTCCCCCCAAAGCCCCAGTAGATAGTTGTATGTCATAGCTGCACATTCTTCTAGTTGCTGTATGGGGGACGCAGCCTCAGCATGGCGGGAGAAGCGGTGCGTCTGTGCGTGCCTGGGATCCGAACCCCGGGCCGCCAGCAGCGGAGCGTGTGCACTTAACCGCTAAGCCACGGGGCCGGCCCTGGTTTATAGTTTCTTTTTGTTGTAATCTCTTTGTCTGATTTTGGCATCAGGGCCTCAGAAAATTAATTAGGGAGTATCCCTTCCTTCTCTATTTTCTGGAAAATTTGTGGAGGCCTGGTATTATTTATTCCTTAAAAGTTTGATGTTATATTTGCCTGGGCATTGTTTTGTGTGAGAGAGTTTTTAAATTACAAATTCAATTTCTTTAATAGTTATTGGGTTACTTGTTTTCTCTTTCTTTTTGAGTTAGCTTTGGTAATTCATTTCTTTCAAAAAAATTGTTTATTTCACCCAAGTTGTTGAATTTATTGGCATAAAGTTATTTACAGTATTTTGCTAAGAATTTTTATGTCTGCTTTTGTGAGGGGTATTGATGTATGGAGCCAGGTCTTAAAGGCTCACTAGAGTCGACTGTGAACATTTCTTCCTAACATTGCATAGCTTGAAAGCAGCCACAGTGGCAGTATTTACAACATGGAAACTGGCAAACGCTACACATCAAACCATGATCCCCCTGCTAGAGAGAGCTGGTTTACCTGCGCGACACTGCTCGTTATCTTTTTAATGTCTGTGGGATCTGTGGTTGTGCCCCCTCTTTCATTCCTGAAATTGATAATTATGTTCTTGATTACTCTAGCTAGAGGTTTATCAATTTTATTGATCTTTTCAAAGAACCAACTTTTAGTTTTACTTAGTTTCTCTATTGTTAGCTTTTTATTTCATTGATTTCTACTCTTGATTATTTCTTTGATTCTGCTTACTTTTGCTTTATTGATCCTTTTTTTTTTTTTTGCTTTTTAATATAGTAGCTTACAGCACAGGCTTTAGGCCTTTCTTTTCTACTATACGCATTTAAAACTATAACATTCCCTCTTAGCATCTCTTTATCTGTATCTCACACATTTTCCTGTGTTGTGTTTTTCTATCATTCAATTCAAAATAGTTTCTATTTTGATTGCAATTTCCTTTCTGACCCGTGGGTTATTTAGAAGTGTGTTGTTTAATTTCCAAATACCTGGGGCTTTTCTAGGCATCTCATTGTTATTGATAACTAATTTAATCCCATTTTAGCCAGAGCACATACTTCGTAAGATTTCAACCTTTTGAACTCTGTTGAGACTTATTCCAAGGCCTAGTATATGGTCTATCTTGGAGAACATTCCATATACACTTGAAAAGAATTTGTATTCTGCAGATGTTGAGGGAACTGTCCTATAAATAGCAATCAGTGAATGTGCTTGATAGTATTGTTAAATCTTCCCCATCTGTGTTGATTTTTTCTCTTGTTGTTTTATCAATTACTTTAAAACTATATTTTAACATCTCCAGCTGTGATTGTTGATTTCTCCCTTCCTCCCTTTAGTTCTATCAGTTTTTGCTTTATGTATTTTGAGGCCCTGTTTTTAAGTGCACATATATTTATAATTTTTACATCATCCAGCTCTATTGATTCTTTTATCATTATGAAATACCCCTTTTCACTTAAGTAATACTTCTTTTTGTAAAGGCCATTTTGTGTAATATTAATATAGCCACTCCACATTTGTTACGCTCACTGTTTGCATGCTGTATCTTTCACCATCATTTTGCTTTCAAACTGCCCATATCTTTGTATTTAAAGTGCATCCATTGCAGACAGCATTTAGCTGGGTTTTGCATTTTTATCTAGTCTGACAATCTTTGCCTTTTGATTTTAGTGTGTGATCCATTTATATTTAACCTAATTACTGATTTGGAAGGATTTAGGTCTATCATTTTGATATTTGTTTTCTATATGTCTCCTCTTTCTTTGTTGTTGTTCTGTTTCTCTTTTTCTGTCTTCTGTGTTAATCAATTTTTTGATGTTTTATTTAAATTAATCTATTGGCTCACAGCTATATATACTAGAATTATTTTTTAATGGTTGTTCTAGAGATTACAATAGACACTTTTACCACTATTTATCTACTTAGAATTTATCTACTTATTATCTACTTATCTATAATATACTTATATTTATTTACTTAGAATCTACATGGAAATGCTTCAGATAAAATGTAGGAGGCTTGCAACAGTGGTTTCATTTAATGCTATCATCCTATATATCATATCTATATTCGTTACAAACTCAGCAATACAATGCTGTAAGTTTTGCTTTAAACAGTCATATGCCTTTTAAAGACATTTAGTTAAGAAAAAATATATATTCTAAAATTTATCCACATATTTGCCATTTCTGATGCCCTGTATTCTTTCCTATAGATCCAAATTACCATCTGGGGTCATTTCCCCCCAGCTTCCTTGGGCATTTCTTACAATGCAGGACTAATTAGCTCATTTTTTTTGGTCTTTATTTTGCTTTCATTTTTAAAGGACAGTTTTTGGTTGACAGTTTTATTTTTCTTGGTATACTTTGAATATGTAATTTCAATACATTCTAGTCTTCACTGCTTCTGATGAGAAGTCAGTATTTAATATTATTCTTTTTCCTGTCTATGTAATGTGCCATTTTTCTGGACTGCTTTCAAGAATTTCTCTCTATCTTAGCTTTCTGTCTTTTGATCATGGGGTGGTTAGGTGTGATTTTCTTTGTATTTATCCTGCTTAGGGTTTGTTTAGCATCTTGGTCTGTGCCTTAACATATTTTGCCAAACATAGAAACTTTTAGACCCTTATTTCTTCAGATATTTTTTTCAGACCTTTTCTTTCTCTGCTTTTCTTCTGAACTCCAGCTATATGTATCTTGGACTTCTTGATATTTTCCCATAGTTCTCTGATGTTCATTTTCCTTCAATCTTTTTTCTCTCTGCTTTGGATTGGATAATTTCTATTCACTTATTTTCAAGTTCACTGACATTTTTCCTTCTGCCATCTCCAATCAGTTGTTAGGCACATTTAGTAAATTTTTCATTTCAGGTTTGTACTTTTCATTAATAGAATATTCATTTGACTTTTTAAATAGTTTTGTTTTCTCTGTTAACATTCCTTATTTGTTCACTCATTAAGACCCCATTTTGGGTTAATCTTTTAAAATACCACATTTCCTCTTGTTTCTCTTAAATATTTATTAGAGCTGCTTTGAAGTCTTTGTTTGCTAATCCAACCTCTGTGCCTCTTTGGAGTCAGATTCTATTGACTGCCTTTTTTCCTGAGTATGCATCACATTTTCCTGTTTATTTGCATGTCTAGTACTGTGGTTTGTTGAAAACTAGACATTGTAGACAATAAATTGTAATGATTCTGGATTCTGCTATGTTCTTCCTAAGAACTGTTGGTTTTTTGTTCTAGCAGGCCATTAGTTTGCCAGGACGCAATCTTCAAACACCACTTCTTCCATCTTTAGTTTTTCAACGTCTAGCTATTGTAGTTTTAGCTTGGATCTCTGCAGTATCCCCTGCACCAGCGTAGTTTGGTGGTTAGCCAAGGATTTGGATAGAGTTTATACCTACATTTTGGCATTCCCTCCTTTTCTGATATTCCGGTTTCTATGGTTTCTCTCTTAAATTTCTGGGTGTTCTACCAACCCTGAGCTCTGACCTCTAAAGCCAGTAAGGATTCAACTTTCTGCTGCCTGAGCTCTGTATGCTGGGGAATGCCCTTAGTCAGAAATGCAGCAAATTTACCAATCTCTTCCAGTTCAGTCTGTCTTTCAAAGGTAGAGTCTTCTCAGATTTCTGCCTGCTTTTTCTCTGGTCTCCCTGGATTCTCCTCTGTGCATGTACAAATTAGCAACTAGCCAGGGATTTGGGCAGAGTTTACACTCAGATTTTTGACTCTTCTTCCTTCTGTTGCTGTCTTGTTTCCAGGATCTGCAGCCTGCGCCCCAGCTGCCCCCCCACCAATAAATTTCCAGCTACTCTGCTAGGCCTGAAATGTCTCTTCTACCTCCTCAAGGCTGTAAGTCTGAGGTTTTCTGCCATAGGATTTGTGAGGATTGGAGATTACCCTCAGTCACCTCAGGGAAAAAATCCAGGTATTTGCTATTTTTCCCATGGCAATGGCCATCTTTTATGACAAAAGTTTCCTCTGGTTTCTGCCTTCTTTTGATTGCTTTCCAATGCCTTTTGCATTATAAAACCAAAAAATGGGCTTTCTTTGAATAAATTTTGTCCAGACTTTACAACTGTTATCTTTGCAAGTAGTTGCCCAAACGATTTACTCTGCCATTACAATAAGCCAGAAGTTTAAGTGCTATCATTTTCAAAATTTTATTTTCTGCTTGTTTGCTGCTGTTACATAGAAATAAGAATGACAGTTTTACATTGAGCTAGTAGCTAGCAATCTTGCTAACTTCACTTATTAATTTTAATAGTTCGTCTGTGGATTATTTGGATTTTTACATATGCTGTTGTGTTGTCTGAGAAAATGATAATTTTATTTCATTTTTTTCCAATTCTTATATCCTTTATTTCTTTTTCATTCTTTATTGCACTGTCTAGGATCTTCAGAACAATGTTGATATAAATGGTGGTAGTAGGATCCTTGTCTTTTTTTCTATATTAAAGGGAAAGGATAAGGATGATGATAACTGTAGGTTTTTTTTAATATATTCTCTTTATCAGAGTATGGAAGTTCATTTCTGTGTTTGCTAAGTTTTTTTTTTTTTAGGAAAGGATGTTCAATTTTATCAAATGATAATATAATTGTTCTGCATTTTCTGAGAGTGTAGTGAATCAAATTGGTTGATTTTCAAATATTAAACCATCCTTGCATTTCTGAAATAGATCATATATAGCTATGACATATTATCCTTTTAATAAATCACTTGATTCAATTTGCTTAAATTTAGTTTAGGATTTTAGCATCTATCTTTCTGAGAGGAATTGGCCTGTAGTTTTCCATTCTTATTATGTCTTTTGACACCAAGATTATGCTGGTATCATAAAATTAGTTGGGATGTATTCTCTCTTTTTTTATTCCCTGGAAAAGTTTGTGTAATGTGGATGTTACTTCTTACTTAAATATTTGAAAGAATTCACCAGGCAAACTGTATGTGCCTGAAAATTTCTTTTTAGGAATATTTTAAGTTACAACTTAATTTAAAAATATTTATATACTAGCTATATTTTTAATTTCTTCTTGTGTCAGTTTTGAAAAGTTGCATTATTTTTAGGACTTTACACATTTCATTTAAATGTTCAAATGCTTTGGAAAATGGTCATAGTGAGTCCATAGGATCTGTAGTGATGTCCACTTTTCGTTTCTAAATTGGTAATTCATTCTCTCTCTCTTTGTTTCTTGATTGATTTTTTTCTCAATGTTTGTCAGTTTTAACCATCTTTTCAAAGGAATAATTTTTATCTTTGCTAATTTTCTCTATTGCATGTTTTTTTTTTTTTCATTTATTTCTGCTTCCTTCTTAGTTTATTAACTCCTATTTTGGTCTTTTAGCCTTTCTTCTTTTGTAACATCTGTTTGTAAGGCTATATATTTCCCTTTCATCACGGCTTTAGTCCTATATCATGTTTTTATATGTTGCATTTTTATTATCATTTCATTCAAAATATTTTCTAATTTTGATTTATTCTTGACCAAATGGTTATTAGAAGTGTTTTGCTTCATTTCCAAACATTTGGAGATTTTGTTTTGTTTTGTTTTCTTTTTGTTATTGATTTCTGGCTTAATTCCACCATGGTCCCAGAACAGACTTTGAGTGATTTCAGTCTTTTCAAATTCATTGAGAATTGCCTTATGGCCTAGATGCCTTAAAATTTTTTTTTTTAACTTTATCTAGATTTTCTACTTGTTCTTAACAGACACATTGGTCTCCTGAAAGCTATTCCATCTTAAATGAAAGCAGAATTCCACTACATCATAATTTAATTAATCATACTTCTACTGGTAAAAAATTCATTAATTTCCAGTCTTTTGTGATATTAAAGATCCTGCAGTGGACATCCTTGTAACGACTTTGTGCGTACTTTTGTGACTCTATCAGAGAATCAGAAGAGCATAGCATAGTGGTTGAGGACATGAGCTCTGAGCCAGAATCCTGAGTTTGAGTGCTGGCCCTTTATCTTGTTAAAAACGCACATTCCTGGGCTCCACCTCAGACCTGTGGAATCAGTATGCAGGAGATCCTCGGGATCCTACAAGTCTGAGAACCACTGCTCGAAATAACAGGTAGGAATGATGATGATACATTAACTGGAATTGCCAAAGCACAGCAGCTGATTCCAACTGTTTAAGGAGGGAGGAGAGAGAGAGAGAGGGAGAGAGGGAGAGAGAGAGAGAGAGAGAGAGGGAGAGAGAGAGAGAGGGAGAGAGAGAGAGAAAGAGAGAGAGAGAGGGAAGGGAGCAGGCATTTTCTCTGCTACCCTGACTTCCCTGGGTTCCTTTGCTTCTTCCCACATTGTTCTCAAACTTGTGGTATAAATCAGGCCTTCCTGGATCTTCCTTTGCCCTCCAGTCATGCCTACGGGGAAAAGCACTGAGTACACTCAGAGATAATATTTAGGGACATTTGACTCACAGTCCTGGGTCTTGGTGGGTTCTGGTGGATGCTGGAGAGTTTATTTCTATTTCACCTTTGGGAACTAAGGAGACCCACGTCTCAGGCATTTCTCCTGGAGTCATGCCAATAGCTGCTTCATTCCTGTTGGAGGCGGGAATAAACTCATCAAAACCAGGTTGAATTAACAGCACAACAAAGCAGGTTCCAGGCACAGGCTGTGGGGAGCGCTCTGTCAGGCTCTCCCCACTAATGTTTGCCATCAAATACTAATCTTGAGGTCCTCCCTGAGAGATGTCTTTAGCTAGAGAGACCTCATTTTTCAGGCCCAGCTTAATATTCATTTTTTCCCAATAATTCACTCAACAAATATATATTGAGCACAACTCTGTGCAAATCACTTATTTAATAAATATTTATTGTTAAAATTCTGCAGCCATCACTGTTCTAGTTGCTGGGGAAGAAGCAGTGAACAAAATCGATCCGACTCTCTGATCTCATGGAGCTTATATTCTGGTAGGTGAAGGCAGACAACAAACAACATAAGTAAAATACGCTACACTGATATGTCAATACCTGCTCTAGAAGAAAATAAAGCACAGGGAGGAGCTAGTAAGGGCCAGGAATGGTATTGCAATTTACCGCATTCATTGACAGATTATTTGGCATAATTTCAGATTACAAAAAAGCTACGAGAATAATACAAATACTTCCCAGGTACTCTTCATCCGGACTCCCCAAATGCTAACGTCTTATTGTGTTTACTTCCTCTCTCTCTTTCCATCCTATCTCTGTTTCTATCTCTCTTTCTTTCTTTTCTCTCTCTCTCTCTCCTAACTATCTAAGAACGAGATGTAGATATGACGACACTTTTCCTCTAAATATTTCAGGGTCGGTACTTCCTAAAAACAAGGATTTCTCTTACATAATCACAGTTCAATCAACAAAATCAGGAAACTAATATTGGTACACAACTATTACCAAACCATAGTTCTTGTTTAGGACTATTGTCCTAAATAATGCCCTTTATACTAGAAGAAAAACCCAGGTCATCTGTTGTACTCATATGTCACACCTCTTCAGTCTCTTATTTCCTGACACTGCCACTTTTGAAGAGCACAGACCAGTTATATTTTAGAAAGGGTTTGTTGATAGTTTCTCAAATTTAGATTCAGATCAGTTGTTTTTGGCAGGAACAGCATAGAAGTGATGTGTTCTTCTCGGTGCATCATATCAGGAGTCACCTGCTGTCTGTTGGTCCTACTGCTAGCGACGTCAACTTTGATCATTTGGTTAAGATGGCATCTGCCGGGTTTCTCCAGTGTAGTTACTATTTTACTTTTTGTAGTTAAAAAGTATCATGTGGGGAGATACTTTGAGACTATGCAAGTATTCTGTTATTCTTCAAAGTTTTATCCACTAATTTTAGCATCCTGTGATGATTCTTGCTTGAAATTTATTATTACTATTATTACTGCCAAATAGTGATTTTCTAATTATGTAATTCCTTCTACGTTTATTAGTTGGCTTTCTACTGTAAGGAAGAGCTTTTCTTCTCATTTATTCACTTATTTATGAGTCAGCATGGATTCATAGATCCTTACTTTATTCTGTAGGTTATAATCATTTGTTGTCATTATTTATTTTGATGGTCAAATTGCCCCAGATTGGTCCCAGGAAAGCCCCTTCAATCTGGCTCTTGTGCCTTTGTCATGCCTCCATCGTCTTTTTGAGTACTTCCTTATTTTTTGTCACAAGAAGATGTTCCAAGCTCATCTTGTACTTTCCCTGTCCCGGCCCTGGAATCAAACATTGATTCCTTTTAGTGGAGGATGGCATTTATAAACCAAGATGTTGTCTATACAAATGCTCATTGCTACTCAGCTTTGTTAGCAGACAGAGCTGGGAAATTTTGCACACACACACACACACGCTCATATACATATCCACACATATTTATATTTATATTTATTTCTATATCTAGCTATCTATGTGTATTAAAACCTATGAGTTCACACTAATAACTCCAATTCCAAACAATGCCTCATGGTCTATCTATCTTCCTCTCTTTCCATATCTGTAACTCACTTCTTGACAGTGAAAAACTTGGCTCCCACTATCAACAATACATTCAGTTATTTGTCCCTTCTTAGAATGTGCAGAGAGTAGTTTCAGAATTGCTAACCCATTTCTCTGCAAAAAGCAAGCCTACTAATTAGAATTCAATATTTGTTTAAAGTTCTTTTCTTCCATTGCCTGAGGGCATATAATGCAAATACTGTGTTCAAAAGTTACTGCGTTCTCTCCCTCTGTATAGCTATGTTATCTGTTTGGAATAGACTTCTGGATTCTGTATTCTAATTTAGTTCCCCTCCCCCATCACATTAATTTTGTTTGTTTGTTTGTTTTTTGAGTATGTGAAACATTAACATGGTCAGAATTATACAGAATATTAGAGTCAGAAAAGTGTTATTCCACCATTTCCCATCCCCTCCATTCTTCCCACCCTGTTCTCACTCAAGCCCTATAGGTAACTGTTATGGAGTGAATTGCATCCCCCACAAATCCATATGTTGAAGTCCTAACCCCGGTACCTCAGAATGGGACTGTATTTGGAGACAGGGTCTTTGCAGAGGTGATGAATGTAAAATGAGGTCGTATGGGTGGGCCCTAATCCAATATGACTGATGTCCTTTTCAAAGAGGAGATTAGGACACAGACAAGCACAGGGGGGAGATGACCACCTGCAAGCCAAGGAGAGAGGTCTCAGAGGAAACCAACCCTGCCGACACCTCGATCTCGGACTTCCAGCTTCCAGGCTGTGAGGACACAAATTTTAGCTGTTTAAGCCCCCAGTCTGTGGTACTTTGTGATGACAGCCCCACCAAACTGATAGAGTAACCAACCTCACTACTCCCCAGTTTATCTTTCCTGTTTCTTTTTGTGCAAAAGAGCAGATGTATGTATGTTTTCATATTTCTCCTTTTCTCTTATACCAAATATAATATGCTATAGATACTCTTGCACTTTCTTACCTGGTGCTATATCCTAGAGATTGTCCACATCAGGCCATCAATTGCTGAATAATAAGTCAACCACACATTCCTAGAAAAAAACCCACTTGGTCATGATGTGTTATCCACTTAATACATTGTAGTATTAAATTTTCTAATAATTTGTTTAGGATTTTCACATATGTGAAAAGATAAAGGGATAAAAGTCTGTAATTTCCTTTTCTTGTAACATCCTTGTCAGGTTTTGGTATCAGTGTTATTTGTCCTCATAAAACAAGCTGAGAAGTATTCCCTCTTTCTCTATTTCCTGGAAGAGTTTGTGTAAGATTGGTGTCATTTCTTCCCTAAATGTTTGGAAGAATTCACCAGTGAAGTCATCTGGGTCTAAGATTTTTGGTTTTGTTTTGTTTTGGTTTGGTTGGGTGGAGGTGGGGAAAGAGGTAGGAGGGGAGAACGGTTTTAAATTACGGATTCAATCTTTAACAGACACGACTGTTATGATTTTCTTTTTCTTCTTATGTCAGTTTTGATTAGTTGTGTTTTTCGGGAATTAACCCATTTAATCTAAGTTGTCGGTGTTTTAGTGTAAAATAGGTTGGTCCAGGAGAGCCTCATTGAGAAGGCAATATACAAGCAGAGACCTGAAAGAGGGGAGGAGGCACATCATGCAGATATCTGGGGGAAGAGCATAGCAGGGAGAAGAAACAGAAGGTGCAAAGGCCCTGAGGCCTGCGTGTGCTTGGTGTGTTGAAGAACAATAATGAGGCTGGTGGAGAGCAAGAGAGGTTGAGAGTGAGAGAGAGAGAGAATGATGGAGATGAGGTCAGTGAGGTACTGGAGCCCAGACCACCTAAGACCATCTAAACCATTGTAGGGTCTTTGGCTTTAACTCTGAGCAATTGAGGGTTTTGAGCAGAACAGTGCTGTGATCTGCCTTATGTTTCAAAATGTCAGACTGTCTGTTTGGAATAGACTCGAGGATGGAAGCAGAAAGACCAGATAGGAGGCTCCTGGTCCAGGGAGGTGGCAGTGGAGGTGGTGAGAACTGGTCATGTCTGGAAAGACTTTTAAGGTAGAACCACCAGGAGGTACTGATGAATTGGATGTTGGGTGTGGGAGAAAAAGAAATGTCACGGATGACTCTGAGGGTTTTGGCCCGAGCAATGACCACTTACTGAGTTAGGCAATATTGTGGAGGGGCAGATTTGGGGGAGGAAATTCAGAACTCAGTTTTGGAGAGCTCAAGAGTGAGGTGCCTGTTAGGCACCCAGTGAGGAGGTCGAGCAGGTGGTTGGGTGAATGGAAGCAGAGTTCAGGGGATGGGGACATAAATTTGGGAGTTGTTGGCATGTAGATAGCATGTAAAGCCCCAAGGGGGTGACTGTAAATTGAGAAAAAGTCCAAGGGATGAGCCCTGGGGCCATCCTATGTGCAGAGGTTGAAAGATGGGGAGACACCAGAGAAGAGATTGCTGACAGGTGGGATGGGAGCCCACCTCAGAGCCCCCGGAGAGGAGGGAGTGGTCAGCTGAACGCTAGGCTGCTGATGGGTCTCGTGCAGTGAGGACCGAGTGACCCTTGGACTTAGCAACATGAAGGTCACTGGTGACCTTGACAGGAGCAGTTGGGTGGAGCTGGAGAGCCAAAGCTGATCGGTGGCTTCAGGAGGGAATGGAAGACAGTAATTCAACAGAGTGAGTGTAGACAACTCCTTCCAAGAATTTTCTCTTCTTGGAGAAATGAGGGGGGGTGCATACCTGGGAGAGATGTGGGACAATCCTAGCGTGTTTTAATTACAGCCATTTACTCCATGCCTAGGATGTGTGACTCGTGTGGCAGCCGGGAGACTCAGAGGTGAAGGAGACACCATCCCTGCCCCCACGCAGCTCAGCAGCAGCGATGGACCTATGGGGATTTATAGCCCAGTGAGTGATGCACTGTGATGGATGAAGTCCAGGGGCTGGCAGGAGCCCTGCAGAGGCTGACCCAGCTGAGCAGTCAGGGAAGACTTCCTGGAGGATGTGATGCCGGGCTGAGCTTTGCAAGGGAGGTGAAGGGGACTCCACTTCCAGGAAGCCTTCTATGATCTGCCTAGCCAGAGTGATCTTGCCTTGTTTTTGCACAACATCTTCCACCTTCATTTCCTTAGAACTTGCTTCATTCTGCTGGTACTGGTCATTTATCTGGATTCCATTTACATGTATCAGGCAACTTCCACACCTGGATGCTCGGCTTGGTACTTTCGCATGCATTACCTCGGTGAGTCCTCAGAGGTCCTGCTACAACTCCCACATTACACATGAGCAAACTGAGGCTCGGGGTGAAGTACCTTGCCCAAGGTCACACAGCAAGGAAGTATCAGAACTCGGATTTGAATTTGGTTTGGTCTCTACCCAGCTACTCACATCCTCCACCTCACAGGCCTTTGCACACAGTAAGAGCCATGGAGACCCCCTCTGGGTGGCCTGTGTGCTAGGCAAGGCCCCTCTCCCGTGTGGGGATCTCCACGCTCATCCATGTGGTGCCGTGTGGAAGTGGACGGAGCTCTTTACCGCCTGGACGCCCACTTCCCTCCTCAGTCCCTGGTTTCCTGAGGACCCAGTGGCCTTCCTGAAGGACATACCTTGTCCGAGGTGAAGGCTGACCTCTCTGGCTTTGTGCAGGGCATGTGTGGCACACGCAGGAAGTCGTGTGGCAACGATGCGAGGAGACTGGGAGCGGACAGTATGGAAGGGGAGAAGCCCGGATTGCCCCTTCCTTCCCTGATGATTGAAGATTCCCCCCAGGTCCGCCATTTCCCTGTCACCCAGGTTCGTCCTGGGTGACTGGGAGCCATGAGCCTTGTCTAAGTCTTTGTCAGGCCTAATGGAGATGAAGTCTTATGGTTTCTCATTTGTTGATTGACAGATGGAAAAGGGATTTGGGGAATGTTTGGGGCCATGGCCATGGGCCTCAGAGTCAGGGGCAGCAAGGTCCACCCCCAGGGCTCAGGCACTCCCCCCGGGCTTGTGCCTCCTCCTCTGGCCTCACACTCCCTCCTCAGGTAGGTGGACGGCATCATCTTCTGGCTCCTCCCAGCTTAAAAGTTCTCTGTGCTAAATCCATCCATCAAATACTATTTTGAGGGTTTCGAAGTGAAACCTGGGTGTTTTACATTATCCCACACACCTAACTCTCACCTTCCAGAGTTCAAAAATCTCTTTTGATTGGCATGTTGAATGGACACGTTTCTGGACTGGAGGGGCCCCACCTGTGAGCCTCTTTTTCCAAGGAGCTGACTGGTCACCTCCAAATCCTGCAGGGTTTTTTACTCCTGATGGCAAGTTGCACAACCAGGAATAAAGTCTCCTGGATTAAGACCTGTGTATTACCCTGAAGGACCCAGACTTCTTCATGTGATGGGGGCAAGCACAGCGAGAGATGGTTCAAGAAACAGTGCGTCAGTAAACATCAGAGGATGGGGAAAAAACCCCAATGGCTCAGAATAAGAATCCTAAGTCCGGTTATGTAACAAATCAGGCGTGTTGTCACTGTCGTGCAGCCACACTGCTGCTCCCTACATTGACTGGTGAAGAAATTTCTAGTTAAGGCCCATTTGCCCCTTTAGTCAAGATGCTATATCTGAGCATGCACTGTTTCTGGATATGGTGGCCAATGTGCACAGCCTCCAACATTCCAGGCGCTGGTCCAGATTTCCCAGCCTCCCTTGCAGGTCAAGTCACATGACTAGCTCTGGCCAATGGGCTGTGAGTAGAAGTGATGTGTGTCACATGTCACTTCTGGGCTGAGGCAGTTAAGATCCAGTGTGACTCTTCCAGCTCCCTCTTCTGCTATGGCCCTGGAGGCCACGAGGTGTGGTTAGAGGGCTGCCAGCAGGCAGAGCATAGGACATCAGTGAAACTGTACCCTCTCTTGTGTAAACCTCTTAGAGTTGGAGATGAGTTTGTTACTGCAGCACAGCCTGGCTCATCTTGACTAATTGACTATTAAACTAATTGTTTAATAGAAATGAAGAGTATCCACACTGCTGGAAAACTCTGCCACAACTGGCTGTGCAGCAGTGGGCAAGCTGCCTAATCTGGTTTCCCTTCCTGTAAAATGGGACACTGATAGCTAACCGACATGGTGGGCGTGTCAGAAGAGCGGATGTAGAATGTCGGGCCAGTGCCCGGCACGTAGTAGGGACACAGATGGTGTCAGTTCTCGTCTGGAGACTCAGCCCCGTGACTCCACTCCCTCTGGAGGCTCACAGTCCAACAGGGAGACAGTCCCCACGTCAGCTCAGTTACAGCCACTTGCCATATGTGGTCAAAGTTGCAGACTCCTGGGTCTGGGCGTGAACCCAGCACGTCTCAGAAGTGTGAATTCTTCCTTCGCCTCCCCTGCAGCTGCACACACGGGACCGAAGGCGGCAGAGCCATCCAGAGTCAGTCCTGCCGCAGGCCTCAGCTTTCTTAAAAGGGTACGTGAGGGAAACAGGTAAAGAGTTTTCTCTCTGACCTTCCGCGTGCAGGAGCAGGGCTGGTTTTATTTGCCTGAATGATTTCGGGGTGGGAGGGCGTGGAGAGTATTGCATCTTCCTTCTATTACATCCAAAATGATTTTCAGTAAAAACTCAAGAGATCGGGGCCGGCCCTGTGGCTTAGCGGTTAAGTGTGCTCGCTCCGCTACTGGCGGCCCGGGTTCAGATCCCAGGCGCCCACCGACGCACCCCTTGTTGGGCCATGCTGAGGTGGCGTCCCACACACAACAACTAGAAGGATGTGCAACTATGACATACAACTATCTACTGGGGCTTTGGGGAGAAAAAGGGAAAAAAAAGGAGGAAGATTGGCAATAGATGCTAGCTCAGGGCCGGTCTTCCTCAGCAGAAAGAGGAGGATTGGCATGGATGTTAGCACAGGGCTGATCTTCCTCACACACACACAAAAAAACCCACAAAAAACTCAAGAGATCTGTCTTTCATCCAATTCCATTTCCCTCAGCACTGCAGGGTCGCTTGCTACCACGACTACAGAGTAGTCAGTTCTTTGTTGTCTGTTGTTTTTTATTCTTTGTTTGGTAAACCCAAAATGAAAATGAAACCCAACCATGCACCGAGCTGACACCTCAAGTGGCTGCAGAGTTTTGGAGGGATGCTGGCTTATTTTGAGTCAACCTTGCATAGATGCTGAGTTTGTGCTAACTTTGGGGGTTAGCACCCCCAAGGTTAGGATCTGAGGGCCACTGGGCAGGGTCTTCAGCCCCCGACTATTTCCTCCACTGACCTGTTGCTTTTCCTCCAGTTCTGTCATTATAATTGGAGTTAGAAATGTGTGCAAAGTAGCCAGCTAGGACGAGAGGTTGGCGTGGGCTTGCATGAGTGGGGGTTTAGGATGGAGGATGAACTTGCCGTTGTCTTGGCCTAGAGATATTTATAGTCCTGTCATTACTTCTCCTTTCTAGGGTGACAAGGAGGGCCAACAGTTCTCGTCAACGTTCTCTTTGCGAATGTGAAACGCTTGGGAGACTTTTCTCAGTGTTTTACGGCCTTGCAGGAAAGGCCTGTGGCCTCTGAGCCCTGGAGGGCAGATCTTGCTCTGCTCCCCTGTGCCTCGCTCACGGCCCGGCACGTGGCAGCAGTGGGCATTAGCTTCCTAGAGCCGCCGTAACAGAAGGGTCACAAACCGCGGGGCCTAAAACAACAGATATTGATTGTCTCCCAGTCTGGAGGCCAGAAGTCTGAAATCAAGCTGGTGGCCGGGCCACGCTCCTCTGAAGGCTCTAGGGGAGGATGCTTCCATGCCCTTTGTACTTCTGGTGGCTGCTGGGCATCCTTGGCATTCCTTGCAGCTGCATCAGTCCAATCTTTGTCTCTGTGGACGCATGGTCTTCTTCCCTGTGTTTCTCTCTATGTATCCTCTTCTTTTCTTATAGGGACCCAAGTCATATTGGATTAAGGGTTTACCCTAATCCAGTATAAAGTCACCTTAACTTAACTAATTATATCAGCAAAGACTCTGTTTCCAAATAAGTTTACATTCACAGGTACAGGGGATAGTACTTGAACATATTTTGGGGGGACACAATTCAACCCACCACAGAGCACAATCCTTATTTACCAAGTGAATGATCAGACGCTTGAGGAGCAGTCAGGGTACCGGAAAATGAAGGAGGGCTGGCCGCAGAGAGGAGGGCTTTGCATTTAAAAGGCGCTCATGTATCCAGGCATCATGGTGCCCTGTGATGCGTGAGGAAGGCGTGGTTTTTAGACAGTTCACCACTTTGCCGAGGCCCAGGGTCCTTCTCCTCTAAGGGCCATTGTGCACTTTTGCTGGCCATTCCTTCATTCCCTGGCTATCCTGAGGCCAGTCCCCATGCTGAGTTCTGATGAGACAGAGAAGGAAAAGATGCAGTTTCTGCCCCCAAGGAGCTCCCAGCCAAGCAGGGGAGACACCCGTGACAATGATAATTTTGCTGCCATAGACTAGTGGATGTAGGTGTAGAACTCTAAGAGGAACTTGGGGAAGATGTGACAGAGCAAGATAAAAAAAAATGCCGCCTTTTCCTTTTTTTTTACTTTTATTTTATCCAAGTCAGGACCACTGATCTGAACAATATTTGCCCTCACGACTGCTGCGGAAAATCCGGGCGCCCTGACTGGGGTTGGGATTTTCTTTGCAGATTCCGGGGCATGGGACCACTGACAAGAAGACTTCCCCATGATGCTCAGGGCTGGAAGCAACAGCATCTCAAACACTGGCTGTGAAGGTTCCAAGGAGAATGTCCTCTGCAGGGAGAACAAGAGCCACCCTGTAGCCTTCCCTGTTCTAGAAGGCTCCGTGGTGAATACATAATTAGGCCCTCTGTAATTACCAGTTTGAATCTGCCTAGGACACTAGGGCTCCCACCCCCTAATTTACCTTATAAATTTATTCTGCTAAAAAAGTCGAAAATGTCAGTCTTCTGTGAAAGCTGCATAAATGAATTATCTCCCCGGCTGACAGAAGGTGGGAAGGAGGGGGAAGCTTCAAGAGGACATTCTTCATTGTGAGTGTCTAAAAGTACCCCACACTGAGCACGTACCCCTCACAGAGCCCAGCCAGGCAGCTTCCGGAGGCCAAGGCCACGGCAGGAAGACTGAGCTCCACCAGGGAGAACAGAGTGAGCTCCCTGTCCCTGGCAGGTGGTGAGAGGTGGCATTTAAAACCAGCCCCTTTGGGCTTTAGAGAGTCCTGCCTCAGTGTGCAGTTTCAGGTGCATTCCCCAAACAGAAGGCACTGAAGAGATAAAACAAGGCAGCTTCTTACAAAAAGTCCCGTCCAACCTCATCCTGCAGTCCCCCTGCACCCAGGATGGTCCCGTGTCAGCACAGTGTCCTCCTGTGATCGCATCTCGAGGCTGGATGCCCCCACGGAGCTCGTCACAGCCCAGGGATCGCTCCCTGGCTTCTTTCACAAAACTTCATAAAACATGTATGGCAAGTCTTTGATAAGGTTTTAGGAGGTTTGGGAAATAAAGTTCTTTAAAAAGCCCCTTTAATCCCATCATCCTAACATACCAGTGGCCGTCATTTCTGTCCCTCCTTCGACTTTTCTTCATAGGTGGTCTGTTTATTTCATTCAGTGGCCCCCCCGCAGTACACCTACTACTTTTTTTAATTTTGGGGGGAGCTGATTATAAAAGCAATAAATGCTGACTCTGGCGAAATTGGAGACTAAGAGAAGGAAGTGGACAATGACCCTCTGGGCCCCATCTCCGAGAAGATGCCTGCTAACACAGCGATGGGCATCTTGCTAGCCTTTTTTTCTGTGGGTTCAGCTTTTTCGGTGCCCCCACGCCAGTTTGCAGATTCATTAGCTCTTATAATGAGGTCTAGCTGGCTCATTCCTTGATAATCGACTATGTGCCTGCCACCAGCAGAGGAGAAAAGGCAGACCACGGACGGGATATAGGAGATCGTGGGCTGCAGAGAAAGGAAGCAGTTTGCCTGAGGTCTCCCAGCTAAGAGCAGGCACAGCAGGGACTTGAACCCCGAGCCTCTTGGAGGTGTGCATCAGGCTGTTTGTACCCTGTCCTGCATATCACAAGGTTGCCAGAAGGACACACTCAAGCCAGGGAAGTGAAAGGGCGTTGTCCTCTGTAACACTCTGTACCAATATTATTTACTTGTCTGTTCCAAAATTTAACCAGCAGATCCTTCTGTCTACCCCACTCCCTCTCCCTGCACAAGCCCATTTCTTCTGTTCAGCCCTCTCTGAGCCTCAGCATCTCCAGATCCTCTTTGTCTTTCCTCCTTCATCCCATTTCTCTCTGCCTCAATTATTTGATTTCAGAGCCAGGGTCGTGTTTTCCTAGATTTTGCTGTTCCAAATGAAAAAAAATCTCTTCTAATCCCATTTTAGACCTTGTTTCTCTTTTGATTTTCTCTTTCTTCCTCGGTGTCCTGACCCTGCGCTGTCTTTGTCTTCGCCATCCTAGTTCTACATCTAGTGGAGTCTCCAGCTGCCCACTGCTGCCCTGCAGGATGGCTGGAAATTGAACCTGGGTGGACACCGGTGTAGTGGCTGTAGCCAGAGATGAACCGGAGTGGATTCTAGCCTGGCCTCTTAGCGACTGGCCTTGGCTTCCTTGGGATGAAGGTCCTTCTCTCCCCAGGGTGAGATAAGATAAACTGCCTAACAGTGTCATCGGACCATCTCTCTTTGACCTAGCTGGCCTGGAGGGTCTTGGAAACGTTCTGTAATCTGTGACCAGGACCCCTGCCCCTACCTCTTTGCTCCCACAGCACTCGGGACAGCAGGGCTTTTGGTGGGCTGCATTATAACTACTATAGTCCCATAAGGGTGTCGTTGACTTCTGCTTTACCTTGCACGTTCCTTGGAGCGGGGGTGGTGTGGCAAATTCAGATTCGTCTGAACGAGGAAGCTGGGTACTAACCACCACACATACTGCCATCTTTGGGGCCCAGCACCCCACTTTGCTTGGCACGTAGCAGGCACCCCATCTGTGTGTGTTGTTGAAAGAGTGAGTCACAGTGATGTTAAGAAGTGACTGCTGTGTGCCAGAGACTGGCCTGGGCGCTTTACACAGGCCCACTTACCGCTGCTTAGACAGTCAGCCCACAGGTGTTCGGAAGTTCGGAAGTCCCTTTTGACAAAGGAGATCACCGAGCCCGAGAAATGAGAGCCCTCTCTCCTCCTCTCAGACACCAGCCAGTGGGTGCATTTTACACAGCCTGAGACCCAGGTCTGAGCCCCTGGCTGCACACAGTGGCAGGATTTTGCAGGACAGGGAGAGAAGCCCTCATTGGAAGCAGCAGGCAGCCCTCATGGCTGACAACTGGCCTGGCTGTCAGTCCTGGCAGGCAGGATTTAGGGGACAGATGCCTCCTGCAGACCCAGCCTCCGTTTTTCATTTGGAGGAAACCCTTGATGGGCGCTATGGCTGCGGCTGAGGCTAATTGCACGGTGCTGAGAGCTAATGCAGCTGCTGTAATCCTTGCCACCTCTAACAACTCAGTGGGAGCTTCCGCTGGATTACGCGAGGCGTTTGAGGGCTGTGTACGTCAGTGGCGGGTGTCACCATCAGAGGTCGGGCAGGGCACCGGTGCAGCTAGGGAACGCAGCGCCGCCTCGTCATGTCTTTAATTAAAGGAGGACCTACGTGACCACTACCCAGCCTAACGGGTCATTGCCAGTCACAGTGAAAGTTAGCGTTAAAAACCTTGATGGGAAACAGCAACTCAAAACGGCCCAGCTCATCTCAGGAGGGCGCTGCGTCTCCTACCGGTTTCTGGGGAGAAATTGCCACCTGGCAAGAATATTCTAGCTTTGGGGGTCTCCTGGCAGCCCCCTCCTGGGAGTCTAGGTGCTCCCCTGCATTTGCCCCTTACTTGGGAACTGTAACCCTTAGAGATCAGAAGGAGCATGAGAATAAGACAATTCAATAAACTCACAATAAAACATCCTAAGCCTTTTATACTTTTTCACTTTCTTTAACTCAATTTATTTTTCATTTTGTGGACAGAGATTTAGTCTGGGTATTAGTTTATGATTTTTTGCTGAAGGAATTACTCAACACACACACATATAAAAAGGAAATATTATTTTTATCATTTATTTTGTGCCATGTATACCATAGGAGAAAAAAATGGAGCGAAATCACTTCAGTACCGCTGTGTTTTTCATTACAACGTTATTACATATAGAAATTACTCCAAATTATCTGAAATGAATGGAAATTATGAGGTTTAAATTCCCCAGGTTACTGCAGGCACAGCTCTGGAAATTTATTTTGTCATCTTGCTGAACATAATTGCTACAACAAAATTTCTTCCATTTTACAACTGCAGCATAACTTATTTATACCAGCGTAGCTGTAATTTTACATCAATAAGTTGCATGGGAAGGAATACACAGGTGGTAATTGAAAACAATAATTTGTACTGAGGTCCAGGTGGAATGGTTGGCTGAGGAAAAGACTCCCGTTACCGTCGGCAGCAGCTTTGTGTCACTGTGGCCTCTTCCCATCCCGTCAGCCAACATTGGTCAAACCATCCAGACATCCTCACTCGAGTCCCCCGTGGCTGGCGCGTTTACTGCCAGGGCTTGTTGGCCTTCCCATCACGGCCTGTGCATCCTGGTCTGGAAACTGAGGCCACAGGGCCCTGGGGGGAGCCAGGGAGTCCCCTGCCACCTCGGTGCAGCTTCTGTCCTTTCCTTCTCATGCTTTTCGACTTGCCTCTGGGTTGGGTGCATTGAGGTACCGGGAGCTAATTAAGGTGTTTGATAGATTTCAATTGGAGTATGAGTTCTTGCCAGAAACATCGACAATTCGATTCCCCAAACACAACGTGGAGTGTTAAACCCACTAATGCTTTATACATTACTGTGTTCCTTCCCAGCCGGAATGTGTGGTCTGGGTACAATACCAAAATGGTCCCCAAACAGGCCTCCTCACTCTTCAGTTCTCTAATTGTTCCTGTTAAGCAGATACAAATAATGAAACTGCATTTCCAACTGAATCCCAACAGCTGAGGAATCCACCCGTTTGAATCCGGAGGTCCAAATTCAGACGTTAAAAAATCGACCATAAATCTGCCCTGTATTTAGATGGCAGACCATCGGAGACAGGTCAGGGATGGGAGTCTTCGCTCTCACCCACTGTTTCATTTCAGGACACATGTGGGAGAAAGGGAGAGAGAGAGAGAAGAGAGAGAGAGAGGCAGAGGGGCTTTGTCACAAGTTCAAATGGAAACGTTATTGCCACATCCATATTTTAGAAGCCATTGTTGTTTCAACGATCCCAAAGGCTTAAAAATCACAGTGAAATCATTCTTTTTAAAGGATTCAGATTAAACTAATACCAGAACGCACAGCAATTCAGCGTCTCGGTTTTCCCTGGGCAGCATTAATTATCTTTTGTTGTAGCAAATTGTTTGCCTTGTAAATTGAGCTGAAAGTGTGTCTTCACGCAGATGCAATGTTTTAATACGTGCACAACAGAGCAACTTTTATAATTTCCACGTACTACAGGTATACTATTCCATCTCCAATAATGCGCCCGTGGTTCAAACTTTGTGTGGCAGAAGCTTGTGTGCTTGTCATCTTGCAACCTTAACCCTTCTCTATTAAATAGAGGGAACGCCACTTAAGTGTTTTCGAGGATACAGACTACCTTTGTTAATTCACTCGAAAGCATACGTACCTGTTTCCAAAACTACGAAACAACAGATGAGATCTCCCAGATCCTTTTTTCTTTTCCAGCTCGGGAAGGCATTTGCGAAACAAGGTGTTGGCTGGTTTTTATTTTTAATTTTTGGTAAGTACCGCCTTGCAGCCTTCTCATTAGCCTGCCTTTTGGAGGGATGCTAGCCTGACTCGTGATTCTCTCTCCTTCTCTGTTCTTCCCTAGGCCAGTACTTCCCTGGATTCCCTTTCCACTGCTTTCTTTGTGGAGCATCACAGCACAGACAGGAGTTCTCAGAGCCTGGGATTGGGGGTGGGGGCAGAGCTTGCAACTGAGTCAGACTTGTCTACAACTCCTGCTTAGCATTTACTGAAACTTCCTCTTTCTCAAACTGCTTAAGGATACAAACTAATTAATCCTCACAGCCTCATAAAAACCCTTGTTAGGAAGGTGATCATTATTGCCTCCATCCCAGCCGCTCCCCGTTTCCTATCACCAGACTCAATGCAGCGCCAGTTCTGACGGCAGCGGCTGACAGCCAGAGTCGGAACCGAAAATTCCCTTCTGCATCCCAGTTCTTTCCCCAAATGAACCATTTTAACTCTCTTTCTCTTCCTTGTCTGTGGTCTAAATAGGGTAGATTGACAGTCACTAGACCCCTGAATTTAAACTGGTGTGTGTGTTTGTACGTGTGTGTGTTGCACTTTTAGTCATACAATTTGGAGACTCAGTGACAAGAGGGAAAGCAGCAGAGAGACTCTTTTGTACAACACACCACACATCACACACATACACGCATACACACTCCCCACAGCCACTCTGATTTCTGTGCACACGGTGGGGTGGGATCTGGTGGAGTCTGATCGTCTTGGTGAACAATATTTCTCCCAAGTCGACCAACTGGGTGATGCCAGTCCCTACCGAATTTGAATTGATGACTCAACTAAAGCATTAAAATTAGCAAGGCAAGAAAATTCCAAATGAGGTGAGAAAGCTGTAGAAATAGTTCCAGATCCCCTAGTACTGAGCCATTCAATATCATTTCTGATGACAGGGACAGAGCTAGGAACAGTCAATGTGGGTGTGAGTCTTTTTCATATACGGAGAGCTGGGTAAGTATTTTTTAAGGAAAATAATACATGAATCAGGAAGAGTGACTTTGATTTAACCCCTTGCAGGCTGCAGCTCTAAAGACAGCAGGCAACGATGCCTCTTAGTTTTTCTAGAGCTTGCCTATGCTTCCCGCAGTTAAGCAATGGTTGGAAATCTACTACTGTATCAAGCCCAAATATTACTTGCAGAAATAAGTAAGGTGCAAATGATGTCATGTTTTAACAAAAGCGATGTTACTAAATTCAGGACACGGAGAGAATCATCCAAACGATTATCAGAAGGCAAGTTTTGTGGTCCCGTCTCTGCTATAAGGTGACAATCCAAAAAACTCCTCCAAATGCAGCAAAGCCTGAACTGAGTGCTTATGGCATTTAGAAATTTGCCGTAATTTTCAGAAATGATATAAAATAATTTTATAAGATATGCCGGGAAGCCCAAAAGGCCTCTTTTGTCTTTTTATGCTTCTGGATTTGATAGCTCCTAGAGATTCTAGAACTGTAAGAAGAAGATAAGGACCATCTCGGGAGCCTTATTAATATGTGCATAAATATGACTTGCTTAGTACCTCCATTGCGGTTTCTTTGAAAGTTAAAACAAGTCAATCCACTGATCAGATCGAAGAATTTTATTTATCCTCATTTTCACAGTCAATAGCGTTTATAGATCCTGAGGAGTAGAAATTAGCAGACACAGTTTGCTTCTGAGTCTGCCCTACACCTGTGAATACGAAAAGATGCGCCTTCTCTTTGCATGGATTTTTTTTTTAAAGCACCATAGATGAACCGGTTCTGTAAGATGTGCTGTTAAGTTTGTATATTGCTACAAAGTTATTTGACTACATTTTAGAGGATGGATCCATGTTAAAAAAAAAACAGCAAATGAAAAGTCGATTTTTTTCCAGCAGAAACATTGGGAGTTCTCATTTCTACTGACACTACTTATCTTGATTCTTTCCAAATTTTTGTAAAGACGTCATAGAAAATATAACAGCTCATAAGGCAAAGATAACATTGTAGAATCGCAAATAGAGCCCACCTCAGCTGAGAGTTAAGGATTGAGAATCCTTCAGAGAATTTTAAACAAGAAGCCTGGCTAGGAAGTCACGTGTCTGTTTAATCTGCCCCCCATGCGTGGCATGGTACGAGGAGCACACACAGGGAATCAGAGCCCCACACAAGGTTAATAAAAATGCACTCTGATTTGATGCAATGATTTCTGATTTCTGAACTATTCTTCTATAAAGAAATTTAAAGTGACTGAGAATATGGGGGATTATCTGCTGGAATGCACTCTGAAGCTAGAAAAAGAAAAGCAGGGAAATATTTGTGAGTTCAAAAAGCTTTTTGACATCTGCTGTTTTATCTTTTTTTTTTAAAGATAGTGCAGAAAATGTGGTATTTCTTTCCATCTGATTGCAGTCTGCACAAAGCCACAGCCCTGGGCCCAGCACCCAGTAGGCCTGCAGCAGGTGCTGGAGAAATGAGTCTGAAGGATTGTAATATGACTCAGGACCACGTTTGTACTTGTACTTTTTCCTCTTTTATTTTCATATGTTAAGTACCCGCTCCCCCTCACCCCCCCTTTTTTTGGGGACGGAGTGACTTTTATTCTAAACAAAGACTTGGTAGATGAAGGGGTGGGGTGGGGGTGTGTGTGCGCGCGCCGTGACCTTCTCTGAAGAGTACTGGGTCCCCTGTCTGCCTGGGGTTCTGAGGAAAGGGTAGGGACAGGGCTGTGTCCCGGGCTCCCCATCTCCTCCCGCCCCGCCCGCCTGTTGTCTGGGCATCCGGAGAGTGGGGAAACATTAGTGTGGGCCAGCTGCCTAAGCCGGGCGGGGTCGAGGGAGAGGTCAAGGTCGGCGGAGAAGCGGCTATTGATCCGGCTTGGAACGCGAGACAGGGAGCGCAGCAAGACTAAAGGGGGAGCTGTGAGACCAGACATTAACAGCTTCCACCGCTAATGATGCCCGTGCCAGACGGGCAGAGGGAAAAAAAGGAGACTGGAGCGGCAGCTGGGATCGCTTGCTGCCTGCGCCCGGCCGCCTTTCGGGAGAGAGGAGGAGGAGGAGGGCCAAGGGGCCAGCGCGGGCTGGGCAGGGGCAGGGCAGCCTCTCCCGGGCCGCCGCGAGGTGGAGCGCGCCGGCCGGCGGCGGCGTGTCCGGCCCTGCGCCGGCCCGCCCGCGCGTCCCTCTTCCCGCCGTCGGGGCAGCGCGGGGCCAATGAGGAAGTGCTCCCCGGGTCAGTCGCGGCCCGCGCCGCCCCCTGCCCGCTACTTCCTGCTGGGGGTGGGGCGGGGTGCCCCCTCCCCAGACTCCGCC
Source organism: Ceratotherium simum simum (assembly GCF_057802395.1). Classification (NCBI taxonomy): domain Eukaryota; kingdom Metazoa; phylum Chordata; class Mammalia; order Perissodactyla; family Rhinocerotidae; genus Ceratotherium; species Ceratotherium simum. The sequence goes on from NC_141923.1 coordinate 6,984,263, forward strand.
GCCCGAGCGCGCGGGGGGCGGCAGCTGCAGCCGGGGCCCCTGGGCGCCCCGCGCAGTCCGCGGAGGGCCCCCTTTCTTGAAGGAGGCTGCCGCGTTCCCCGCAGCCACAGACCCGGTCCCCCTTCCTTGTTATCATCGCCCCGAGGGCGAGTGTCGCGTGTCGGGATTTCGGGTGCCGGAGCGCAGGCGGCGCGGGGCAGCAGGCACGCGGCGGCGATTGGAGTCCAGACTTGCCCCTTGCGCTGTGTAACCTTGGGCAAAACGCTAACCTTCTCTGGACTTCACACGGCCAGTTCTCAGAAAGAGACCTAACAGCTCTTCCAAATTTAAGAATCTGGGCGAGTTGGGATGACCGGTTTATGGTTTTCTTAAGAAGTTTATGAAAGGTGCGTGTGGGCATTTTTTCTTACTTAGGCCACTTTCCTGGAAAGATTTTCGCGGTGGGGCTAGATGAGAGGAGAGGGAGGCGCTTCTAGACTTTGGACCACGTGGAGGTGGAGTGTGGGTTAGGAGTAGTGGGCAGCGGCGTGCAGTGGTGGGGAGGGGGAGTGCCGACTTGCCCCCGCCCCTTCCACCGCCCAGTCTCCACCCGCTTGGCCGCCGACCCTGCAGCCCAGTCCGCAAAACTGCATGCTGGGGCACATTTTATTGTTATTATTTTTGGGGGGGTGGTTTAGGCAGGGAGCTCTTTCTGGCCTCGCTAATGGGCGCTGCGCTCTGTTAAGTTGCTGGTACGGTGACCCCACCCGAGACCTTGGGGGCGAACAAAAACCCCATGTGCCCCCCAAGGAAAAGGCCCCGAGGGAGGCGGCGAGCCCGGAGGCGTCTCGGCCTAACCAGTCGCTCGGGTGAAGCCGCCGGAGCCGGGCCTGGGGGCAGGGTGGGATGGGTGCAGCTGGGCTCGCCCGCGAAGCCCAGCCCTGAGCCAGGCCCCGACCCGCCCTGGCCGCTTCCCGGCCCAGACCAGGAAACCCTGAGAAGGGAGAAAGGTCCAACCGCGTGGCGCGTCCAGCCCGGGAGGTCAGGTCATCAAACAGACGAGTTGGCCACGGCCTGAGGAGGGACGGGGCTGGGGGCGGCGGAGTGTCCATGCAGACCGCGGCCTGGCCTTGTCCGCGGGCCACGGACAGGCCCCCACAACTCCTCTTGTCCTCTCCGGCTGGAGATCAAACGGCTGACAAGGCAGCTGTGTCCTTCCCAGTCTGACCGGAGATTTCAAGTCCTGCCCTGGGCGGAGGAGCACTGGGGGTGGGGGCGTCACTTTCAGGTTGCAATAATTGTCAGTGAGTGGGAGGGAACTGGGGGATCTGAGGGGGTAATCCACAGGAGTGTCTTCAGAGTACCGGCCCCGCCTACTTCTGGGTCAGCGCGGACAAGTCCCTCTCCCACGTGGAGCACCCCTGCCCCCTTAGCCCCCACTTCCTGCTGACTCTGGCGTTAGGGGGTGGGGCCCGGATTTGACCCCCAGGAGTTAATGGGGTGAAGTGGAGAGAGCTCACAGATTCCGGTGAGCATTCCTTCCGGAATGGGACTCAAACAAGGTCTCATGTCCCCCTCCCCCAAATGTGCTCTTAATTCTCTCCTCTGTATATCTTTTATTTTGTCCACTTCGCTCTCCCAGAGTTTGTAATATCAGGATTTATATGGAGGTACTTTTTGGAAGTTTAACCCCGACCCCCGAATAAAACAAAAGTAAAAACAACCAAGCTACTTTTCCAGGGAGATGAAGCGACTGACCATGTCCCCCATGTCGACTCCAACCCTCCTCAACGCCGGCTCCCCCCCCCCCCCACGTCCAAAAGAGCTTTCGATGGGTGGGTGGGGACTTGCGTTAATTCAACTTACTTCCACGCACACAGCACTCCGCCCCCCTTCTCAGGGGGTCCTACTCCCAGGAGGGGAGGAGGGATGAAGAGGGTTTTCTTTTATTTAAAAATATCCTGCCCACCGTCTCCCCCCTCTTTGCGCTGCCAGTGCACGGGGAGAAGAGGAGCGCACAAAAACGCTGTTTGCACGTGTGGCCGGCCTGGACTGCGGGTGTGCGCACGGGCGAGTGTGTGTGTGTGTATGTGTGTGCGCGCGCGCGCGAGTGTGGCCCTGTGTGTGTGTGTGTGTGTGTGCTTTCTTGTTCTCTTACAGGGTACAATGTTAAAAAGCCACCGCTAGTCGCCCCCAGTGCTCCGACTCTCTGGGTCTTTTTGTCTCTAGTGCAGATTAAACGTCACGTCCGCACTTGAACTTGAATTTTATCCCATTGTACAGAGGCAGCCCCAGCCATAGAGAGACCGAGAGCTCCCAGAGAACCCGGACTCCGCCATCTTCACGTTGCAATCTATAGCTCCCAGTCCGCGCCCGCACCGACCCAGGCGCACTGGGCGAGCCGCCCCTCAGCCCAGCTCCCCCCGGGCCCGCGGCGCCAGGGGAGCGCTGGGGAGCGCTCGCGGGGACCCGGCAGCCTCTCCGGCCGGCGCCAGCCTGCCAGGTGAACTGGGAAGGAGCCGCTCCTGGAGTCAGTCCCCCAGAGCCTCGGAAGGGTCAGTCTCCGAGAAAAAAAACAGGCAGCCCGCAGAAAACCCAGAAACCACCGAACCGGGGCAGCTTTACATTGCTGTGGGTTTTTTGAGGGGGCGGGGTGAGGGGGTACGAGACAAGTCCTCAAGTTTTCTTTTTTTCCTTTTCTTTTTCTTCTTTTCTTTTTTATTTGTTTGCATTTTTTTCCTTTTCCCCCCTCCTGGTAGAAGTGCGCTTTCCACCTACCAGACCCTGAAAGAAAGTCTCAGGAGCCGGTGCAAAATCCGGTTTAAGTTCAAGAAGACATTTGGAAGTCTAGGAGGCCAAGCAGTTTGAAGAAGTGTAAGCGATTTTTTTTCCTTCAGAAGAATATATTTTTAAAGAAACCGGCCACTCCGCGGCAAGCAACAGCATTTTTTTTTTTGCCTCTTTCTCCTATTTTAGATCGAGAGGTTTTTCTTTTCTTTTTTGTCTTCTGTTTTTCTTTTTGCAAACAAAACAAAAAACAGCATAGAAGGAAGAGCAAAATAAAGAAGAAGAGGAGAAGGAAGAGAGGGCAAGAGAGGAAGGGAAAAAAAAACCAAAACACCAACCCGGGCAGAGGAGGAGGCGCGGCGGCGGCGGCAGCGGCAGCGGCAGCGGCGCGGCGGCGGCTGGACCCCCTCCCCCGGTTCCCCCCATCAGTGCAGCTCTCCGGGCGATGCCAGAATAGATGCCGGGGCAATGTCCCGCCGCAAACAGGGCAACCCGCAGCACTTGTCCCAGAGGGAGCTCATCACCCGTAAGTGTCTGCGGCGTGCGCGCGAGGGGCCGGAGGATGGGGCTCCGGGCGCCCGGGGCTGGGGACGCCGAGCCAGGCGCAACCCGGCCGGGCGCCGAGGCTGCCCGCGGGCTCGCAGAGGCAGCGGCGTCGGCCCAGAGCATGGTGGGGGGCGGAGGGCCATAGGAAAGTTTCTTTGCAGCCCGAGGAGTCGGGGTGCTGCGCAGTCAGACGCGCCTCGGGCTCGGGGGCCTGCGGAGCGGGCTCCCGGCCGGGGAGGGGGCGCGCAGGCTGGAGGAGGTGTGTGTGTGCGCGCGGAGCCCGGCTGGACGCTCGCCCCTCCGAGCGGCGTGTGTGGCGGCGGCGGCGCTGGTGGCGGGGTTTGGAGAGGAGGGGGAGGGGGCTGGGGGAGCGGAGGGGGAGGGGGGGGCCGGGAAGTGGGGAAAAGTTGGCGAGCGCGTGGGTCCGCGCTGACGGCGCGGGCGGAGGAGAGCGGGGTGCGCTCAGGGCTGGGGGAGATGCGGGGCGAGGGGCGGCCGCCGGCTTCGAGTACCCGGTCGCTGCACCCGGCCGGGCAGGGCGCCGGCCACGCCGGTCCTGGGATTCCGCAGCCGCCTTTCTCTCCCTTCCTCTTGCTATTTGCAAAAGAATCCAGCTGCGCGGCTGCTTGCCGGGCTCTTGCTCCCCCCCCCCCCATTTCCCCACCTCCGACTGTCTCCTGGGATGATCTTGTCTTCTTTCCCCCACTCCAAAAAAAGGTGGGGGGATTGGGGGCTGGTGAAAAATCCCCGCCACGGGGGAAAAAAAAAGGTTGTCAGCTAGAAGTGCCGAGAGGGATGTGCTTGTAAAATAGTGGGGGAAAAAAAAAAAAGAAAGAGAAGAAAAAAGGAGAGAGTCCTATCAATCTCTTACCCATCTTTCTATCTCGGTATCTTTCATCTCTATCTAAATAAACAAGGCAGGTCGCAGTGGAAATCCACCGGCTGAAATCGTGTGGATTTCAAGCAAGTGGCAGGGCGGGCAAAGTCAGGCAGCGGGGCAGAGACGCAGCAGCTTCCAGCGCCCCGGTTGGGTTTATGTAGAAAAGGGAAGAGCGAGCGCGAGCGGGCCAGGTACGGTGTTTGCAGGGGAGCTCGCCCTGGGTGCCCGCACAGTTGCCGGGGAAGGTCGGCTCCCAGCGCTCCCCGCCCGCAGCCCGGGGCCGCTGCTTCGCGGCGCGCGAACCTTTCCCCGCGGTCCTTTCTCTCGCGGTGCCTGGGTCGCTCTTGCTTTTTCCTCCTTTTTATTGCAATAGAAATAAAACATCCTCTGGGTGCCATCGAGACTGCGGGCAGGTTGTGTTCCTGCGGTCCTCCGAGCACCTCGTCGGGCTGGGGCCGGGCTGCCCGCGCGGGGCTGGAGAGGGTTGCGCGCCCGGCCGCCGCCGAGGACTGGCTGCGGGGCGGCCGAGAGCCGAATATTTATGTTATATTTTTAAAAATTTAAATAAATAAATAAATATATAAAGGGGTTCTCCCCTCCCCTGAAAACCCAGCATAGGAGCCATCTGCTCGGAGCATTTGCTGCTGCCATCTCTTTGTTACCGCAGACACATTAGTAAGAATTTGTGGATTTATTATTATTTTTTGGGGGAGTGGAATAGATATGAAAGTGGGGTTCGCCTTGGGAGAGGGATGCCTTTTTGGGGGCAGGGAAGAGGACTTCTTATTTTTCACCATTGTAACATCAAGAAAGACTCGCTGGTTGCATTTAAAATAAAATGTTTTGCAACCAGCTTTGAGCCTGGGTTGATCAAGGTCCTTTTTGCCAGTTGACATTTTGTCCTTTACCAAGCCATAGGAATTGCTTATCCTACATCCCACCCACCCCCCTTTAGGTGATGGAGTGGTGGTTTGAAGGTCTATACTTGGAGACACCTAATTTCTTCAGGAGGCAATTTGCCCCACATAGCCTCTGTATAATTGCAAGGGTTATTTTTGAGGAGGGGGGATGTTGGGGGGGGGAGTTGTCCGGGGTGCGTTGCCAAGCTGGCAGCAGCGACAGGAGCCAGGAGTGTTTGCAGTTGTGTGTAAGGGGAAAGATGCAGGTAGGTTTGCTTTCTTAGGCTCTCTCCTCTTCTGGCATTCCTGGGGCATCAGGAGAAAGCCCTGGCCAGAAGGACTGGTGGCAGCTGGGTGTGGGGGGCGAGGGGTGCCTGATGCGACATCCTTCCATCCTTCATTTGTTCCACATCTCTCAGCCTTGCTCGAGCGGTGCTGGGGAAAGCCGGCTGACGCTGGAGCAGTGGCGGGGAGGGAAGAGAGAGGCAAAGGAGAAGAGAGGTGGAGAGAAGGAGCCAAGGGGACAGAGGATATCCCACCTGCCTTTCAGGGGCACCCGGAGCCCAGAGCATGTGCAGGGGTTTCAACAGGGAGAGTGGTCCAACCAGTTTCAGCCAAGGCTATTTATTATCAAAAAGCAGCTGGCTTTTCTGTCTGTCCCATGTCACCCGGAGGTGGGAGTGCAGGCAGAGGAAAGGCAGGAACTGGATGCAATTTAGGCTGCATGGCCTGTGGAAGTGCCTCTTTGCAGGGATGCAGGACTCATGGGTTTAGGGTGCTTTGGAGCCCTGGCCAGCAAAATGGGTGCTGTCACAGCCCTGACCCGGGGTTCACATTTTAGATTTTAAATGTGAAAGGAACCACCTAAAACGTGCGTCTTCAGTTGGGTGGCAGCTCGCCGGCCTGTGGAGTAGCAGCCTCTGGTTCTTTAGGGCTGATGCAACTTAGGATAACTGATGGTCTGGGAAACTCAAAGAGCACACAAATAGCATCGATAATCTTGGTGGTGGTGGTGGTCGGGGGGTTGGAGAAGGGCTCCATAAGGGGCTAGTTAAATTTACTGACAGAGTCAGCGAGAAGAGGACTGAGGTACCAAAGGGAGTCTGGGAGACAGCTGTGGATGAAAACCTGGGCTTCTGGTTTGTTTCAAAATGTTTGACCCAGATGGAAGTGGCTTCTAAAACCGGAGGACAGACACAGCTATTAATAAACACAAACACAAAACAACACAGTGACAATAGAGAGGAGGAAGAGGGGCCGGGACTGACCAGGCAGAGGGAAGGGCCGTGAGTCGGCTGTGCCAGGCGGGGTGAGTGAGGAGGGAGATGAACTCCAGTCCACCAAGGAGCTCTGAGGCTCTCCGAAGAAAATAAGATGTCCATGGTAAATTACACAACCCCAATGAAGGTGATTTTTCAACAACTGACCAACAGGTTTCCTTGGAAGATCAGTAATTTTCCGTGTGAATTCATGATTTTGCAAAACAACTAGAGACCCAAGATTTGACGCGGAAGTTAGCCTGTGTTAATTCCATGGTTGCCTTTTAAATTAGGTTTTGCTGTCGCTGTGTGTTTTGAAGGTGGCTGTGCTCACAATTATCTTAACTCCCCAGGGTATTGTACATCTCCAGTTGTCCAGGTATCTTTCAAAATTGGGCCTCTGATAAATTTCATAAGATGTGGGCCCCTCTTTTTTTTTTTTTGGTAGTTGGTGGGGGGAAGTTTGTCTCCCTTCTGCACAGAAGGGAACCCCATATCATTAGAAGTGTGATATAAGTCAGCTGCTCTGATTCCACGGGAGAATAAAAATGTGTTCATCAAAGGTGTTATGCCAGGCTGATTTTATTCATTTGTAATTCACACCTGAGAGAAAACAGCCGTGAGCATATTTTAACAACCCCTAATATTTTTAAAGGCTATTCCTCCCCTCCCTGAATATTATGTACATATGCATATTTCTTTTTTTGAGGTGGGGGAGGTTGCTATCTGCCTGTGCTTTGGCCTTCGCAGGTTTTGGCCTTCAAAGTATTTTGTAACTGAAAACGAGTCATTTCTCAAATGCTGGGGTGCATGCCGTTGCTTTGGTAAAGCTGGCCTTAGGAACAGGGACTGAGGCTGAGGTCAGGTTGGATGTGACTCTTTGCTGACCACTGAAGGACTAAATGGGTCTTATTGATGGAAGAGAAGGCCACGTTTGGGTGCATTTGACAATAATTAGCATTATGTCTCAGGTGAGATGGAAGCACGCGGAACAGCCCCTTTACAGATATCAGTTTCCATCCGACTGTCGAATGCACCAGTTTCTAGCTCCTTATCAGAATCCAGCTCTTGGCACTATCTCTTAGCTTAGAATACGGCTTGCACCAGCCTTTCCTTTTTCCTTTTCATCTCCTTTCTTGATTGCTTTGCATTCTCTGTTGCTTGTTGTGATAAAATACTTTCCAAAATAAACTTTCAGTTGAATTGGCTTTTGGTGGATGGCAAGGCTGAAGCGCCGAGCCGTGCCTGGCGCCGCTTGGCAGCTAGGGGGAGCCCAGTGTCTGTGTCATGGCTTGGCGCCTTCGCTACGATGGGCCAGGAGCGTCTTCCATCAGCCGCCGCAGCAGTTTACGTTGCTGCAAAATGTCTTAAGTGTGAAGTTGTAATATTGATTTTCCTGCAGAGATTCGAGCGGGGCAAAATGAGAATATAAGTTTGCGAAATCTATTTTCAAGCTATCGGCATTGATTTACGAGCCCTCGTTAGGCAGAGAGGGGCATTTTTCTTTTTCTTTTTTTTTTTTCCTTTTTAAACAATTAAAATCAGTAGTTTTGAATGGAAGTGTTTCCCCATTAGTCTGTGGTCTTGACTTTTGAAAATTCCGTTGGGCTGTTAAGACATTCGTGATGAGGCGAGAGGGTCTGGCAAGAGTGTCCATCAATTTGGCCGTTTCTGTGCTGCCTGTCACAGACCCAGGGAACAGCTGAGAATAGCTGCATTTGGGAGTACCTAAAACAGCTTGATGAATGGAAATCCTTTTAGCTCAGATTTTATAACACTTGGATTCTCAATTCCATTTGTTAGGTAATGTTCCCACTGTACTAAGGAAATAGCACCATTCCCCAAAGATATAAAATGCCAACTCAAATAACATGTAAAACTTTGTTTGGAAGGAGTACATGATTGTGAGACCCAGCGTGGCTAATACCCTTCACCCCAAACAGGGCCCTCCATGGATGGTTTTTAATGAGACTATTTCTCCCTTACACGTGTAATTTAGTGCTGGGGAACATGTGCGCTTTTGATCACAGGATTTCTGGATCTATAATGTCTTCTTCTCCAAGTGCAAGAAATCTGCAGACAGCACAGTTAGCCCTGAGTCTTATGCTCGGGTTCAGTATATGGGCAGAGGAGGTTACCCTGCGACAGGAAAGAGTGCTTTATTCTAACCTGAAAGAGAAATAAATTAGGTCAGACAAAAGCCTCGCGCTGTCATCAGCTGGAGGAAGAACCTTCAGTCTCCATACAGAGGGCCAGCAATTTATCTGATGATTTCTCGACTTCATTTAATGTTTGAATTGAGCCTGTTGTAAGCATACCTCGGCAGCAAGCTCGTTTGACAAGTCAGAGATACCACTTCCCAGCCTTGGGCTGGGCAGTGGCCTCTGGCCTGCAGAAAACCGTTAAAAAAATCCACTTTAGAAATCTCCAATCCTTTCCCTTGGAACTTGGGGGAGTTTCATAAGCTGTAACTAAACGTAGACCACAGATAGGACAATGCTTAAAAAAATATATATACATGGGGGAGGGTAAAGATGGGGTTCCTTACCCTTGGGGTTTGTTTCCTGCATCTCCTACGGCTTAAGGAAGGACCCTCAGGCTGTCTGACTAGGTTTTACCTTTAGCTGAAACTCGCCAAGGTCTTTAGATTCTAGGTTTAATGCTGGTGTCACATCTGGGAGGACAAGGGAAACTAAATGCTCTTTGGGGACAGTGCCCCACACCACACAGTCAAGTTATTGACGCTGGCTGAGCATCCTTCTCTGAAGGTGGTGTTAGCTGTAGGCACACCGACATATTTTTTAACGGGCAGAGGGCACCGAAGAATGCCGGGAATGAATGTCTGTGTCATCCAGCTGCTCTGAGGATGGCTTTGTCACTTTGCAGTTCAGTTTACTTACTCAGTGATCGGGCCTGGGGTCCTGTGTGTTCTGTCCTCCCCCCCGTTGCTCCCCGCTCCCACAAATCTTCCTTCCATCCCAGGAAGCCAGACGGCGGTGAGATCTGCTCCCTTCTCTCCGCGGTGTCTCCACCCCTCCCCAAGCAAAGCCGTTTGTTGACTGCCTCCCTTGAGTACTCCTTTTCCCAAGGCGTGTGTAAAAAGTGCCGAGAGCAGCCTATTTGGAGGTGGCACGAAAGCAGAGGGACACACTTCCTGCGTCTTCTGCACGAGCCAGTGAGGGGGGCGAGGGGAACAGCATCATTTTTTACTGGCAGGAGTGACATCAGATCGAGGTTTGATGAATGGGGCTGGCTTTACAGAGTCTTTCGTCCGGCATTTTGACATATGCACGTCTTTTGTGTAGTTGCTGAAATTCAAGAAATTCATTCTTTATTTCTTTTTCTGAGGCAGCTGATCATCTGCTTGGGTGTTGAATTAGCCAGACCGAGCTATTTTACTAGAATGAAATCCCAGACCACACAAAATTAAGTAACTTCAAAGTGAAAAAAAAACACCCTCTGTTTTACACAACTTTTTGACGACCCCTTCCACTGAACTGGCGAAACAGAAATACATTTGTGAAAGTTCTAATGGGTTCTCCACTAAAACAACAGGCAAAAATGACTCAAGAAAGTTGAATGCCAATGTTATTGTGATTAACATGTGCCTCAGAAATGAAAGAGCTGCTAAGATTAAAAAAAAAAAAAAATGGGGTCACGTTTAAATTTCTACCCTGGAAATGAGACGTTGAAAGCAGCTTCTGCTCTCTTGCTGTTTTGCTGTCAGCCTCAGTGAATGTCCTCCAGCTAAAGGCTCGCAGTCCCTGTCCTGTGTGGAGGGTCCTTCTCTTCTCCTGCTTAGCACCTTCGAAAAAGCCTAGCATTAAATAAAACAAATCTCTTCATTTGGCTGCAAAGAATGCTTTTATATCCCATCATGATGAGCCGTTGTGGCTCTGAAGATTTAAGGCATTTGCAGTTTTATAGAATCTTCTGAATGTGTTGAGAAGGATTTCTATAGTGATAAATCTTTTTTTTTTCTTTTTTTCCTTTAAAGAACTATTTTATTTATCAAAACAGGTCGTCCCATTCTTTGGTATTGTGGATTTGACGTTTTATTAGCAATCTTTTAGTAATGGACAGGGTCTGTGAGTACATCTGAATGCTGCTTTCCTTATTCATTTGGTGTTTTTTCTGCTTTGGAATGTTGGAGACCCGGCCTCCTGAGCTCAGTTTTTGGGGTTCTGGAGAGGTGGATGCAGTGGGGGGAGGGGGACAGGTTGGACTAAGTCTGTAGAACAAGGTAGGATATTTTTCAGGGAGCTTTTAATATGCTGAAGTATCCTGAAACCGGGCTGGGGGTGTGTAGGGCAATGCGTGTATATGGGGGTCCTCCTCACATCCTCAGAACTTCCCATGTCGAGTCTGCCGGCTGGCGGCTGTGTGACTCAGGTTATTCCTGCCCCTCAAACCTCTTCTCGGATCAGGAATCCCTGCCTTCCTGGAATGCAGGCCAGGTCCAGGCTTCCCCCCCAGGGCCCCTCCAGCCAGACCCCTGATCATTTTCATGGGAGGGAAACCCACATTGCAGATAAGGTGGTACACTGGCAGCCTTCTCTCTGTCTTCCGCCCAGATGTCAGAAATCTCAGAAATTTCACTTTGAGGCATGTGCTGTGGCTGGCATGGAGCAGACAGGGCCCTGTGGGGTGGTGGCCCTGGTGTGCACCCATCCTTCCAGCCAATTTGAAGGCGGCAGGGAGGTGGTCTTTGGAGGGTCTCAGGGAGGCACAGGGCCTGGGCCGCCGGTGCTGCGACACGTGGAACAGGCTGGACTCCTCACATCTCCTCCAGAGAGGGCAGGTGGTCAGGGGAGAGAGAGTTCATCTGTATGGTGCGACCTGCCTCGGACCTGGCCTGGCTGTGCCCTCCCAAGGTTCAGCAGCATCAGCCGAAGCCTTGCTGGCTGCAGGCATTCAGTGGGCAAATGGGGCTGGGACCCGGACCCTAGGATTGTCCTAACTCTTCGTGGCCCTGTGAGGATGCTCCTCCAAGAGCGGGCCTGGCTGGGCTGATGCTCCCCTCTTATCTCTCCCCTGCCGGGCACTTCATTATTCCCTCTGTTCCGAGAACTTCATAAAACCTCTCATTGTGCCTTTAAGCGTCATCTAGTCATAGATTATTTTCTCCACCAAGAATTGATTCTTTCTCTCTCCCATCCACCCCTCTCCCTCCCTCCTCCCCACGGTTGTTATTTTCTCTTGGATCCAATAAATTAAAAATTGATGGCAGCTCAGAAAGTGTTGTGCTCCGTCGAGTGTGCTTGTTGGTGGTGTTTCCGTGTCGCCTGGAGTCTCAGCCCCTCCCTGAACGTTTTCGGGGAGGAGAATGAAAAGATCCCCTCGCAGATTATTGGTGAGCATGGCCTTGCTGGCAAAGGCTCTGTCTTCGTAGGAAGCAGGTGTAAAGTCTCCAGTCGGATGCAGACTCTGGTGGATGGATGCTGAACGTTTCTTGTAAACACGCGTACACATCATGATGGTGGCTGTGACGTTGGTGGCACACGATTTTAAGAGCCTGGCACCCCTCCCCCCACATCCTTCCCCTACCACCCCCCGATCACTGAGACAATAATTCTGTGTATGTTTCTCCCGGACTGTGGCTTAGCCATTAAAGACAGAGGTTTGGATTTGAGTCAAGGCAGGGTAAGGGGGCACAGGCCTGTGTGCTGGGTGTGCAGCAATGCATACGCACTGCGCCCTGGGGACAGCAGGCGGCCGGCCCCTTGGCTGGAATTCCCCGAAGGGCAGGTGCAGGGGCAGTTGTTAGAGATGGACCCGGGCAGGTGGGGCCCTTGGAACCCTGCGTGGGGGGAATCGCTGGCCAGGTAAGGCCCTGCTAAGCCTTTGCAGCTGCCGGGGGGCGTGTTGGCTGCCTGGCTGGGCCGGTGTTAACGACGTCTTTCCATTCCTGTCTTCTGCCCCAAATTCCTTCCCAGCTGAGCTAGACATGGGGGAGTTTGTCTTAAGATCAAGTGCTTCCCTGTCTACTTAACAACAATGTCCATTATTACTTGTGAACCCTGATTTCATTGCTTCTAAATGCATTTACCAGCTGGGAAGAGGCCCAGCCTTGTAAATAAAATGTGGTTTTGTTGTAAAAGAAAATTAACTCTGTGTGTGTGTAAATATATACTTGTCCATGCTCTTTAGGATTTCACATTTCAGAACCCACCCCGATCTGATAGCTGACGTTTGAACAAGTTGCCTGCTACATCCATTCATTTTTCCTCTTAATGAGTCAAAGATTTTAGCCATCCCTCGACTTTATTCGGCTCATCATAGTGAGAGCAGCAATATTTTCCAGGGCTGCCTGACACTTGGGGAGCTTTTCATGAAAGCAGAAATCATCACAGAGGAAAACCTTGTCCTTGGCTTCTTTTTTTAAGGCCTGAGTTTGCCGGACAAGGCAGCCTCAGGGGCTGGTTTGTAGGGTCTGGGAATTGGAAAGGCGGTTTTTGATTTTGTGTCTTTTCTTTTTCTGGTGCTTTCTCGTCTCTGGGTGGCAGTTTGGGCCACTCTGCCTGTCACGGCAGAGGCCTGGTTCTCTGAGGCTGTGCGGGGCTGTGAGGCTCCGGGTGCCCGCAGGACATAGGAGGGAGGGTTCTAGAAGGGCCAGACACAACCTCTCTTGGCTCTTCTCTGAGCTTGGCCAAGTGGCTCGTTCTCCTTTTATTTCTTCCATTATTGATACAGTTCTAAGAAGGGACACACACACACGCACCCCACACGCCCAGCTTGGTATCCGCCTGCCAGCGGAAATGAAACCACAGCCCGTCTTTGGGGGTGTCTCCGAAGGCCTCGAGCGTGAGCTTTCAGGCTCAGCAAGCTGTCTTGGTCCACCTGCTCTGACCCAGCAGTTTGACAGTCTGGGAGTTCGGGGTGACTCTGCTGCCTGAATGTTGGGGGTGATGTTGCCACCTTCCTGGGAAGTATCTCACGCAGCCAGTCAGAGCCCAGAGCCCACACCCCAGGGGGTGGGGAGAGGGAATCCCATTCTTGGAGTTGGGTGAACACCCTCTGTCATCTTGAGTTTTACTTTCAACACTGCAAGTGGGAGGGGAAGGAGATTTTTTCTGTTTGTTTCTTTAGCTCCTGGACTCCCTTAGAGGCAGTGGGCTGGATCCTGGGTCTGGGAGGTGGAGACGCGAGCTCAGAGCTATCTGCGGGACGTCAGCGGGGCCTGGCTGCCCAGGCGGGTTGGCTGCGAGGGGACTGGAGGCCGAAATCTGAACTGCAGCACAGTGAACGGCTTCGGATACTTTCAAACTCAATTACTGGGCCTCACAGGGCTTGCTGCACGAGGAAAGTGAAAAGGCAGAGACTGCCAAATAAAGGAAAGAATACCAGATGTTACCAAAAAAAAAAAAAGAAGAAAAGGAAAAAAGTGCTGGTACTGAGTCCTCAGCAAAAGATGGAAGTGGGTGGGGGAAATGCTTGGGAGCTGGAGTGTGTGACCTTCGGTAATTTTTAAATTAGTCTGTGTTTCTTTTGTGTTAGAAAATGAATTTGAAATCATGTAGCTTAAAACCTCGTCACTGGGAGGAGATATTGGATGGGCCGGACGCGGCCGAAAAAGTTAATGAAAAGCAAAACAAAACCAAAAAAGGAAACCAAAGATGAAATTAAACGACAGAAAACACCTCCCCACCCTCAGAATGATCACCCTCAGGATGATCAAGTTGGGAATGTGGATGGATTAGCTGTTGTCATTTATTTTTATCAGACGCCCTTGTTGACGCAGCCGGGTGCCAGGCCTGCTCAGGAGTGGCATTTAAAACGGTACCAGGTACCACCACCCTCCCCACCGCAGAACTCGCCCGTTTCATTTGAATTCTCAATTTCATTTTGTCCTTTTTTTGCTTTTCAGCTCATTTCCTTTGTGTCTCTCTCTTTTTTTTTTTAACAAAACAATATTTTGACATTCTCCTCCCATTTATTAGAGTTCCTTCTCTAGAAATGGTGCACAATACATCCTTATATTTCTAAAGAACTGTTTTCACAGCTCTCTCCTTTGGCTCTGAAATTATGTATATGTAATTGGTAATTAAAGGTGCGAGCTTTTCAATATAAACAGTATTGCTCAATGTTAGATCATTAAAGGGAAGAGAGGCCCCGAATAATTACCTTTTACATTCTGACAAACCGTTCGCAGGCATCCAGTTCCCCCTAGAACCAGTGTTGGGCGGGAGGGTTGTGATTACATTTTAACCATAGCAAAGCTTCTTTTCATAAAATAAATTGGTAAATTAATTATGTAGCATTGTCTTCAAACTCCTTTTTAAGTAAACTCCGATTTCTTTTTAAAGTGTAATTAATGGTTTCTGGGGCCGGCTTTGTGAAAACTGTTTCTCTTACCTTTTGTTAGAGGGCTTCAGACAACAGATTTAGGATTTCCTCATCTGCGGGGTCTTGTAGTACCACCACATTTCTAACGCGTGTCTACATGTCAGTCATCGAGGGCTCGGTCTGCTTTTCTGTAACCACAGGCGGGATCTTACATTGTAACCTCCTCCCTCAGGGATACCTATGTGTCGACCTATACATGCGTGGTTCATATGTGTGATATGTCATCTACTGTCCATTCTAGAGCCAGTCTTACACATAGACTCTCACAGGCCCCGAAGAAGCTTGTGTTCAGAAAACACAGAACAGTGATTTATGTGTAGGATGGAAGATGCCACAGAATTTTTTCCTTAAATTATCTGTTCTTTGGCACTGGCCTGTCAATAACTTCACTGCCACGGAATGTGTTTTCCTGCCTTCCACTCCTTCTCTCTGGTCTTCTGTGGTTTTCATTATCCCTTACTAAATACCATGCAACTTAAAATTTACCTGCCGCCTCGGGTTGCAGACCTCTGGCTGCCCCTTGCCTTCTGTGAAGACCCCGCCGCTTGTAGTCTACACAACTACTGACGTTTGCTCTCAAAAAATTCCAACCCGAATTTGCTCAGACCCGAGGGGATATGCAACCTCATTGTCCACTTCCCTTATTTACGACACTTTCAGCCGAGTCTTCCAATGTTTCCCTGAGGGGGTTGCTGCTTTTTGAGGCATTTATTAGCTTCAAACTATTTAGGTGCCATGTTCCCTACCAAAAAAAAAAAAAAAAAAGAAAGGAACTATATTGGCTGCTAAAGAAATATGAAAATGTACAGCCCATTGCACACAAGTGTGGTTTGTCCTCTGCCAAAAAATGCTTT
This sequence comes from Ceratotherium simum simum, assembly GCF_057802395.1. Taxonomy (NCBI): domain Eukaryota; kingdom Metazoa; phylum Chordata; class Mammalia; order Perissodactyla; family Rhinocerotidae; genus Ceratotherium; species Ceratotherium simum. The sequence continues at coordinate 6,999,813 of NC_141923.1, forward strand.
TGGAGTCTGAAGAATTTTTTTTCTCTTTGCTTTTTCTGGGAGTGAAAATAAAATCAACGAACAAAAAAGGGCAGTGGGGAGTTGATGAGCACTGGGAAGTCGACAGAGCATTGGAAGTCTGAGCAGGAGCAGGGCGTCTGGCAGGAAAGCCAGCTTCCTCGTGCAGCGAGCCGACCTGCAGCTCATCCCTTCTCCTGCGTTGTTTCTTCCTTCCATCTTTCTTTTTGAACCGACACTCACTTGTTGCTCTCTGAGCACATGGGCTTCTTTCTCTCTGAAGGACTGGCCCTCTGACGCCCATCTGGGTTTCTGTTTTCTTGTCTGGTGTGCAGCCAGGTCTCAGGTCGAGGAAAGCAAGTGGGACCCACATGAATGGGGAGGACATGAATGAGAGGTGGGAGGGGAGGGAGGGGCGGCCGATGGAGCCCGAGCGGGGTGACCGGCTCTGCTTCGGCTCTGGCTCTCGGTTCTCAGCCTTGGCTGCCCATCGGAATCACCTGGGGAGTCTTAAAAACAACAACAACGTGATGTTTGGATCCCAGCGTAATTGGTCTGGGGTGCTGCCTGGGCATCGGGGGTTTTCCAAGCTCCCAGGTGATGCTCAGATGTTGCCAAGTTTGAGAAGCACGTCTCAGCTGAGACTGCCAGGTCCGTGATGGCCGAGTCTCTTGTGAAACCAGGATGCGTGTGTATGTGCATGTGGACATGTGTGTGTTCCTGTGCTATGTTGGCGGGGAGGAATTGGCAGAGAATAAACTAGAAAGCAGTAAGATCAGCACTACTTAAGTGACAACCTCTGGGAGCCGTGACATTGCTCCTGTAGCCTCAGTTTGCCCATCTGTAGCCCGAGGGATGGTGAACCCACTGTCTCCCAGAGTTGTGGGGAGGACTTGGTGAACTCTAGCATCCCACAGCGGAGGGGGCCTGCCTCTTGGTGGGGAAGGGATGGAATGAACAATGGGTCTTGTGATTGCCTAAGTCCATCTCTATCTTCTTTGCCCCCCCTTTCTCCTTTCTCTCTCCAGCAGAGGCTGACCATGTGGAGGCCGCCATCCTCGAAGAAGATGAGGGTCTGGAGATAGAGGAGCCCAGCGGCCTGGGGCTGATGGTGGGTGGCCCCGACCCTGACCTGCTCACCTGTGGACAGTGTCAGATGAACTTCCCCCTGGGGGACATCCTGGTTTTTATAGAGCACAAGAAGAAGCAGTGTGGCAGCAGCCTGGGTGCCTGCTATGACAAAGGCCTGGACAAGGGCAGCCCGCCGCCCTCCTCACGCTCCGAGCTCAGGAAAGTGTCCGAGCCGGTGGAGATCGGGATCCAGGTCACCCCCGATGAAGACGACCACCTGCTCTCGCCCACTAAAGGCATCTGCCCCAAGCAGGAGAACATTGCAGGTATGGAATGTGGCACTTGCCTGGCCGCTGCCGAAGCCACCTCCTGGGTCCCACGCCCGCCTTCCCTCGTCGCTGTGTCAGGGCGCTCGCCCTCTGTCTGAGGGCTTTGGTGCAGGGAGGGCCCAGGGCTACCAGGACGGCCTCTGGGCCACCAGCCAGAGCTCGCCCTTTCCGAGGGCCCACCATCCAGGCGACCCTCAGGAGGAGACAGGCCTGGGGCTCAGGGAGGCCCTACTGGCCGACGGCTGCTTTGCTTTTGGCAATGGGGCTCTGTTGTGGGGCCTATTGCATAGGTGGCCAGGAGTACAGAACGGAAATTCGGAAGTCCAGATGGCCCTCGCTTTGCTGGGGTTCTTGGCTTAGTCTCTGGCTTTAGAGCTAGAGGGTCTGGGGTTGGAATCTATTCTTCACGACTTGGACAGGTCAGTTTCCCCATCTGTGAAATGGAGCTGATGAAACCCGTTTCATTCAGGTTGTCGTGAGGCTTAAGGAGGTGTTGTGTGTGGGCAGTACCTGGTGGGCACTCATGAACCGGGGCACTCATTCTCTCCCCTCCTCTCTCTGGCCTCAGTTTCCCGTCTGGAAAGAGAGGGGTTAGGTCTTCTGATCTCAGAGGCCCCTCTGACGCTGCCTGATCCTACTTTAGGTCTGGGGAAGGGCTTGTGAGAACTTGCTGGAGTACGGTGCCCCTTGGGGGAGGCTGGACATGTCCTTTGGCACGTCCACTCGGCCGGCCACCTGGACAGCTGGTTTTTACCACTTGTAAAACAGGCATGGGGCTCGCATCCTCCAGCCGGGTCTGCTTGCTACAGTGAGTTTGCATCAAGTCCCTCTCTCCAGGCCATGGCCATGGCATGCCGGAGCCTTCTCCAGGGAGCCCGTGCTCTGTGCAACCAGAGTGTTTGCTTCTGGTTCGTACTTCTGAACCCAAGAGGCCTGAGGGGAAAGGCGGGCCCTGGCTGGCCTGTGTTCTCTAGAAGGGGCAGCCTGTCCTGCAGCAAGACAGGCATCAGAGTGCATGCAGGTGAGGGTTTGAATCCTGTCAGTTGGCTTTGGACAAGCCACTACACGGGTCCAAGCCTCAGTTTCCCCATCTTTCAAGAGGTAGTGATAATACTGGCAGGCCTGGCATGAGGATTCAACGAGCAGGGCCTCCATAAACGCTTTGCCAGTGGAACTTTCCTCTCGGGGGTCCCTTCTGGCGTCACAGGGTACAAGTAGGTGGCCGGCTGGGAAAATGTGCATATCCCTCTCCACCGTGTTTTGGTCGTGGAAGCTAGCAGGGATGCTGGAGGGACTGAGGCTTTGGGTGCTCCTTGGAAGGTGAGCCTGGTATAGTCAGGGCACCCCACTTCCGCAGTGAGACGGATGGGCGTGGGCAGAGACTCCCCATCACCCAGGAGGCAGTCAGGGTAATGCAGCAAGCCTGGCTGCTCTGTGGCAGCCAGGTGGCAGCTCTGTGACCTTGGGCCTCACTTTACTCGTCTGTAAAATGGGATAAATGAGATCTCTCTCTTGTAGAGAGACTGGTGGCAAGCAGATTCCTGCAGGCACATGCTAGGCCCTGGGGAACCAGACTGGCCTGCGGGCCTTGCCCCTGCTGTGTGTCCTAGCATGAAATCTCTCACATTCCTGAGATGCCGAGGGCATTGAGAAAAATGTCCGGCACATCTAGGCCACAGTAATGTACACTCTGGTTTCTTGGAGTGCCGGGCAGATCTGAGTGGCATTTCCTTGGGTAGGGCTGGACGTCAGGTGAGAAAGGTGCTGGGTCCCTTGTGTGTGTGTGGTTGGGGTCTCCACCCTTCATTTTCTTCTCCTGATGCTCGAGGGATGGTTTTCACTGGCGGTATAAATGCCTAGCATCAGTGCACACAGACCTTTCAGGGGTGGCTTGTGCTCATGAGATGTGGGCCCCTATTTATGTTCCAATGGAAAAGCTTTCTGCTTTCACCCAAAACCCATCCGAATCCTCATTTCACGTCAAAGGTCTTTCCCAGTGAGAGGCTGCGGATCATGGTGGGTAGGTTTGTTTAAAAGAGCGACTAAATATGATTTCATAAAAGGCAAAGTTAATCTCCAAGACAGCTCTGTCCTCATCCTTCCTCCCCCCGGCCCCCCTCTTTTTGGGTTGTAATACTGCGGCAGCCTACAGTATTTTTATTTTATGTGTGACGAAAGATATTTTTGGCTTTTTCTGTTCAGCAACAGGACGAATGGATTTCTTCATTCTCGAAGAAATATGTAAAATAATCCCTTAGAAGTCTAAAGAGATATGTTTGGTCAAAGCATTTAAAATGTTATTTTCATCAAAGGCACAAAACAGTCTCCATGCTGTGTCAGCTGAAGACGATCATTCCATTTTCACAGCACATCCTGCTCTGTCCTTCCTGGTCCCTCTTTTCTCTTTTTCCCCCCGACTTTGGCGCCAACTTTTCTTTTTTTTTTTTTTTTTCATTTAATAAAAAGGGAAGATGAAAGAATAAAACTTCCGTGGCTCAAATGTATAAAGTAGTTTAATATGGTGGGAGCATTAATTATTTTAGCTTAATTGAATTCCGAGGACTGCAGTGGTTGCATTTCTGTGGACAAGCCCTGTTTATTATTTCTCTGTGTAGATTAACAGTAAAGGAAACACAGGTCACTTTCAGTTATTTATTGTGAAATAAGTGTGTCAATTCACGTGTAAAACAAGCTCCTCAAAGATAATCGAGTCTTTATATTTTAAGAGGGGGACGAGCAATCACAGGCGTGTCCCCGCCTGGGCTTCCGGAAATCCGCACAGCCGCGGCCCAGGCCACGGGCACTGCTGGCCTCGAGGGCCCAGGCCTCTCCCGTTCCTGCGAGGGGCTGCTCCAGCTTTTCCATGCCCTGCTGCTGTCCCCAGGGCTGGCCCTGGTCCGTAGCTGGCGAGCAGGTGCCTGGTAATTCTTGGGACTTTGCCTCTGGCTTGGTGACCGGGGTGAGGTGGCCGCAGTGGCCATGAGGGTCCAGCCTTTCTGGAACCAGTAATCTGTGTGTTGTCCTCCGGGCTGCCAGGTGCTTCTAGAGGCGAGGCTCCAAAGATGGATGGGCAGGGTTGGCCTGTAAATATGTGGGATCCCTTCTACCCTTAAGGGCGTCCCCCTGGTGAGAACGGAGTTGGAATTCTATTAGTCATAGCACCAAGGTTGGACCCTGGATCGCCCTTTCCTTGGGACAGTAATTCTAGAGACGGACATAAAAGGAGTAGTTACTATTCCTTCTTTTTTTAATGATAGAGAAGTAGGAGAGTAGAAGGAGGAAGTTTCTGAAGCTTTGTCTCCTGGAGGGCATTCATTCATTCATTCATTCATTCATCAGCAACTGAACGCCTATCGCCCTTCCCCTGCCCTGGGCATCCCCATCGGACCTTCGAGGTGACAGAGGCCCCAGGGGCGGGAGGATGGCCCTCAGGGCTGCTGCTCTGTCCTGCACTGGGGACACGGCCAGAGAGTGAGCAGGGTGCAGCCTTGCGCTTGATGTGTGCGGTGAGGTCCGGACCCTGCTCCCTGAGCATCTGCTGTGGGCAGAGGAGGGCCGTGGAGCTTGTGTCCGAAGCCCATCTGGGAACAGAGCGGTGGAGTGGGTCAGAGATAGGAGCTTTGGCCTGGAGATCTGACTGAGGGGCAGGCATCTGCCTCTGATATACGTCCGCCTATATAGGAGTTCGTCACCTTTCTTAAGATCCCTTCCTACTGCATCCTCCCTGCCCCGGTGGAGGGTCCTGATGGAGCTCGGGGACCATCCATCACGAGACAGGAGCAGTAAACCTTGAGAGGAGAGATGAGAGGCGTTTCAGGGTTTGTCAAGAGCACGAGTCGTTGAGCTGTTATCTGGGCGTCTTGAGGAGCAAGTGGGCTTAGGGGTGTCTGGGGTTTGCGGCCTGCCCTGGGGAGGCCACGTGCTGCTGTGGGAAAGGACCCAGCCCAAGTCTGCACCCCGCCCTGCTGCCTGCCAGCCTCGGGCAGCGTGACTTGCCTTCTGAGCTGCAGTTTCCTCGTGTGGGGGACCTGACGATTCTTGTGATCTTTAAGTGACAAGTGCCTGGTGCACGTGCTCCAGATCTGAGCGCCTCCCCTCTCCCTCCTGGGCGCTCGGCTTTCCCTGGCTCCGTCATCTCCTGGTGATAGAGGTGTGGACGGAGGTCTCCCTGGAATTGGGGAAGACTTCCAGTGGGTTCTGAGAATCCCGCCATCAGAAACAATGACAGAATGACTGTCATGCGTACCTCCATCTTTGGTCACATTCCTGTCATATGGTGACAGTTCTGATGGCAAGTCCCCCTGGGGAGGGGTCTGGGGGGTCGAAGGAGCATGGGCTTTGGCGTCAGGTGGCCGGGGTTGAATTTCACTGCCCACTCAGGCAAATCATTTCACTTTTCTGGGCCTCAGTTTCCTCGTCAGCACCTACTTTTCAGCGTTACGCTGAGTTTTAAAGCATCCTCCTGGCACAGGGTCCCGTCCGAGGTGGACGGCTGAGAAGCAGAAGCTTCTGGAAAGCCAGGGTCGGGAGTGCGTGGACCCCGCTCGGCAGCACAAGGTGCTAGCCTTTCTCAGTGAAAATCTTGAAGAGTGATCGTGGGTCTCTCTCTCAGCTGTTTCCTCCTTAGAATCCCCGTTTTCTAGCCACTGGAGGGAAGGCCCTTGATCACAGGTAATTCGTTTTTGTGTGTTATCGCCCCTTCCATAACCAAATGAAGTTATAACGGGAGGAATGAGCCATCAGCTGTCAGTCAGAAGCTTGCCTTTTGCCTTTTCTTCCTCCTCCCCCCAAACCCTGAGTGTCAGTTTTTGGGAGAAATGTGGGAGACAGGAAGCGGGTGACAGGAGGTGGCAGATCCCCTTGGGCTCGGAGGTGGTAGGCAGTTCCCTGCTGAGAGGGCCCCGCCCGCTCCACACGTCTGCATCTGGAACCCAGAAGGGCCAGGGATGCTCCTGGGGGTGGGGGTGGGTGTCCCGTAGCAAGCAGGGCACAGACAGGGGTTCGGTTTTGGCCCCAGGGACCCATTGCTGGGCAAAATGCATTGGAGAAAAGGGCTTCTGATCAGTCGGAGGATTTACATGCTGTTCTGACTTTAAAAAATAAATAAAATAAATGTGAAAAAAAAGACTATTAGCTTGGCCGGTGGGAGAAACGAAATAACTTGCTTGTGCTGGAAACTAGAGATAAACTCCCTTTGCAGGTTGTCTTAAAAAACTTGCATTTGATATATTTAGAGTTGTTATTTTCCCTCCAAATTAAGATTAGTTAAATCCATGTGTGTTGTGGCATGGATTATCTTTTTTTATTATTAAATCGTGACAGCTAATTATGAGTTCTGTCTGCACCGAGGAATAGTGGAGTGTTCTGTCTGAGCGACATGGCTCTGGGCTCAGGCTGGGGTGTGGGGCGTTGCAGGGCTGACCCCAGGCTTGGGCAGGGCTGGCGGGTAGAGGGGAAGAAGAGAGCCCCCTTGGTAACCTGCACTGTGCTAGGTGCTTTTCTTGGGTTATCTCACCTTGAAATAGATATCAACCTTGAAACAGATCCTCTAACCCCACTTTGAAATAGGTATTTCTAATCCCACTTTGAGCTGGGGCTCAGAGAGGTTGAGAGACTTGCTCAAGGTCACACAGCATAGTGGAGTCAGACCTTGGTCTGCCTGGCTTCCTCAGATAGCATAATGTATGGAGGCTTTTAGAGGGAGGCATTCTATCTCTGCGTGGCCGGCAGAGCCATTGGTGGTGGGCACTGCCTCTAGACCCCATCCAAGGTGGTCTTTGAAGCCAGTCCCAGGTGTGACCCTTGCTGATACGGCCAGGAGCCTGAGGCCCCCAGAGACCTTGACTTTCAGTCTGTGGCATCCTCATATAGTTGCCTCTACTTCCTGGTGAAGGTTTTGGAGAGGTGGGTGGCAGGAAAAAAAGCAATAAAACGTGAATTCAGACAGACCTGGGCTGGAATTTTGGTTTTGCCAGTGACTTGTGTGACTTTCAGCCAGATGTCCACCTCTCCAAATTTCGGTTTCCTGTAAAATAGAGGTAATCTTTCTTTCTTATCTTTCAGGCTTGGTATAAGGTTTGATTTAGACAATATGCATATGCTAGGTCACTGTGGATTGTGAGCTGTTGTTAATAATAGAGAGCCTCCCGTGGTACCCAAAGGGGGTTCTGGCCTCCTGGCCTGAGCTGGAAGGATCTGGTTGCCCACCCTCCCATTCTTCCCTGTTAAGGGACTTGTCTCAGCTTATGTAACTGGTGGCTGACTGGCAGGGCAGAGTCCAGACCCCAATTACCTTGAGTCAGGACGGGGGACCCTTTGCCACATGAGACTGCCCGGCCCTGTGGCTTGAGTCAGGACGGGGGACCCTTTGCCACATGAGGCTGCCCGGCCCTGTAGCTTGAGTCAGGACGGGGGACCCTTTGCCACATCAGGCTGCCCGGCCTTGTGGCTTGAGGCAAGCCGTTCCCCCTTGTCAAGTCCCGGTCTCCTCACCTGCAACTGGGGGTGAACAACTTCTGTCCTGCCCCCTCCCAGGGAGGCGGGAAGTGCTGTGTGAACTGCCGGACCACAGCAAGAGGGTCGGTGGCCACACGATGTGACTGTGGCATTGAGCCGTGGTCGACAATTTTACCGAATTAGAAAAAAGACAAAAAATACCGGTCAGCTAAAGGATAATAACGGTTTTTCCTTTTTAAGTTTGGGGCCTTATTCTCTGTGATTTATATAGGTGCTTCCATGCTTCCAGCATCGATTCAGGAAAGAGGAAGGAAAGGACGGGAGGAGTGAGAGGGAAGGGCACTGGGCTCCGGAGCAGAGAACTTAACCCTCATTCAGCCTCAGTTATTATTATTATTATTAGGTTTTTTATTTGGCAGTAAATAGTTAGCAGTTGACTGAAGTTTTTTATTAGGCACTTGACAGCTTTTTTTTTGCTAAGTTTCATGCCTGACTGATGCATAAGCACCAGCTCCAGGACCTGTTAGGAGTGGGCTCCGTGTCAGCAAGCTATATAAATAAGGCAGGCTGCTGTCTCCCCTGTGCCCTTGGGTTCATCTTTTCACTGGGGACACAAAAAGATGGAGTTTTTCGTATTTGGATTTTTACTTTAACACATACTTATTAGAGCTTACTATATGCCTATCACTGTTTGAAGGGTTTTACAAATATTAACTGATTTAATCCTCCTAACAACCTCAGGAGGTAGGTGCTAGTCTCAACCCCACTTTACAGAAGAGGAAACTGAAGCACAGAGACGTTAAGTCACTTGCCCAAGGTCACACAGCGGGTGAGTAGGGGTCCAGAGTGTAAACTCCGGCAGGCAGTCAGGCTCTTTCCTGTGGCAAGGCGGTGCTGCCTGTGGTCGTATTTCATCCTACGTTCCCATCCACTGTCTCCGCCCCACGAAGGCAGTATATCAGATATTACTTTCATTTTGTAGATGAGCAAACCAAGTCCTAGAGAGGTTAAGTGCCTTGCACAGTCACTCTGCGATCAGCGGCACAGTTGTGCCTAGAAACCAGGCTCCTGACTTCCAGCCAGTGACCTTCACAGGGTGGCGTTGGGTCTTCATTGGGTCATCTCCAGGAAGCCCAGGTCCCATGGGATCGTGGGGTTCAGTGGCTGGCACCGGCCCCTTCTGCTCCTAGCAGGCGATGAGTGATTTCCAGTCCGAGGGTGAAGCTCCGTGATGGGACTGGGGACTAGTGTGGGGTGAATGAATCAGGACAGTGGGCCTCCCCCGTCCTACCCACATCTGTGGATTGCGTGTCGACCGCCGTCTGTGCAAAACTCGTCTTGTTAGAAGCTGACTCACTCAGTTGGGTAGGAAGAGGCAGGTGGGCCTACTGGATGCAGGGTGGTGGACTCTGGCCCAAGACCTGGGGTGGCATCCTTGCCCTGTGGCTGCCATGCTGTGTGACCTTGGGCAGACCCTCCCCCTCTCTGGGCCTGAGCCTCCTAAGCTGAAATAAGAGAGGGAGCTACCAGCGGTTTCCAACAGCTCCAAGATCCTGGTGGGGGGTCGGGGTGTTGACTCCAGCTTTCCACCTAACTCTCCTTGCCATCCAGGGGCCCTGACTTTTCCCAGTTGTTACATCTTGGGCTTAGGAAGTAAATTTTCTTTGAAGAAATTGGTGGCTGAAAATGAAAACTGTGTGTCCTAAAGGATAAACAGGGTCTTTCTGTGCTCCAGGCTGTAAAGATCCTTCTGGGAGGGTCTGGTGCACTCGCTGTGAGGCCCACCAAGTTCCGGTTCAGTGCCCCTCGAGTGGCCAGGCCTTTTCCAGGCCCTGTCCCTAATGTTGTAGATGTGGTTTGGTATTTGTTTTTTGTTAAGACGGCCCCCCGAGTTGTATAAACCTCAGGCCCCACGGAATCTGGACCCCTCCTCGCCTAGGCACTGCTAGATGGCGGCCAGTGACCTAAGCGGGCAGGGGTGTAGGCCTTGCCCGAAATGAGCCCAGATGGTGGGACTTGGAGGCCCCCAGGTGGACCCGGGGAAGCAGGGGCCTCTCTGCAGAAGGCAAGGCTCCGTAGGCTTCGTTGTGTTTTGTTTTTAAGTGGGTTTCCTTGGCCCCTCCTGCTGGTCTGCTGGTTTTGGTCTGGAGGGCCCCTTGATGAGGGACAGGTCTGGGAAAGCGGCAGCCTGCTGCTGCTCAGACAGCATGGAAACTAGGACCCCAGGCTCCTTGGGGTGGAAAAATAGCAACAAAATGGCCTTTCGTTGGAGGTGAGAAGTCAACCCCCCACTCCTGGTGTGGAGAGGAGAAGGCGGCTATTCAGATGCAGCGCCAAGGGCAGTGTCTGCCCTCCAAGCCCGGGACAGCCAGCTAGTTCTCCAAGCCCAGGCAGTGTTTGTCAGGGCTGTTGACGGCCCAGGGGCTGAATACCTGGCAACTTCCATGTCCTGCAGGTGTGGACACAGCCTTAAAGGCAGGCAGATAAACCCAGACTCAAAGGTGCAAACGAGTGTGTGGGTCAGCGCCCACCCATGATGAACCCGCATGCGCAGAACCCTGGGCCCCGGCAGCCCCAGTGCCTGGACCGTGATGGATGTACAACCTAGGAGTGTCCAGAAAACACATCCCCTTTCCTCACTTCGGTAGCAAAGGGATCACTGAAAATAGTAGAGGAAGCACTGGCTTTGTTTCAAAGGCTTTTTGGGGCAGAACATGCCTTCTGGAGAGTGTAGCCCCCCAACTGTGTTCTAGGGGTCCTCCCATGGGGCTGGGGGCCAGGGACTGCCTGTCCTGGGCTCAGCATATGACAGCAACGGTCTAGGGTTTTCCCCTCCGTTAAGGGGAAAACAGGACAAACCTTTGATGACCTCGTCCCACCCCAGCAACTGGCTAAAATGGTTGAGGTCGGTAGACCCCACAAAACTTAAGTTCTCCGAGGGAGCGGGAGTGGATTCTTTCCTCTTCCACCGCGAGTTCAAAGCCAGCCAATTAAGAAACCTAAACAGTGTGGTCTTCTCCCTCATCGCTGACATCATTGGCTTGTAAAACTTTCCCTGCAAACAGGCGAATTTATTCGCTGGGAAAAAGAAGTGTGTAATTTTCCTGACCTGGCCTTTGATTTGGAGAGAAGGGGAAAGAGAGAGAACTCATTTCCAGAAACAGACGGGGCCCAAGACAGCAAACAAGGTCCACATTGCACTGTCGAGGCCGTGCTGTACCGTGCGCGGCAACCCGGGACACCGAAAACGTGGGCTGTGGGGACGCGGAGGCTCGGAGAGCTTTCCGGGGCCTGGGTCGTCGGCGCGTTCTAAGACCAGGGGGGCGGGTTGGGGAGATGGACATCAAAATCTTCCCATCTCATCGACTGAAGCTCTTCTCCCGCTCCCAAGAAGCCAGGCGCCACCTGGCTCGCCACTAATGCAACTTCCCGTGTGCCCCGACGGTTGCAACTTGCAAGACTCGTCTGGCCCCTTCTTGGGATCTCCAGCGACCCCTCCTCCCGCCTGGCCCCCTCCCCTCCCCGCGACGGTGCCCACCTCCAGCAGATCATCCCCTCCCCCCATGGGAGGGGGCAGGGACTGAGCTCCTCCTGGCACGCCGGCGGGGACTTCAGGCTCCGCCCCCCGGGGGCTCCAAGGTTGGGGTCCATTAGTCAGTCTCCCCTCACTGCCAAGCCTAGGCACACAATGGCCTTTTTTGAGGCGGGTGGTGCAGAGCTCGGCGGGGGCGCGGAGGCGGCAAGCACCTCCGGGCCCCGCACGGTTAACGGCGTAGACACTCTGGCAACTTCGTGATTGCGCCGGGGGCCTCCCCTGAGGTCGGTGCCCCTCCCCCTGCCGGTCCCGGTCCCGCCTGGGGCTCCGAGGCGCTGCTCCGGGGCCTTTGGGCGCGCCTGGTCCCCACTGGGCAGCCGGCCTCGCCAACTTCCCGCGGCCTCTCCAGCCTGCGCCCCGGACGCGCGGCTATGCGACCATCGGCCACCTCCTTCCTGCTCTCCCGGACTCGGGCCCGCCACGCACGTTGATTGTGTCTTCCTGGGGCGGGAGGGCCGAGGGGGCTCCAGGCCCATGCATAATTCGGGGGCTTAATGGGCCAGCTGCCCGAGCGGGGCGGCGAGGGGCGGGCGGAGGCGCAGCTGACCCTGCCCGCGTCTGGCCTCGCCGGGAAGGCGCGCTCCTTTCTTCCTCCCGTGACAGCTCCCCTCCCCCTCTCGGCCCGGGTCCGAGGAGGGCGGGGGCGGGCGAGGTTAGCCAAGGGGAGGGGGCTTCCTTCGTGCATCCGTGCAACTTTTGCTTTTGGGGGCGGGAGGCATGCAGTGAGTTGGAGCCGCCCCGGACCCGGCTCCCCGAGCAGGGGGAGTTGGAATGCAGGTTTCCTCCTTGAGTCTTTTTTTCCAAGCCCCTTCCCCCCGCCCTCCGGCGGCCCCCTGTCGGCCCCCAGCTCCGCAGCCGCCTGGCGAGTTCGCCCCTGGCCCGGGGCCAGCCCCCTTCCCTGGCAGTCGGCGGAGATGGATGGAGGCGGAGACCCAAGGTCAAGGGCGGGAGCCCGCCGGCCAGGGACCCCTTTGTGCGCGCGGGGCCGCCCCTCCTCCACCCGCCGCCCGCTCCCCGGCTGGTGGGCGCGCGCCCGGGCTAGTGACCTTCCCGGGAGTGGGGGTTGCATTTCAAGACCCCAGAAAACTCCTGCTAGTGGCCCCCTCCCCGAAACTGCCGCGCGCGAGCGGCGGGGCGCCTCGCTGTGGTGGCATTCCTTTTCAGACGTTTGTCCCAGGTCCTGGGGGCGCCCGGGGAGCCCCCTCCGCCCACCGCCATCGCTCTGAAGGGTCGCGCCGCCCTCATCAGCCCATGTTGGCCCGACAGAGCCCTGAGGTCTCTGAATCTAGGTGAGGCCCGGATGGAATGAGCCTCCAAGAGCCCCCTTGTGCATTTCGTGTCCATGCAGGGCAAACAGTCCTGTCCAAAAGTGGTTGTCTTTGGAGCTTTTTTTTTTCCTTCTCCTTTCGAGGAGGAGAGGGAGCCTGCTTTTCTACAGGGAATTCCTGGGGCTGGGATTTTAAAACACTCAAGAACAAGAGTGTTTTCCCAATTGTGTGGGAATGGAACCCTCCACTACAGTGGGGCACAAAGCCTCGTGGAATTACAGGGAATTAATGTCAGTCCTTCCTCCAGCCACAACTTCTCTTACAATGACCCCCTTGAAGAGAATTTGTATGCAAATGGTCACCTTGCTAGGAGTCTCTTTTTATTTTTGTTTCTTAAAAATTGGCCTCCAGTTGTTTAAACCACTCCAGCAGGCCCTTAAAGACCCAGAAAAGCAGTGGTTGGACGCCCAGTCTATTTACCACAAAGCTCTTAAAATGTTCAAACATTTTCCCAAAGCTGTTACTCCGGAAATAAAAATGTATGCTGTTTGCCTATAGAAGATTAAAAGTTTACCTTTGCTGTGACAGCTTTTCTGGGCTAGAATTGGAACCATGTCTCTGTTTTCCATTATTCGGAAATAGGTTTGAACCAAACAGGATATATTTGCTGTAACAAGAGTCAAGGTAATTAAAAAAAAAATATGTATATACATATATATTTATGATTTGGGCTGACCCAAATCATAACAGAATCTCGCACTTTCTGTGCACTCCAAAGCTAAAGTATTTTGTAAACAATGCCTTCATGGCATTTTGAGTAAGAGTTGATCTTAAAAAATCTCAGATTTGGCTTGCCCCAACTTTGAGCAGCTCGCTTTTCTGCTGGAGGAATCTGAAGGTATTTGTCAATTTGTTTTTTTTGAAAGACCTACGGAAAAGGTAACAAATTCAACACTCGGGAACTGAAAGCTGCTGCCAGTTCTGGACAGGAAGGTTTTCATATCTGCCTGAACTTGCTCGTTGATTTCTCAGACGTCCATTTATAACAGTTCCAACAAGATAGAATCTGCCTTTGAATATCTGTAAATACGGCTAAAGATTACAATCCAGCACTCATAATAGGCCAAGACTGAAAGGGCAGATTCTCCTGTTTGATTAATATTTATGTTACCGGATTCCTTTATAGAAAGAGAGATGAAACACTAATTATGTGTGTGTGTTCGAGGGGCCCCATCCTAGGTCTCTGCAGTTCCCTTAGAGGGATGGACATTTTAGGATTTTTGGAGACAAGATGTGTGTGGAGGTGATTGTTCATGTTTTTGCTTGAAAGACAGGTAATGTGTGGTTGGCTGACTTAATGGCTGTTACACGGAGGAGGAGGCCAACTTATCTGTTTTCTTTATTTTGACACCTCAACAGTGATAAAAATTGTTTATCTAGTTTTAGGTTAAGGCTTGGGGCAGAATTCTCGAAGAGAGCCTGCAGCCCCTCTGGGTGCTCTCGTTCCTTCAGAGGGTACATTCCTTTCTTGTGTCCGAGTGGCAGGTGGGCTGCCTGGCGATGTGTTGTTCTGAGCCGTGGGACGAGTCTGCAGGGCACAGGTGACTTGCCTGGCTTTGTTCAGGAGCCATGTGTGGGAGATTTGCTTGGGAATGGGGGATTTTGTCAGCTGGATCATGTTGAAATACCAGTGGAATTGGTAGCCAAAGGGACCCTGGGGAGGCCTCCTTGGGAGGTGCTGTTAAGCATCTTCAATTTCGTTACTTTGGGAAATCTAGATTTTCTTACAGGATTTTCTAGAAGCGTGGTCTCTTTGGCAGCACCTGAGCCCTGGTTAGACTTTCGATCAATATTTGTTGTTGCTGGAGCGCTAGGGGCCATCTCAGTGTTGAAGCACCAGGATCGAGATGTTGGCATGCAGTTGCACAGTCTCAAATGTGCTTGTTCCTCCCTAGTCCAGGGAAACCCGTTCGTCTCTTAGCTTCTTCACCTATAGAGTAGGGAGACCCATTGTTTACGTTCCCGCCACAGTCCAGATAGGAAAGCAAACCGTTCCTTAGAAGTCAAGTAATTGCTGATTTCAAAGACATCATAAAAGTGTAGAATGTTATTGTTCCGTCCACTGGGGCAGGGTGACTAATTTGCAAAAGGGAAAGGAATCCAATAGCTACTTGTGTAGTCTGTCATTTTCAATGCAAGGGGGAAAAATTAAGGGATTTAGGGGGGAGTGGAAGGGGAGGATTTGAATTTTCAATTTAGTAACCTAATGCCAGTAGGAAACACCTCTGCCCCAATCCCCCCCCCAGCTCCTTGTTATTGGTGGGGACTGTCACGTGATTCAGAATCCTAACACAGAGTGGGTTTGTTGTTGCCCTTGACCTGAATACACCAGAAAAGGTATCTTTCCTGACATTTGGTGTCTGGCCCCAGGAGAGGAGTTGGGCAGAGGGAGTGTAGACTTGGGTTGGGGAGGAATGCATACAGCAGGCAGCCTTTAAGTGCACAGTCTTGCTAGGTGCAGGTGAGGAGAATCTTGTTTTGCTTTTGCGCCGCCTCTGGAAGCTAACAAAAATTGGCATTTATGCCTGCAGAGCACACAGCTGGCTGCTCTGAAATGGTACCTTCGCTGGGGAAATGGGAGGCCCCAAGTGTCCTGTTGGGGTTTCATCTGACTTTTTTGTTGTTTTTCTTTCGAAGAGGTTTGGACTCTTTATTTTTTTCCAGGCAATGCTGAGGGAACCGAAATAGATTTTTAATAGGAATCACCTCTGGCAGAGCCCAAAACCTCTGGTTTAGTCTTGCTAGTTAGAAAATACAGATGCTGTCTTTATGAATTGGTTCGGTTCACCCTGGCAGGCCAAGACCTCAGGCTTGAGTTTTGGGGTGGGGCTGGGGAGTGTGGGACTCTTGTCTTCTCAAAGCGGGACTTGATGGAACCCCAGCTCCCTGGCGTCGGAGCTGGAGGTGGGGCACGGCAGATCCCCGTAGCCTGCGTTGATGCAGGCGTGGAGCCAGAAGCGGTCTGGTGCTCCTTAATTGAATACAGATCTCAGTCAATTCCACGCGAGCATGCGAAGATGGGCAGGGAAGGCAGTGATATTCCCTCCTACCCCCATGCCTGGACTTGGAACCTCAGAACCCTCCAACCCCAGGGGCCTCCCGTGCCTGTCCCCGCACCCAGCCCACATGGTTTGCACAAGAGGAAGAAGAGTGGGCAAGATCGAGCAACGCCCATGTAAATATTGTTTGTATGAACTGGGTCTTCCATCTTTTGTTAGTGGCAGCTCGTTAATTAACCGGCAGATTAGTGCAGCCTTCTTTTGACAAATGCATATATTTTGGGGCAGAAGATTCTTGTTCTCCTGAAACTCTGAATGGAACCGTTCAGGAAGTCCTCGTGCAGAGCCGCCCGCCTCTCCTCTCTGTCCCCTCTGTCCTCCCTGCTCCCACTTTGCTGTCTCCTCCTCCCCACCCTTCCTTCAACCCAAGTGGGCTCGTAGTTGCGTGGAGGACAGACACGTTAAACACAGCTAAATAAATCATGTTTACGCTTGGTGTTCTTGGTAGTGAAAAATCTGTTGGCTGTTTTTACTTCCTTATTTCTCAGCATTTGCTTCCTACCTGTTTTTGAGCACATGCCCAGAAATAGTAGTTTTGTCAAATGAGGGGATAATGCCAGCCAGCCTTTCTCGCTGCCAAGGAAGCTGCTGGATTTTGCAAAACAGTGACGTTTTTTTAGTGACACTGATTTTTTTTCTTTTCTTCCAAAGAAATTAGGATGTAGAATAAGAGTATTAAAATGCACTTAGGGAAGGAAAAAAACCCACCAGTCACCCCGACAGCACAGGGACATGCGGCGGGCAGGTTTAAGAGACAGGTCTCACTTTCGTTTGCACTTGGCGGCTCCAGGGGCAGGAGGTGGCTGTCAGACGGAGGAGAGGCTGCTTCGGGCCTGAGAGCTTGAGACAGGTCCCTTCCTTTCAGCCCAAGACTTATTTGTCTCGGCCATTTTGGATGATGTGGTGCAAAGATTTTTTTCTTTTTTCTGGTTGGTTTTGTGTCTGTTTAGTTTCTGCAGCCTTCTGAGCAGTGCTTGTTGGATTCTTCCTCTGAGGTTCCACTGAGATTCTAGTCTGAGGGATTTGAAGTGTGTTGGGATTCTAGACACACTATCATTGTTTATATAGAAGAACCGCCGCGGAGGCCTCTCTTCCTCTGCCTTTTGATCCACCATGTTGTTTGGGGATGTGTGAAAAGTCATTTTCATGATGGGGTGCTGTTTGCTGGACAGAGAATTACAGCGGAATATAGACTGCAGATTAAGAAAAAGATGTTTTTGACAGTATCAAAAACAAATAGATGGCAAATAAATATTGGGCGCTTCTGCCGGGAGACTAGGCTCGCCTTATCAGGGCATCTTTGCAGGGCGTCTGCAGTGAGGTTATTCTGAGGTCCAGCCCATCAGCTCTGTTTCAAAGATAGCCAAGGGAAAAAAAAAACTACAACAAAATCAAAGTCAGTGTGCTCTGATTTCCCCCAGTTTCTAATGGGAATACTGCAATAGAAATGATATTTCCATTCTCCTGGTTTCTTTAATTACATTAAATAGCGGTATAAACCTCAGTTGAACGTAAGCCCCTGTTACAGCGGCACCCGGAGCGGGGCTGGGTTGAATCGTAAGGAGCAATGTTACCCGTGTTAATGTGCTAACAATCTTTATTAAATTAATCCCTCGAAGTGTTAATTTTTACAAATTTTGTTGTGCACACGCCGTACGTCACCGTGAGTGTGTTAGGAGATGAAAATGGGTTTCACGTCAGAAAACAAGTAAGAAGGTGGCTGTCAGACTGCTCCCTTAGAAGAAAATTTGTGATTTTCGCCATCAAATGCTACCTGTGCTGAAAGGAAGGCTCACAATATGTATATTAAATGCCATCTACGTACAGAAAACTCAGTTCAGGGAACTACTTTGTTGAAAGTAATTACAGCCTGTTCAGTGTTTTAGTCAGTGACATTTCAGACTTGGCTTAGACACATAAAGAGGCCATAGAAAGATTTTGTTCTTCTCTGATGCAAAGCATTGAACCTTAATATTCTATATGTCCATTAGTAAAAGGTAAAAAGAGATGAAAAGGGAAAAAAAGACTCAATCAACAACCAAATCCAGGGAGAGCTGGATTTTTTTTATTACAGTTGTAGAGATCAATTGCATATAACGCGAATAAATGCAACTAAAAGCGAAAAACGATTTTAAACTGTAGCAGGGCCCCCTTTTTCACAATTTGATTTTTTTTTCCACCTTCTACTAACCAAGTTAATTTTTCTATTCCATCTAAAACAAGGAACCCTGCCAGGCCTTGTGGCTGTGCTTCCCTTACTGCCCAGGTAGAATTTTATGGTCTGATCTTAAGGTTGATGACACCTACATTCCTGAAATCCACAACTGCCTCTGCACCTGGAGTTGTAGCCTCTTTCCCTGGCCGCTCCCGGCTTGAGTCATCGAAATCACCTCCGTGCTGGGCATCCCGTTTTCCTGATGTTCTTTTTATTGGCTGTGCTGTGTTATTTTCATTCTTGATTCTCCGGGATTCTCCGAGTTCAGACTTCCCCCTTCTGTTTTATTCCCTTGTGCCCTCTGTGCGTGGCAGTGGAGGCAAAGCCGGTGTTGGAGTTTGTGGGACCTGTGAACCATGACAACTTCCTGAACTCATCAGTTTTTAAACATGTTCTGTAGAGGACCAGATTTTTAACAAGAGTCGGGAGTCAGTGTTTGCAGGCCATTCTTCAGATGTCAGGCATAGTAAATGCTAATGAGAAAGAACACTGTGTTGTTAGTTTAAAACTCACTGTAGGCACCAAACTGAAGAGTCATCTCCTGGTTTATTTGCATCAGGTGATATGTGACTTCTGTCTTGACTAGAGTCCCTCCCACTGCCTGCCCGCCCCAGCTCTAAACTATCGCACCCGTGGGGAGTGTCCATGAGGACGTGTCTAAGGGATGCCTGGCCGAGCTGGTCATTGGAGTCTGGCCCCTAAGTTCCGTCTGGGAAAGGGCCACGGGGTCCTGACCTCGAGTGCCAAGTTCTTCATATCATACTTGGAATCCAAATGACTTACCCAGCTTTTTATTTCAGTTTATAGACAGCACTCTTCATCGATAGGCACATTTAGTGTACTGTTCGTGGCTTCTGATGCAACCTAAGAGAAAATCACTGGAGAGTCTTGGATACGTTATATTTTAGGGCAGAAACTGCTAAAGTGTAAAGCAGCTACCCAGCTTGAATCAAAAGGCTTGAATCAGGGGACGAAGGGGAAATTCCTCTGCTAGGTATTGGCCAGCTGTTTTTGCTGGTGAGATTCAGAGAATCTGTCAACTCCAGTTTGTTCTCGATCTCTATGGATTCCGGGAGATGCATGCAGACATTTTAACGTGTGCACGTTGCTGATATATGCGTGTGTGTATGTGTCTGTACGCATATATCTGTAATCTCTGTATACTAGATGTGTATGCACACATTTTTCTAGCTAGCGAGACACATGGTTTCACCTTCTGTTGTCCCCAGGCCTGCCCATTCCGGGATCTTGGGCCCCAATTTGGTGGACGCTGCCTGCTGAGGTCACCCCAGAGGACCCATATCTGTTCTGTGTGCGTCCCGAAGCCAGGGTGCATAGGTTACAGCGTCCCAGCTGGAGGACAAGTGGTTGTGTTTATTCGCATTCCAGCAGTTCTGAGAGCTTCAGGGATTTTCCTGAGAGATGAGCAAAAGAAAAGAGTGGAAGCTTTGTGTTTTCTCCTGAAGATGCCTGCTTAGGGGTTGGAATGGTCAGCTCTGAGCAGTTGGTCAGCTCCCTTCACCTGACCCTGAATAGTTAACAGAATATGGTTTAGACACATCCTTCGTCCCCAGCAGCGCCTGAAATTTCCTCTGCCATCTCCCCGGGCCTTTTGAAAGGGCCGTAGAAGGTTTTGGAATTTGTGAGGTAACCTCGCCGATCCTTGGCTCGGGGTGCAGAAAGGGGCTCTGTTGCCCAGAGTATTTCAGCTGCTTGCGTCTTGAGGAAATTGGGGTCGGCAGCCATTGAAACAGGTGCTTTTGGACCTGGCAAAGGAGTGCGCCTGCGTGTCTGCTTCTAATTGCAAGATGCAGCTGCTGGGAAGGATGTTCCCTTTCCACGGCCTGGTGGAAGGAGGAAAACAGGTTTTGGTGGCGTTGTTGGGGGGCACGATTGTTTCTTTGCCTCGAGTCTCCCTTTTTGGGGATGCATTAAGTGTGCAGCTTGCTGGGGAGCAAAAATAGTTCAGGCAGTGATTCACCGTGACAGATCTCAGGAGTGTGCGAGGAGGGAGGTGCCAGGAGGAAGGCGGCCTGGCTCAGGGGGCCGGAAGGGATGTGCTTCTCGCCTCCTCTCGGTGGCTAAGCCTTCTTGAGAAGATGCGGGAAGGTGCCCTGGTGTCCACACAAGGCTGTGGGCGGTGTGTGGGGGGTCTCTGGATGGTCACTGGGCATGTAGCAGTAGAGCCAGTCTCGAGCCCAGAGATGGAGCCCCTGGCAAGCCCACCTCTCACCTGCCCCTCCTCCCTGCTGCCTGGCACCCCGCAGTGGTCCTCTCTGAGTCCAGCCAGGCCCCGGAGGTGATGAGGGAAGCCAAGCAGGCTCTTTCACCTGCATGGGAATCCCCACCCTTCCAGCCACGTGAAAGGGCTGCTGTTTTCAGCAGGCAGCCCCAGGAAAGGCTGGACGTGGATTGGAGCTGTGTTTTTATGTCTCCCGTGTAATGACCCTGAGGGAACTCTTTAAACACAGCTGTGCAAACCCCTGTGAGACCTCATTTCCCCTTTTATTCCTCCTCTTTTAACGGGCACTTAACACATGCGCCCCCAAACTCAAAAGCATTGCAGCACGGGACCCTGAGACCCGTGATGGGCACTCAGACTTGCCTGGCTTAGAATGAGAATCCTGAAGTGGGAAGTGGGACTTAGGGGGCCCCAGTCCCCCGCAGAGAATTTCTAGGTCCCCCAAATGCTCCGGTGCTGTGAGCTGAGCCATACCTCACACCCATTTGCTCTCTGTGCCTGCCTTGAGGACCCGTTCTGGGCTTGCAGTTTTCACGGTGACTGATGGCGTTCACTTAAAGGCTTAGGTTCCCTTTCTGCTTTGTTTTATTATTATATATATTTTTATAATGAAATGAAAAACAAGTTCTAGTCTTTGCTGGTTCCTAGATCTTGGTAATTAAACACAAAGAAAAAGACATGAAATAATACCTGTGGAGTGAAGGAATGTATTTTTTGAGTACCCCCTCCCAGCAAGACCCATGTAGCTCTGAAACTGAGTAACAAAGAAGGCTCCTTAGAATTCTTCTTTATTACTGCTGTCTCAGCCACTCCCTCCTCCCTATCCCCCTCCCCCCAAAAAAGGGAGAGAGAGAGACAAATGATGGGAAGGCTAGGTCTTGGTGGGTGAGTACCCACTGCCTGTCTCATTTAAGGTAGCACTTCACTTTTTTCGAATAGGAAATTGCCAAAATGGATGTCATCGGCTGCTAATTAGATGTATTTTAACTGTAGGATCATTTTACTGGCTAATACTGTTATTATGTGCTCCAACGTGAACCCATGGTGGAGCTGTGAAAATATGAGCATGCAGCCCTAGCCCACAGCCAAAGGAGCCTGTGGGATCGGTGGAGGCTCTTTCCCTCCATGGCAGCTGGTCCCCATGTGGTTGGCCCTGAAGATGCCTGGGCTCCGGGCAGAAGTCTAAGTCCTTTCAACGTCTCAAGATGCTCCCTCTTTTTACCCTGTGACTACCTTTATGTGTTTCAGCCAGGGCCTGAGTGCAGAGGAGGTGCTGAGCTCTGCAGATTGGGGACCCCAAGAATCACACCCGCCCCAGCAGTCACAATCCCTAGGTCTCTGGGCCTCTGGACCAGCCTAGAAGCCACAAATGACCACGCCCTGTGGATGTGCCAACCCGGGCCGTTATCACCGCCAGGAGAGGCAGCAAACAGGCAGGCCTGAACCTCAAGCATTGGGTTTTCAAGCCTGAGCTGGCTTCCCTCCATCTTTTCTCTCTAGCAAACGGGAAAAAGAGTTCTGATTTCCCGTCGGGGTGGGGGGAGGTAGGCTAGAATCTGAATAATGATTCTTAAATGTGAGCAATGCATTTCTCTCTCTCTCCTCCCTCCCTTAATACATAGCGTTTTTATCATCCTTAAGACAAAGTAGCTGGCAAAATATTTAAGCGATACGAAAGAAATGTTTTTATTTGTCCGCGTGCGAATTGGGTTATCTGCCTATCTTGTTTATGAAATTTGGGGCTGCCTCTCCTGCAGTCTGTTCTGCTCTCAAATCTTTCCCGGCCCCCATTTCCATATTTCTGCGTGCATGTTCTTTGTTAATCACTTGGCAAGCGCTTATTTGAATATTAAAAATTTCTTTAATCATCAAAGGCAGGAGCACAGTCTCATGAATATTCATATTTTTCCCCCTCCTCAGACTGGATTCTAGTTCATTACCCTGCAGTAAAAGCCAAACAGCCATCAATCGCCCTCATTACAGGCTCTGGCGTTTTGATTGGCTGCCTGCTGCCCAGAGCTTTTTTTTTTTTTAATTTTTATTTTTTCCTCTTCTCCTATGAGCTGTCTTGTACCTGCCAACAACCAAAAAAAAAAAAAAAAAAAAAATCAACAATGCAAGAATAAATTTCTCTGCTTGAAAAACAACTTTGCAAACTTGTCAAACAGTCCTCGCAGCTCGCTGCTGCCGAAGCGGCCACCAGTGCTACCTGCCCCCCTACAAAAAAAAAAACAAAACAAAACCCAGGAAAAAACAGGGTGGGGGGAGAGAAAAAATTAAATAAATAAATAAAAAGGGAGAAACTTGAGCCTCAGAGATGAATATTTGTCAAGAGAGTTGACGTAAGTTTCATTTGCATAATGACTTTGTACTTCTGCATTAATAAAATTTGCATATGAAGCCATGTTAATTACTCCTGATCATGCTTTTTGCATTCATGCATAGTAATTTTCTCCGACTTGTGAGAATTAATGTCTTGGCATGGGGGGAGGGGGCGCGCGGATTGTCAGGATTCCTTGCCAGTGGCCCTCACTCACAGGCGCTCGCTCCCTGTCTGTCTCCCTCCTTGATCTATGACTCATTTTTGCACTATCAGTAGGAGGTCTTGGCTTAAAAAATGTATCAATTGAAAGACACCAGTAGGGAGAAAAATATACATCTCCTGCACAGTGTATTCCAGGCTCCTCTCTCTAGCTAGGAGTCTGTAACCCTCCCATGTGGGAGGGGACGCCCGAGGATTCAGCGTCGGGAAAGGCTTACATTCCCCTCAAAACCAGGCTGGGGCTTTTCCAGGCGTGTTTTTGTGTCTCCACGCCAGTCAGTGTGGGCGTGCTCGCCAGGGTAGTGCGCATGTGTGGGGAATGGAGCAGACACATCTGCAGGACCCATCCAGAAGGGAGACAGGTTACAGACCCCCTCCGAACGAATGCATTAAAAATTACCTGATACCCTGATTTGGAGCTTAAGAAACATTTCAGGTGTCTTATTTTTGCACTTTTTTGTACCTCCTTGTACTAGATGCATAGAGTGAGATTCTGACCCCGATGAGCCAGCCGTGTGGTCCTGGGCCCCAGCCTCAGTTTCTTCATTTGTGAGAGGGGAGTCATATTACCTACCTTGTGGGAAGGCTGCTGGGCTGCAATGAGATGATATATGTATTCATCGTTTATTTCTTTTTCCCTAATGAAAGTGAACTTCCATGTTAAGGAATCGAGCCAACCAGGGTTTTATTTTTAAGCCACCTGGATCCCGCATAAAGCTGAGATGGCGTCTTGGCGTCCCTCTGCCACATACCTCGGTGCACGTGCGTCTGTTCCGATTCCAGAGGGGAACCTGCCTACAGCTCAAAAGAAAGTATTTTTTAAAGGAGTGCCTTGCTGGGCTTTATCAGGTGCCTTCCTGAGCTCAGAGCCCCGGATGGACATTTGACGTTCGTGGTCAGGCTGTGATGCCTTGGGGAGGACCCTTAGGGAGTAGGAAAAGTTCCAGAATGGAAAGTGAATGAATGACGGTGACCCGTTATTGAGTGTTTACTAGAAGCCAGGCTCGTCCTGACCTTCCTTTACAGGCGAGGCTCTGAGAACGGGACTCACTCCAGGTCACGAAGCCAGGAAGTGGCAGAGGGGAGATTCGAACCCAGGCCTCTGGCTCCAAGGCTGCGTCTGGGCTCCAGACTTCCTGTGCATGTATAAGTCTCTCCTCACAGGGTCGCAAGTGCTCTGTCAAGTGTGTTCTGGATGCCCTGGCTGCACTTTTGAAGGCAGACACCCCTTTCTTCAGGAGGAGTAAGGGCTGGGAGGTAGCCTGGGATAGTCAGAGACCTTGAGCTTTTTTAGAAAAAAAATTGAGATAAGATTCACATGATGTAAAATTCACCATTTTAACCAGTTTTAAAGTGTACAATTAGTGGTTTTGAGTATATTTACAATGTTGTGCAGCCATCACCACTACCTAATGCCAGAACCTTTTCATCACCCTAAAAGAAACCCTGTACCCATCAGCCCTCATTCCCACTCCCCCAGCCCCTGGCAGCCATTCATGTGCATTCTGTGTCTCTGGATTGGCCTGATCTGGACACTTCCTGTGCGTGGAATCCTACAATAGGTGGCTTTTGTCATTCCCTTCGGCTTTTGCACTAGCTTCAGAAGAGGGTTTCTGGAGTTCCACCCTTGGACAGAGCTCCTGGGTGGTGGGGATGCTGCTGGGGATGCTGCTCCCCAGGGCAGAGGGTCCTCTGACAGCACCCTGGAGAGGCCTCTGCAGGCAGCTTGGTACTGGAAGCCTCTCACCCTTGCTGCCCCCTCCGCTGCCTCCATTGAGCCTGCCCCTGGAGCAGGTGGACTTCAGCCGGGTCAGAATTCCTAATGAGGCACATGGAAGCCCCTCCAGGGGGTGGCCCGGCCTCCCACCCCTACTCGAGTTAAGGGATGACTCTGCCTTTACAGACAGTGGCCTAAGCCTGGCCTTTCCAGAAGGAGAGGGGTGAGGCCGGACCTGCCAGGTTCTGCTCTCTTCTGGCTCGGAATAACGCTTACCAGGTCCCGGCACTCCTGTTGGTTTTCTCAGCCGTGGTACATAGTGGTGGCTGTGTTGGGGCCTCACACAGAACCCGGGGGCCTGATTTGGTCTTTTGCAACCTCCGATGCCTGCCTGAGCCTCAGGACCCTCAGGCTTCCCGCCACCCCGCACGGCCTTTCCTCTCAGGATCCCGGGGCACCCTGGTCACTCCACCCCAGCTGCAGCCCCAGGGGAAGCAGGGCATGTCCAGGCTGTGGGGACACAGCTGGGTTGAAGTCCCAGACCTCCCTGAGCCTGTTTCCCCTTGTGGAATGGGGATGGTCTTTGCTGCCGAGCGTGTTGTTTGTGGTGAACTATGCCCAGCTCTTTGTGATAGGCCCTCACCACAAAGCCACTGTCACAGTTACAATGATCAGGAGCCTTCCGTGGTCTGAAGGCAGGGCTGACGTGTGCACAGTGTCAAATGGGCAGTGTTCAGTGCTGGGGGGTTTCAGGCAAGGGCTGGCCAGGGCAGGCTTCTGGGAGGAGGCAGGTGACAGTGACCTCACTTGCCGACCTTCCTTGGGGACCTACGCTAAGTCTGGGGCATTGCCTTCCGCCTAGCATCTGTGGCTGGAACTGCTCATGGGGTCCTTGGCCACACCCTCTGGGGCTGGGGTGGGCTCAGAAACGCTCCAGGCCCTGGGCTTAGCCTGGTAGGAGGGCTTCATTGGCCCAGAGGAGCCCACGTGGTGATGGTGTTAGCTTTGGCCTCTTAGCAGGACATTTGCAGGTATTCCCAAGTGCCCTGATGCCCGCAGTGCTGGATAGCACAGGTTTTGGAGAGGCAGGGGCACAGAGAAAGGACCCTGGATCTGGAGCCGGCAGCGGGGGTTTGGGTGGGGCTGGCTGCTGGTGCCTGCAGTTCTCCATGGTCACGTCATCAGTGTCGTGGTCTGTGCAATGGGCATGCTGGGAATCTCCTCCAGATGAAGACTTACAGGCTCCTGGCTTGCAGTGGATGGGGAATCCCGCGTAGGGGCCTCGGAGTGGGCAGATCCCTCCCTGGCCGACCTGTGTGGGGCGGTGGGCGGTGTCGGGTGGCCTCCCTGGCAGAGCCGGCCCGGGGCCCAGCTGCCCGTCATCTTGTTGATGTTTTCTTTTTGTCTCTGATGCTTCCCCGCTCAATTATTTACCCAGGGAATTTGGGCTTCTTCACTTGTGGTTTTGGCAAGGGCTTCACATAAATGTTTTGCCCTGGTGGTCTCTTAGCCATTTAAGATAAACGGCCAAATCAAACGCAGGCCTTGCCGGGGAGCCGAGGCGAGCCGTGGGGCTGGGCGGAGGCCAGGCAGGCCCTTGGCCCTGTGTCGTGGCTGTCAGACCCGGGGGAGGCACTTACAGGGTGCTAGGGTTTTCTTGGGGGGTTGTTCAGAGCCTTCTGAAAGGCCTTGGGGCTTGGGTGCTACATGCTCAGTGCTCAGGTCGCTGAGGTGGACTGTGGGCTGGAGAGAGGCACCAGTGGGCCATCAGCCAGGCTGGAGGTTAGCCAGTGCCCAGGTGCTCAGAGGTGGAGGTGTCCGAGGCCTGTGCAGACAGCCCGTCCTGATGGAGCAAACAGTGGTGGCTCGGAGCTTCCCGGCTCTTCCAGAGGGGGGTGGCCCAGATATTTGGGAACAAATCCCTAAATGGAGTCTGCTCCAGAACACTCCAGAAACCCTCACATGGAGATGACTTTGTGGGAGCCGGGGCCCTGACAGCCCTCGTTTGCCCCAGCCCCTTGCCTTAGGCCCCTCAGGGATGGGAGTCTAGCCCCAAGACAGCCCCATCTGGCAGCTGTGGAAGTAGGACCCCCTCAGGCTCCTGCCCGCTTCCCTGGCCCCAGCCCCTGTCTGTGTCCTGGTTGCCTTCCCTGCGGGGCCTGGCACCCCTGGGCCTTCCACCCTGGAAGGGTGGCCTGCAGCCCTCTGCCCTGGGCCCCTGTTCTGCACCCTGAGCCCCTTGTACAGTCTAGGGTCCGACTGACCAGTCTTTTCTATTGTTTTTTCTCCAGGGCCGTGCAGGCCTGCCCAGCTGCCAGCGATGGCCCCCATAGCTGCCTCCTCCTCCCACCCTCACGCATCCGTGATTACTTCACCTCTGCGCGCCCTGGGCGCTCTGCCGCCCTGCCTCCCCCTGCCGTGCTGCAGCGCGCGCCCTGTCTCGGGTGACGGGACTCAGGGTGAGGGTCAGACGGAGGCTCCCTTTGGATGCCAGTGTCAGTTGTCAGGTAACAGACGGCCGCGGTGGGGGGTGGGCTCCCGTGGATGGTGGGGTGTGCCCTGGGCAGAGCTGGCGGCTGCCTCTCCCAGGTGGGCTGGGGCAAGGTGGGGACCCAGGGATGACGTGTTCCCCCACCCCAAAAGGCATTTTTGGGGGGCGCAAGAGGACGTGGTGAAGGTTGTCAACAGAACTGTACACCGGTGCCCTGGTCCCCATCCGTCCGGAGGTCCCCCTGCCCCTCCGCCCATTCTGAGTCTCACTCCCAGGATGCGTTCCCCCAGCCTCCAAATTTCGTCTCTTTGAGCTGTTTAGCTAAAACTTAATTGGATAACGCTTAACATCTGAGGTTTTCTTCTGCCCTCGCCACTGCCACCCGCTCTTCCCCGCCCCAGCCACCACCCCCCACCCGCAAGACATGGCTAGGAGAAGATTCCTTGGTTGTCTGTGTGCATCGTTGGAGCCGTCCAAAATGCTGAGTTTCTCTGGGAGAATGTGTTGCCCATTAACTTGAAGAAAAAAAAGTCCCTCTAAAGGAGCCTTTTAGCTGTGGCCACCCCAGGGAGTCAAACCTTGTGGGGTATGTTTGGGGGTAGGGGCAGGGGGCGGGGCCGTGCAGCCTACCCCAGGGGCTGAACACCTACTGTGCGCCTGGCACCAGGTTGGTGCGGCTGCCCATTATACAGTTGGGCAGACACGAGGAGTGCGGTGACACAGTCTGTCCTCCATTACGTCCCTCCTCTGTCCCCAAACAAAACCCAAACTCCTGCTCTGGCCTGGGGTCCCTGGAATGTGCGGGCAGGGGCCTTTCATCCCAGCCCCTCCTGCCCAGTATCTCGGCAGGGCCTGGTGTGAAACGCACTGAGGCTGCAGGAGCTGAGATGCTGCCGCACACAGGTGGTGGTGAGCACCCTGTGGTCTGGTTTCTGGGCAGGGGCCCGGAAAAGAGAGAGGGTGGGTGCAGAGCTGGGCAGATTCAGTTTGTCCCAGCTTGGTCATCAGGCTTTCTCTTGACTTCGGTAGTGAAAGGAAAACTATTTGTATTGGGCAGGTTTTGCTTTTAATTGAAGCTGTCCCAAGGGACGGTCGCTGTTGGAGCCACAGCTCTGCAGAGGGCCACAGGAGGCCCCAGCTCCAGGGTGAAGAGCCCCCTGGGCCTTCCTGCTGGTGGGCTGGCCTGCCCTGCAGCCTTCAGCACCCCTGCTATGACAGATGGTGACGTCATAGGTCCTGGGCTTATGCCGTGAACGTACAAAGCAAAGACTAAAATTGCCCAGGAAGGAGTTGGCGCCACTTGCAGAGAAGCCGGCCCCCTGTCCCGGGCCGGCCTGGTGCCCAGGGTGGTTGGGGCTTGCGTCGCGGCTCCCTGGGTCTGTGCTGTGATCCCTGCTGGCTGAGGGAGGGATGCCTGCTCCGTCTGGGCGGCTGCCCTGCTCCTATGGCTTCCTGTAATTAGTGCTGCAGTCCTCGCAGCCATTCGGGGGGCCGAGCTATCAAAGATCAGCCTGAGTGTTTATGACTGGACTCGGTCAAGTTCTGCGGTGCAGAAACACGATCTCCCTGGCAGAGGGAGACGGCTTAACCCTCTGTTGGCTCTGGCTGTGCTTAGAAGCTACCGTGCTGAGCGGAGCTGTTGCATTCCCATTTTGCAGATGGGGAAGTAAAAGCTCGAGGAGGGTGAGTGGCTCATGGAACTGGGATTTGTCATCAGGATGCCTCCTGACGAGACCACCCCTTTTCCCACTGAGCCACATGCCTCTGCCTACATCGGTGGGGGGACAGTCCCACCTCTGGGCTCTGGAGCAGCTCCTCACAGACCCGCTCTCAGCCACATTGCTCCCGCTTCCTTCTAGGCACTGTGTACTGAGAGCCCACTGTGTGCTGTCTTGTGCTAGGCACTTGTGTGCATTCTTGAATTTAATCCTCACAGCAGCCTTAGGAGGGAGGTTTACTCTCCCCACTTTACAGATGAGAACATGAGGCTCAGAGACAGTGAGGTCTCACAGGTCACTTTCATTCATTTGCTCATTCATTCATTCATTCTTTCACTAACAGCCGTTTCTCGGGCACCTGTTTTGTAGGCAGGGAGCAAACCAAGGGGGAGGCAGGCGCAGTGGATCCCTGTCCTCCTGAAGCTTGCAGTCTGTGGGGGTGGGGAGGAGCGGGAATGGGGACCTGCAGAGTGGACGCTTTGAAGGGGACAGAGGAGCGGAGGTGGGATTTGGTCCTGGGCTGGTGATCCAGCGCCTGCTTCATCTTGGGCGTTGGCTCAGCCTTCTTGGACTTTAGAACCTGATGCCACGAGGGCTCAGAGCCCGTGAGCAGCCCCCACATTTGATGGCAGGGCCGGGGAGGGGAGTGAGGCGGGGCGGTCTGTTCCTGGGGTCCCTGGGACCTCTCCTCGTGACCCTCCTCGGGGGCCTGCTCTCAGCCTCTGATGCTCTGCCCTGATTTCCAGCACTGTTCCCTTTCATCGTTGGTCCCCATTAATTAGCCTGCGCCAGGTTGCGCTGCCATATTTTTTGATCAATTTCAATACCTGAAAATATCCTATTCCAGTGGTTTTTGTCCCTTTGTGGCTTCTGTCCCTGGCACTGGGCTGTTTGCTTAAGTGTTTTTAGTGCTTGTTTAATCAGTAGTTGGAATGGAGTCATTACATTCCCGGTAACCCGTTAGGAAGAAGCAGTCCTCTGTAAGGAAGGAAAGGGGCTGCCGTCCTTACTCTGTGCTGTCCCTTTTCGGATCAGGATGCACTGAACCCACCTCTTCAAATTAATACGGAAAACCCCGATGTAACCGTGTTTCACGCAGATTAATTGCATGCCGGTGAACGCATTCAGTTATTTATAGAAGGGTGTGATTTTATGGGGGAGAGAACCACACAGGTATGAGTGTTTGTGGACCTCTTGGCTGGCAGCATCCCAAACAGCCCTGCCTCCCAGGACCCCAACCCCAGACCTTCTGATGGTCACAGTGGGAGGAAGGACGTGGGGTATCCGTTGCTTTTTGACTCTGCTGAAATAATGCGGGGCTTTGAGCCTGGGCGTTCCTGGAAACTGAAGTTTCTTCCCTGAGAAATTCCACGTGGGAACTTCTCCAAGGTGCCCGTGGAGTCAAGAGGCTCAGGCTGTGGTCCTGGCCGTTATTCCCAACTGGCCAGTGACCTTGAATAAGTCATTCCCCCTCTATGGGGCTCAGTTTCCCCTTCTGTAAAAAAAAAAATATATACATACACACACATACATATATATCTGATATATATGTAACATTTAAAGATGAGGCTCCTCATATTGGTCTCTGAAGTGGATCATATTGATCTGTTTCGATTGCTGAGATGCTATGGATGACTGGGCATGGGGCTTGGCTAGGGTTCCCAGGGCGGGGGTGGGGTGTTCAGAGAACAGTTTGAAAACCATTGGGCTTTGGCGCCCCCAAACCCTTTCTGATTCTGTGGTTTCCACGACTGGGAGGCAGTCCTGAGTGTATCAGACTCCCAGAGGGAAGGCTGCTCTGTCCTGGATGGCTGTGTGACCTTGGATGAGTCATTTCCTACCCTCTTCCTCAGTTTCCCCACCTATAAAATGGGAGTGATGACAGTACATGCTTTGAAGGATTGTTCTGAGGACTGAGTGGGGTCACAGACGCCAGGTGCTGAGAATAACTCCTCACGCTGAGCAAGCCCTTTAGAAGTTATGACTCACGCGTGAAACACATAAGCTCACATGGTGACGTGGTGGGCACCGTGTGGAATCTGACTTCAAGCCGATCCCCAGTCTCCATTCTTAAAGGCATTTAGCGTCTTGGCTGGCTCAGATCATGTACCAGCCTTGGGAAGTGGAAAGGGAACCGAGAAACTTCATTGCATATTTAAAAGCCGCAAACGGTCATCAGCCACAGTGATTAATACATGTGCTCGGTGAAGTTCAAGGTCTCACACAACAGCACGCAGGATCCCAGCTCGGAGAAGTGGAAGTGTTTGGATTTAATAGAAGGAGTCAGTTGTAGTCATTGGTATATGCTGAAATCACAGGGCAATCTTGTAAAGTTAAATTCAATTTACTTTTCTACTGAAATGGTGCTTGCTGTGTTATTTAACTAGTCTGGGGTTTCTTGGCATGGGTTAAAGGGACAGTAAAGATAAAAGAATACCTGTAAGTAAATAGTAGGTTTAACAGTAGAATCTATCGTTTTCCCCTCCTTCAATTATATCCCAGTGTTCATTTTGTGTTGGTTTTTATAACCAGGGCCATCCAATGGGACGCTGTGGATTAGACCACCCGAGCTGTGGAAGCTTGATGCAATTAATACAGTCTGTCTGGAAAGTGGCCTTATTTCTGGAAGTTTTATGTTAATGATATGGTCTGTGCTTTGCACATTTCATACCAGAACAAGAAGCAAGCTGTAGTTTCATTCTGGACTGGGTTTGATTAACACCGAGAATCAGTGGGAAGGCAAAGGGCGATGCGGACCAAGATGGCAGCGCCTGCCAGGCCCCCGCGGGCGCACTGCCTCGATTCTGGTGCAGGGGGTGCAGAGGGGCGTGAGAGCCTCCACTGAGACTCTGGAGGGAGGGGTGAGTATAGGGGTGGGGGAAAAGGGAAGCGAGCGTGGGTGAGCGTGTGTGGACAGAAGTGCTCCATCGGGGGAAGGTTTGAGGCGTGCTCTTTGCGATTCCCTTTGCAAAAGGTGCATTTGTTGTAGGGTCTTGCTGGGCTAACCAGGTCCCAGTGTCCATGGGGGTGACTCACTGTAGAAAAAAGGCTCTCAGGGGAGTTATGAAAAATTTAAAGGGTCATTTGTACGCCTTGCGTCTGCATCGCTGATGGGGCTGGTGGTCCAGCATTTCCAGCCGGTTGGCGACTCGTGCCTGCTAGTTTGTGGATTCTACTCTGGTGTCTGCCTGCTTCTTGGGATCACACCACTGCAGAGCCTGCCCTTGCTCGTCTGCCTTTAGCATCCAGATGCCTCCTTCCGTAACGGGAGGCAGTGCCAGGAGAAGCCAGGGAGAGATGCAAGGCCCTCAGGA
Organism: Ceratotherium simum simum; assembly: GCF_057802395.1. Taxonomy (NCBI): domain Eukaryota; kingdom Metazoa; phylum Chordata; class Mammalia; order Perissodactyla; family Rhinocerotidae; genus Ceratotherium; species Ceratotherium simum. Next base: position 7,031,887 of record NC_141923.1, read on the forward strand.
TGGAAGAGGCCAACTCCCCAGGCTGGTGGGGGTGGCCGAGGGGGGGAGGGGTTGGACGGACTACCAGAAAGGCACATCTCCTCTAGCACCAACAGGGCCCAAAGGAGCCCGGGCGCAGCGGCCAGAAGAGGGAGTGCAGTGCTGCCTAGTGGGGGGCAGGGGCACCTAGCCGCGAGACCGTCCTTAGATAAAAGGGGTCCCAGCAACGTCCCAGAGCAGAGACCGCTGCAGCCGCGCCAGCTTCCATTTCACTGTCTGAGCCGGCCCTTCAGACCTTCTGAAGGCAGAGCTAAATCAAAGAATTCTGTTCAAATCCGTACAAGATGTTGCTGTTTCTCTGCTCTGACAGGAGAGGCATTTGGAAGTGCAGTTTTCTTTCTGTCTTTCTTTTTTTTTTTTTATAGCTGTCTTAAAAAGGAGTTTGGCTGTTTAGCACAGCTGGTGCTCATTACATTATGCACTGGCAATAAAATAGCATGTGTAATTAATTTTTAATGCAGCGCTGGTTGCAGGCTTTAAAGCAGTTAGTGGATGTGAAGAACCAGCACTGGCCGCCGACATCAGGGATCTCAGAGCACGGCGGCCACGCTCTGCAGCTTGAAAGGGAATCTGCAAGTGGCAGAGGAGGCTGGACGCCCTCTACGTGGAGCAGACAGGTCTAGAAGTGGGTTCACGTTGCGTGACCTGAAGGCTTGAGTCAGTCTTCAGCTATTGAGGATCGGGGGTCCAGAGAGGTCATCTCGGCCAATGCTTTCATTATCTAGATGGAAAAACTGAGGCAGAGAGAGGGGCAGAGGCCACAAGACGTGTGTGGCAGAGCTGACTCAGACGGCGTCCCTTAGGCTCTGCCCACTAGACCATACTGCCCCTCTTGAGTTCATAATGAAAACTAGAGAAGGAAATTCATCTAGCCGAGGCCACGGGTAATGTGCAGTTAGATTTGGCAGCAGATCGAGTTTTTGCTTTGAGGATCCCTGAGCGTTTAGCCTCTTGGAGCCTCAGTTTTGCCATCTGTGGTTGGAACACACCTCCATGCCCCTTAGGCTGGAGACATTCTGTGGTTGTGCTTTGATTGCTGGCTGCCTCATCTCTTCTCAGGGCTCTGTGGCATGGATTCGTGTTTGAAAGTAAATGCCATTATGGACACATAATCAGCGGAGGAGCTGCAGGCATTGTGGGAAGCTCCAGAGATGGGACCATGCTCAGTCCTTGTTCTCAGGGTACATGGATGTGAATATGTGACCCTGGACTAGCCACTTCCTCTCTCCAAGCCTCAGTTTCTTGACCTGTGAAATGGGGGCACTAGAAGTCCCCACTCATCATCCCTGCATTGGAGGGTCTACTGATTAGCTGCCATCTTGGAATGGCCATAGCTGGTTGCCAGCATGTAGGGAAGCAGAGGCGAAGGGAAGTGTGACGGGGCAGAAGGAGGAAGCGGGCTGTTGAAAAGCCTTGGGTACCCCGTGCCCCTATGGTGACTTGGCCGCCATCTCTTTGAAAGTCTCCTGCTGGGAGATTTTCTTAGCGTGAATGAAAGAGGAAGAAGGCCCACCACCATCACTGCTCCTATGACTTGCTGGTGTACTCTAAGGACCTACTGTGTGCCGGCACTGCCCTAGTCGCTTTGCACACTTCGCTCAGGCACCGCATCCTCATAATGCCCCTCAGAAGAGGCAGCCCCCTCCTTTTGCTCATGAGGATACTGGGGCTCAGAGAGGCCAAGCAACATGCCCAGGGTCACACAGCACACAGACAGCAGAACTGAGATTGGGACTCAGTTGTGGTTGGCCCTGAAGTTGAGCTCCCAGCTCTCCCCTCCTGCTGCTGCTTGGGCTGCAGTGGCGGCTCACCCACGGGCAACGGAAATGCAGCTCGAGGTGGGAAACCAGATCACATTCGGACATCGTCCAGGGAGGGTCCCCCAGGTTGTCCTTCATTCGCTGGCCAAGCTGAGGCCTGATCCTGGGCTAGATGCAGGGGTCCAGAAGTGAGTTCAAGGAGCTTCTTGCCCTAGAGGAGCTCACGGTGGTGAGGCTTTAGGGCAAAGGTGAAATACACGCCCCATGATGCATTTCTCTGCTTAAGAAAAAGGAAAGCACTGGGTTTATGGGAGCTGGGAGGGCCTGGAGGTGTGCTGGGGTTTACCTGATGGGGTAGGTGAGGCCGGAGGTGGGGACAGACTTCTTGCAGTGCATGGGTCAGTGACGGATGCAGACGTGGGCGTCTTCCCGGGGGCATCCCGCTGACCCAACGAGACTCCTCCAGCCCTGACTCGCCCATGAGGGGTCCAAGTTGTTAGTGACTTATGGGGACACAGAGTAACCGACCTTTGGACCACCGGAACGATGTTTTGACATTGAAGAAGAAGCCTGGGGTGTGGGAAAAGATTTTCTTGTCACATTGCCCTCAAATTGGATTTCTGGGGCCTGGGTGGGAGTCAGGGACTCGGCAGCTGGTGTCACTCCAGCCTGTACCAGGTCGACTTATGTCCCCGTCACGCTCTTTCCAGTGCCCCAAGCAGGGCCTGGCCCTCTAGGTCCTCAGGGAACGCTGGTGGACGATGAAGACCCAGAGAAGGCCGGGTTCACGTCTGTGGGAGAAAGCAAAAGAAACACAGAGAAAGCTCTTCGTACTGCCTCATTTTCATACACAGTCCCCTAGAAGCAATTTCTCTTCGCTGGAGAGAAACCAGCTTTCGTCCTTCTTAAAGCTTGAGGTGTTCTCGGTCGTTTTTTTTTTTGGTGGAGGGAACAAAATGTACTTGACTTTTCAAACCCGAGGGCCAGGCAGGGCGCAGGGGCTGTGTACTGTACATATTTCACAATCAAACCCAAATAGTCGAAACCATGAAATATAGTTTATCCAAACATAATCAAGGCTGGCCAATTTAATCCAGAAAGCAGTGGGAAGAAATCCTTGGTGGGCAGGGGTCCCTCTGTGTGGGGTTCCGCCGCCCGGCATTACCCCTGAGGGGAATTGCAGCTGCCCCTCACTCCAGCCCCCTCCTTGGGCGTTATTTAATAATAACCAACAGCTGGGGGGTGGCGTGTGACCGCGGTGTGTGGTCAGTGAGGGCGGAAGCATCAACCATGATTTCCTCTCCCATCGGGGTCCTTCTTACACTCAGCAATGGGGCCACCAGGTCATGATCAAGTCGCCATTTCTGTGCCCCTACTGTGTGTCAGGCCCTCAGCAGGGGCCTTCCCAGACATTTAAGCTTCCCGGAAGCTTCTCTCTCAGGAAGATAACCTATTCTGTAGTTCACAAGTGTGGAGCCTGAGATCAGAGAGGTGATGCGACTTGCCCGAAATTGCACAGCTGGTAGACAGCAGAGGTGGGATTTGAACCTGGGTCTCCTTGGGTCTGGGGGCCACAGCCTGCTCCTCTCCTTGCTTTCTGGCCCCCAGGTTTCCCTCCTGCTGGCCTTTCACCTGGCAGGTGTGAGTGGGAGCAGCCGAGGCAGAGGAGCGAGCTAATGAATCACGGAGCTGCCACAGGGCTGGTGCGAGCCCTGGGTAATAAGAACGCTTGTATTTTATGATTTCAGAGGAAGGGATCAGAGGGCTTGAGACTTCTTGAAGGAGGTTAATGCAAAAACGGGTCAATACCTGCAGAGGCAGGGGCAGTTGGAATCTTTTCATAAATCCAGACATTTTTAATTACTGCCTTTGTTAATAAGAGGTGAAGAATGGCTGGTGGGACGAGGCCCACGGGTGCGTGAGTCGTTCCTCGGAGCTGTATTTAACCAGTCCTTCCTGATGCCGGCTCCCTCTTCTCGAATCTCGAATTTCTTTGTGCTTCATTAACAGGCTTCTCATTTTATTCTTGATTTAATAGTAAAAGGAACCATTGCGTGAGGGCCCACTGTGTGCCATGGGCTCCATATGCATCATCTCCACTGATTCTTTCTCACAATGGTACGAGGATATGTCTGTTGGAATTTTTTTCTTAATTTGGTAAACTATACAAACATAAAATTTACGATTTTAGCCTTTTTTAGGTGGACGGTTCAGTGACATTGTGTGCATTCACATTGTTGTGCTATCATCACCACCATCCATCTCCAGAACTTTTTCGCATCCCAAACTGAAACTTTGTCTCCACTAAACACTAACTCCCCATCCCCTCCTGCCCCAGCCCCTGGTACCCTCCATTCTTTCTATCTCTCTGAGTTTGACTACTCTGGGTATCTCACAGAAGTGCAGTCATATAGTATTTGCCCTTCTGTGACTGGCTTGTTTCACTTAACATGATATTCTCAAGGTTCGTCCATGTGGTAGCCTGTGTCAGAGTTGCCTTCGTGTTTATGGCTGAGTAATACTCCATTGTGTGGATGGACCATGTCTTGTTTATCCATTCATCCTGTGATGGACACTTGGTTGTGTCCACCTCTGGACTATTGTGAATAACGCTGCCGTGAACGTGGGTGTGCACATTATGGTTCGAGACCCTGCTTTCAGTTCTTTTGGGTTTATACCCAGAAGTGGAGTTGCTAGATCACATGGCAATTCTATGTTTACCTCATTGAGGAACTGCCCACCTGTTTTCCACGGTAGCCACACGATTTTACTTTCCCACCAGCAGTGCTCACGGGTCCCAGTTTCTCCACATCCTCCCCTGACCATTGGAGTTTATAGTTAAGGACCCCAAGTCTCTGGGATGTGGTGAACAACTGGCCCAAGTTGTGTGGTTAGTAAACTTGAGAGGCTGGGATGGAACCAGCTCCCACTGCTCTAGGCTGGGTGCCTGCAGCCCTGGTCATGGGCCAGTCCCTTCAGTAAGTGGCGTTTGAGGGTCTCTAACCCATTTCTCTTATAAATGCTTCCCCATGACGGCCCTGTCTCCCAGGCTGGCTGATTTTTAGCAGTCAGCTAAACATTTCGCTAGCTTGAGAGTTTAGGGAAGAAAATTCTGCAAGTGGACAATTTTCACTTTTCTTTCTGCTGTGTCTTCAGGGTGTTGATTTGGGTTCGGTTTAGCAGAAAGAGCCACATAGTGTATGTAGAGTGGACCACCTGGGAGCAAGGTAGAGCTGGCTGGTGTCCTGGGGCCCACGCTGCCCCTCTCTGAGTCTCCTGGGGTCTCCCCGTCTCTTGGGATCATCGTGCAGCCTTGCTTCCCCGGCTGGCCTGGGAGGAATTGAAGAGGGGCATCCTGAATTGGACCACAGGGCAACTTACTGGGTCTGCTGCTCTGATCCAGTAGCCACAGGTCCTTTGTTGATGGGGGATATAATCGTGGGGCTGAGTGAGGATTACTGGGTGGAGCTGTGATTTCTCTCTGTTGCCCTGTGTTAGTGACCTAGGGCTGCCGCAGCGAATGACCACATGCTAGGTGGCTTCAAACAACAGAAATTTATTCTCTCGCTGTTCTGGAGGTCACAAGTCCAAACTCAGGGTGACGGCAGGGCTGTGCTCCCTCCGAAGGCTCTAGGGGAGAGTCTGTTCCTGCCTCTTCCAGCTTCTGGTGGCTCCAGGTGTTCCTTGGTTTGTGGCCTCATCCCTCGTCTCTGCCTCCGTGGTCACGTGGCCTCCCTTGGGGCCTGTCTTCTCCTCTCCTGGACAATTAGAAGGACAATTGTCATTCCAAATAAGGTCACCTTCACAGATTATATGGGTTTGGTTATGGACATTTTGTTTCGGGGGCTATCATTCAACCCACGACATACCGCTTGCTGGATTGTAGGGCCCTCCAGGGCAGGAACCCTGGTTTGGTGTCCTGTGTGAACTCCCAGGGTCTGGGACAGGTTCATGCATGTGTGGGGTCTCCTCCACATGTGTGCTACGTTGAACCTGAGATGGTGTCCACACGTTCTTCCCCCAGGAATTCGGTGACTCTCAGACGCCGTCCTCTCTGGGCAGCACTCAGACCTCCACGGTTTATGGGAGGTTGTGTGGCCTCCCAGTCTGCCCCCGTGCCACGTCAGAACACAGTTATTAACAGAGAGGGGGGTGCCTTTAAAAACAAGTCTGCAATGATTATTATGAGAAAAAATTAGCAGAGTTGAATAGGAGCTAAAAATAGCTGGACACGTACTTGCCTATAATCTATTTTTTTTAAGAAAATATAATTATTTTTGTAAACCAGCTCTGAGAAGCCAGGAGTATTTTTAGTCTGTGTCTTCTACGACATTGTGCGTCTTTTCAGGAACAGCAGCTTGGAGCCCGCTGGAGTGTGATGTCACGAAGTCAGGCTGCAGAGCGGGGATAGGGGGTGGGGTGGGATGGGGTCGAGGGTCAGGAGCCCAGGCCTGGGCCCCATTCTGCTGAGCATGTATCTGGTGGGAGGATAGTCCATGAGCAGCCTGACCGTGGCCTCTGGGGTGCTGGTGGCCTGGGGTGTCCTGGCCACACCTTGGTAGGTGGCCGGTAGCATTGGGCGGACTGCAGCTCATTCAGCTCGGGGGGCCAGAAGGATTGGGAGTTCCCTTGGGCAATGGTGACCTGACCCACCACCCCGGGATGACCCAGGTCTGAGCGGAGCTGCAGGAAGTAACCAAGACTTGAGGGAAAACATTCCATGGCGTTTTCATTTGGAGCCAAACATTGCCTCGTAATTTTCTCCCTGGTTTTCCCATTGCCTCTGCCGGGGTCCTTGGGCCTGGCACAGACCCCATAATAAAAGGCCCTATGTGTTTGTATGTGCATATGTGTGTATGTACATATGTGTGTGTGCATACGTATGTATATATGCGAGTGTATGTGTGTATGTACACGTGTGTATGTGAGTGTGTATTTGGGTATGTGAGTGTGTGTGTATGAGTGTATGTGGGTAGGTGCATATGCATGTGTGTATGTATGTATGTGAGTGTATGTGTGTGTGTATTTGTGCGTGTATGTGCACATGTGTGTATGTGTATATGAGTGTGTGTATGGGTATATGTGGGTGGGTGCGTCTGCATACATATGTGTATATATGTGAGTGTATGTGTGTGTGTATTTGTGCTGTATGTGCACGTGTGTATGTGTATATGTGAATGTGTATATGGGTGTATGTATGTAGGTGTGTATGCATGCGTGTGCATACATATGTGTATATATGTGAGTATATGTGTGTGTATTTGTGCTGTATGTGCACATGCGTGTATGTGTATATGTGAGTGTGTGTATGGGTGTATGTGGGTAGGTGCATATGCATACATATGTGTATATATGTGAGTGTGTATTTGTGCTGTATGTGCACGTGTGTATGTGTATATGTGAGTGTGTATATGGGTGTATGTGTGTTGGTGCGTATGCATGCGTGTGCATACATATGTGTATATATGTGAGTGTATGTGTGTGTATTTGTGCTGTACGTGCACATGCATGTATGTGTATATGTGAGTGTGTGTATGGGTGTATGTGGGTAGGTGCGTACACATGTGTGTGCATACATATGTGTATATATGTGAGTGTGTGTATTTGTGCTGTATGTGCACATGCGTGTATGTGTATATGTGAGTGTGTGTATGGGTGTATGTGGGTAGGTGCATATGCATGTGTGTGCATACATATGTGAGTGTATGTGAGTGCGTATGGTGTATGTGTATACATGTGCATATGTGCAGGCACATGTGTGTGGTGGCGTGGGGGAACTCTCAGCACAGAACGGGTCACCTCCCGCCACCTGATGCCGGGTGTTTATGGTGGAGGCACTTTTGATTATTTTTCCTCCCTGAACTTCGTGATTCTTTCTGGACTGCGGTGTGTGTGGTCGTGTTTCAGCACCGAGGCCCGAGGAGGCCTTGGAGGGCGAGTCTCTCTGGGGATGAATCCGCCTTCTCAGTACCTTCTGGGGAGGACCACATCCTCCAGCCTGCTCCAGCCTCAGTGGGAGCCCGCAGTTCATGTCCTGGAAAACTTGGCCAGTCCCGTGTGTGACCCACCCAGGAGTGTGTGCTGGGGGAAGCCAGCTTTGGAGATGGACAGCCGGGTTCAAATCCTGGCTCTGACACTTCCGAGCTCTTTGACCTTGGCGAGTGCCCTAGCCTTTAGGAGCCTCAGTTTCCTCGTCTGTAAAAGGATGGCAGCAACTCAGTGGGAGGGGTAGCCATGACAATGGGGCGCTTTCCTAACATCCTCAACGTCCCTCACCTCAGCTCTGTGAGGAAGGCACTGCTATTATCCCCATTTTACAGATGTGGAAACTGAGGCAGGCTGACTCCAGAGCCCTTACTGCTTTATTATACCTTAAAACCCGTCCCTATTACACTATCCTGCCTTCTGTGACAGCTGGTATATGAAAGGTGGTGAAGAGTAGCAGGTATTACAATAATATTTTTATTGTTGTTATAGCTATAATTATTATTATCACAATCATTATCCTTGCTGTATCTGTGGGTGGAGGTATTCCAGCATCCACGTGGCTCTTTCCCCTGTGGCTGGGTCCCGCCTCCTGACATCTTGACATCTCTGGTTTCTGGGGCCGTTTCCATCCTTCTGATAGGGTGGGCATTCTTACCTTTCCTTCCTCCGCCCTCTCCCTCATCTGCCCTCCTCCCTTTTGGGTCCGTGTGTATTTGAGGTCTCAGATAGTCCTTCTCCCCTAATTGAGATAATGAACACAGTATTTCCAGAACCATTGCACTAAAAGTCAAGTGCAAAGTGATGGTTTTCATTTGTCGTTCTCTCTCTTTCTCTCTCTCTCTTAATATGCATCTCTTTAAGGGGGGATTGGCTGAAAGCAAACAGCTAATAACCTATGGATTTATGGAGCCAGCGCGAGCCGGCTTAATAAGCTTTTATACCTGGAACCAGCGTTCTGTCCCTTTAAGTTGAGATTCCAAATTGCCTGGTATTTTACAGTGCCTGGTTTCATTTACGCTGGAGCCAGACTTACTATGTGAGAGCCGTCCGCATGCTGGAATTAGTCTTAAGCTTGCTTCTGTGGCGTTGCCAAATTCCATGTTTGTGTTTTATTTAGAATTCTTTTCACGGCCAGCCGATTCTGTTCCGGCACACACAGGCGCTGTTGCGCCCCATGGAGAAAATAAGCAAGCTTGCGTTTTCTTTGGCAGAGGCCGCGGCCACAATAGACTGTGGTCTCCGAAACATTTTTTAAAAGCTATTTTAACCCATAACAGATGCATCAAGTCGGCACAGGCATGCCAGTTTTCTTAGTTTTAATTAAAAAATAATTATAGTCTAATGGGATGTTAGTGACACATTTGGATGAATGGTGGGTGACATTATCTGCAACTTATAAATGAGTGCCTCTCCCCTGGCCGGAGCAGAGGTGGGGACAACTTGGGGAGGGGATCTGGGTATATGTTCCTCATTGCGGGGTGGGGGCTGGGGTGGTGGGTGCCGTCCTGGCCACTATGGGGTCCTGTGGAAGCCTTTGTGAATGGTGTGCAGTGCTCAGAAGGGACATCCTGCCGTGGCCGGCCAGGTAACAGAACTGCCAGGATGTGGCGATGAGCATCTGAGGACTGGTGGTATCTGGGAGCATCCTCCATCCCAACATGCTCAATGGGCAATTCTCGCCTGCGGAGCTGTTCAGCGGCGTGATGGCGGTACCCGGGTGCCGCTGCCTCAAGCCAGCACTTGCTTCTTTTCCCCCACGATCTCTCCTCCCCTTTAGGAACCACCCATCAGCTAGAAGCGTGTGGGCACTGGGGACCTGCTGGGGGCTGTGTTAATAAGGAGAGACATCCAGGAAGGTAAAGAGGCAGGAAAACTGGCTTGCCAGGTACCGCTGCCTGCAAGAGGTCTCCACCCTAGGTGCTCCTACTGTGTTCACTTTTTACATAAAACCACACAGTCATCAGAATCCGGAGTGGAGTGGGGTGGGCTAGGAAGTCCCCAGGAGGAAGGGTCTCTGTGGAGACTCGGGGCAGGGATGTGGATGTGTGCTGTAGGGAGGGGTCTGGGAAGGGACTGGCGTTTCTAGAGCTTCTGTGATGTCTCAGCATGGAGATGGGGAACGTTACCTCCACTAGTTACGCAGCTGGTGGGTTGTCTGACCTCTGAGGCCTGGTTCCTTTGGCCCCCGCCTGGTGTGAGGACCTGGCTCTGGACAGAGGGAGGAGGCAGTGTCCTGGGGTCAGTCTCCCGGGAGCCAGCTCCACTGGGAGGAGGACGCCTTAGGGTGGGGATAAGGGGGCTGCCCCTCTCCGATAGGCACCAGGAGCTGCGTTATCTGGAGCCTTCCGGGATCAGGAGGAAGCTGCCTGGCCGAGCTGTGCCCTTGTGCCCTTCATGCTGGTGGACAGCCTTATGTCCTGCCACACAGCACACCCTGCCTGGGCCCCTGTGCAGCGTTGCAAGATGCCCTTTGAGTGGGCACGGCCCGAGCAGTGCCCCAGAGACGGGGAGGAGCTGGCCCCAGGCCACCACGCTGAGTTAGGACCTGCCTAACCTTGACCTCAAGATCACACGCTTTCGCCTGAGACCTCATGCTCTGTCCAGGCCCGCGGAGGATCCGTCCTGCATTCTGGGCGACAAGGGACAGGCTGGGGGCTCTGTCTGGGGTGGTGGTACTTGTTGGTGGTGGAGTAAAATGAGGGTTTCTTAGACAATGTTTCCCTGAGCCCAGATTCCTCAGAAGTGAAAATTAAGTTCCTCTATTAAAAACATGAGTCATACAGCCCAGATGAGAGTCGTTTCGGCGTTCCTCGAATTTTTGGAAGGGAAACATCGCATTCATGTTAATCCTTTCAATTATACCTTATTGCTGAATAATCCACCAGGAGTTTTGCATCGCAACCCTATGAAGTCTGATTCCAGTTGCGGCTTTGATGCAGTACCTGAGAGGGAGCAAACGCAGGCCTTTAATTCCCTGTAAGTCGGCACACCTAGGTCGGCAGAGCCTTGCTGTTGGGTGCTTCGGGGCGTTCTTCATTCCTGGGGTTCCCTCCACCAGGTCTCGGGTATCTAATTGATGTGGATGATTAATGTCCAGTTGAAAGGTTCCATGTCTGTCTGCTCATGTGAATTGGAAGCAGATGGGAGCGGGGTGGAGTGGGTTCCCCACTCTGTGCCTGCCCCTGGCACAGAATCCCAGGATCCTCCCTTTCTGGTGGGTTTCCTGCTAGAAACACACAGGCTAGGTTTTGTTCCCTCAAAGAAACTGGTCTGTAGACTTGGAGTTACTGTATCCTTCCCAGAAGTCTCCAATGACCAAGTCGGGGACAAGGCAGGGAGGTGTCACTGGATGGGGAGGGGGCAGACCCAGAGACTTCTGTCTGAAGGCTGTGCATCCTGCTTTGGGGGAAAGCAGCCAGGCAGGCTGGGGAGGGAGGCAAGCGCAGCGAGGTGGGGTCAGCCCCTGTGCGCCCCCCAGGGCCTGGGCTGCAGGTGAGCTGACCGTTGGCTTCAGATGCAGCTTGCAGGGGACAGGGAGGGAGGAAGTGTCCTCTGGGCAGTCTCTGCTCAGGCCGGGGGACACTGCAGCTTTGCACATTTAAGAAATATGAGACCTGAGGCTCTGTCAGACGCAGCTGTCAGACCAACCGCGAGTTCCATCTCTCTGGCTTTGGGTGCTCTACTCGATTTTTGGAAATTTAGCCTTTTTTGGGGGTCCGTTTTGCTTTTGCTTCTCTTTATTCAGCAAGATGCTCCAACCTGCCCACCGCGCAGGTGGATCCTCTGGTGGGAGGAGCCGTGCCTGTGGACGCTCTGAGAAGGACGGAAGATGTGGGGGGATCAGGACGGGTAGAAGTCGGCGCCCAGGATGGGAGAAGGCTGTCGGGCTTGGAATCTGATACAAAGTGTGGTTTCTGAGTTTGGGAGTGTCACATCTTTTTTGGGATGTGTGTGGGGGAGTGGGCAGGGGTTCAAGTTCATTTACTTCTATTAAGTTGAAGTTTCCTCTTTTTATGAGTAAGAAGAAAAAGCCCATGTGGATGATGAGAAGCACAGGCTGGAAATGCAGTTTGTTTACTCATTAAATTTCCCAGGAAATAAACAAGGGTTTAGAAGAAAGGAAGCAGCAGTAGGGGCTCTGGAGGGTGGGGAGGAGTTTGAAGAGAACCTCTGGGTGGGAGACAGGCCAGCATGGCAGAGCCATGGGACCCCCACCCCAACATCAGCACGTTCATTTATGTTAAGGAGATCCGCTGTCGCCCTGGGAGTGAGGGCAACGGATATGAGTGTCCGAGGCATGTGTGTGCGCATGCATGGGCATACGTATGCGTGTATGGGTGTACCTGCATGTGTGTGTGCATGTGTGTGCATGTGTGTACGTTTGTAGGCACGTGTGTGTGTGCACCTGTGCATGTACGTGCGTGTGTGTGCATGAACAGTGCTTGTCCATCCTGAGGACCAGGCTCCGTGGCTAGCTGCTCTGACGCTTTGTGAAGGGCCAGGGAGCGACAAAAGGTGCACAGGACCAGGAGGGAGTGAGGCGCGGAAAAGACGCCCAAGTACATGGCTGCAGGCTCTCCTGAGGACCCCAGCCCTTACCCTCCTGGGTGCACGCTGGCTGCCCTGATGGTGCTTTCAGCAGCAGAGCTGGCTGGGCAGAGAGCCCTGCAGGGAAGCTGCCAGGCCTGGGCCTGCCCTGGCTCTGCCCCTTCCTAACTGGGTGACCGCGGCCCTTCACCTCCATCTTGGAGCCTGGATTCCTCACTCCCTGAAAGGAGGTGACGGTGTCACTTAGGTGCCAGTGTGTTCCCAGGGCTTAGTACAAGGCCTGTCACATGGAAGGCCCCAGCAAGGGGACTGTTGCTGATCTTAGTATGACAGTAGTCATTGTAGGTAGAAGGGACGGCGTCTTCTCCTTGGTGGTGACCCAGGGGGTCTGCAACACTGTGTGCAGCTGAGCTGAGGGGTGGTGGTAAGGGCTGGGCTCCCACCTCAGGGTCATCCCCTGTCCTAGGTGTGGAGACCCCAGGCTCGGGAGTGTCTAGGTCACCCCTGTTAGACCAGTGAGCTGCTCTGTGGGGCTGCAGTGCTCGCCTGGATCCGGCTTTGGGGACATCCTTGTCCCCAGTGGGAAGCCCTGCCCTCCGTCTCCCTTCCGGGTCACCTGGCGCCCCCTGCCCTGTGCTGGCCTCCCGATTTTCCTGGGCTATGTCTCTCTTTCCTCGAGTGGCCTCCACACCTCGCCATGGACTCAGACCTCAGGACGTTGGTTTCTTGGTTCTCGGGCGTGAGCTGCTTGGGCTCCTATGGGAGCCTGTTCCAGACCCGGAACAAAGGGGCTGGGGCCAGGGAGATGGCCAGCTGAGGAGAGAGATCTATTCTCAGTTATTTCTCCCTGGAGAAAACCTTCTCAGTAAACACCTCTGCAGTCAAGAGGGACTGGAAAACCTGTGGCCTTGTGTTTATTGTTGCTGATAAAGCCCAGAGATTTATGGGAATTCTGGGCAATTTTTTTTCCTCCCCTCCCTGGTTTTGGTCATTCTTTCGGACTAGCTGTCCCAGCTTTCCTATTTTCCACAGTCCTTGTTCTGTATATTTTTGTTTCTTTCTCCCAGAAGGAATGGGATGCTGTTGTCCAGAGTTGCGTTAGCGGGTGTGGCTATAGCATGTGCACCTCCACTGCTCCCTCCTGCACCTGTGGCAGACATCACTAGTTGATTGTAGCACCTCTTTCCTCTCGGCCTCTGCCCGGACGCCTCAAGTTGATAGACGAGGCAGCCACTACTAATCAATCATGTCAGCCAGAAGTTGAAATTTTGTTTCCATCCTGGCATGACTTTCCTCTGGGGCAATTGTGGGAGAGGACACACCACCTCACAGCATTTCCTTGGTCCTTGAGGAGAGCGTCTGGGGGCTTGTGGGTCTTTCTGGGTCATTGGACCATTGGAGGGAGTTAGTTGCGAGGCCTTGGGTTAAGTGTTGCTGTTGTAAGATGACGGCTGACCCGCGGAGGGCTAGCATGTGCCAGGGTCAGCCTGACCCCCTGGGGCAGACCGCGTTTGCACAGTTTTGCAGTTGAGGTGCAGAGAAGGTAAGGCTCCGGCCTGAGGTCACAGTGTTAGAAACACAGAGAGGGTGGTTGACCCGGCCAGTTCAACCCCAGGGCTCTCGCCTCTTGTCCGAGTATCGCCCTTTGGGGCCCTGCCCCAGCCGCCCCCTCCCAGGTCTTCCTTGGGCTTGGCTGCCTGGAGCAGTGGGCCCCGGCCCAGCCTGAGGCTGAGGTTCCCGCCGTGCAGGCTGTCCGGGGACGCGTGTCCTCTGGCACCTCATGGACACCGCTGTGAGCCCTAAAGTGTGAGTGTGGGACTGTGGCCACCCGCTTCTCTTCCCTGCTTGTCCCAGGTGCCACGGGCAGCTCTGTGGTTGCTCGCAGCTCCGGGCTGGGGAGCCCTCACACTGACCTCGTGCTGGCCGGGGACTGGCTTGTTCCATCACGTGGCCTCGTGGTCTCCATGGATTTCTACCCCAGGGCCGTGGCCTGCTCTCCAGTCGCCTGAGAGTTCCTGCTGATGTCAGTGGAGGCTGTGTGTTTTGATCAACAGGAAGTGGAGTGTTGGGTCCAGTAGGAATGTGAGCGGAGAGAGATTGGGGTGGGAGTTGCCTTCCCACCCCGACCCCATAGACCTGGTCTTTCCCCCTTTACCTCCTGAATCCTCATCACAGCTCCCGGAGGAGCGAGGCCACTCTCATCTCACAGAAGAGGAATCCGAGGCTCAGCGAGTCAAGGCTCTCCCGTAGAACTGCACGGCTGTGAATCAGCAGAGGGAGGATTGTACCCAGGTTTCCAAGACCCCGGCCCTTCTTTTCTTTTTTTTTTTTTTTGCGAGGAGATAAGCCCTGTGCTAACATCTGCCCATCCTCCTCTTTTTTTGCTGAGGAAGACTGGCCCTGGGCTAACATCCATGCTCATCTTCCTCCACTTTATATGGGACGCCGCCAGAGCATGGCTTGCCAAGCAGTGCGTCGGTGCGCGCCCAGATCCGAACCAACAAACTCCGGGCTGCCGCAGCGGAGCGCGTGCACTTAACCGCTTGTGCCACCGGGCCGGCCCCCCAAGACCCTGGCCCTTCTTTTCCTCTCTCTAGACTCGGTGTGAAGTACAGTCCCTCCCTCCTGCGCAGCTCGTTGGAGCCCCATGTGCTGTCACTGCTCTGTCCCCCCGGACGCGTCCTGGCTTCCGGTATGGGGCTGCTTTCCCCCTCCTGGCCCTGCCTGCAGTGTATGTGTCCGTCTGCCTGCCCCCTCCAGCCTGGACCTTGGCTGAGTCAGGGACTGGGTCTCGTGACCTCTGTGTCTCTGACATGAGCATCGTGCCTGGCCCCCCAAAGGGGCCTGGTGATGTCTGGGGAATGGACGGATGGGTACCAGACCAATTCTTCCAGTGAACCCACCTTCATGCTACCCCATTGTGCCTTGGCCAGCACTGCCTCAGAGAAGGGGCCCAGTCGAATTCTGGGAAGGGGCTCTGCCCCCTGGTCTCCCTGGACACGGTGGAGGCAGCTGGGCGCGTCGCCTCCGAGATGGGCCTTATTAACCGGAATCATGAAGTCTCAAGCCAAAGGGAGCCTGAAAACCCCCCTTCCTCTTGTTAAACGCAACCCCGCACTTGGTCTTGCTTTGGTTGGTCTGCCGGTCTGCAGTGCGAAGGAATGGCCCTTTCGTTACTTCTGTGTTTCAGGAGACCCCGAGAAGGCGGGGTGTAAATCTTAGAGCCTGCCAGCAGCCGGTGGCAGCAGCTGCTAATCAACTCCCAGTAACGAACGTGGCCATTAGCGGATGGCAGCCCCGGAGACGCTGGTCCCTCATCCACACCTGGAACCCAGGGCTCAGGGAAGTCCCACCCTGTGGCCTGGGCTGACACCCGGGCTTTTCTGTAGCCGGGAAGGGACGCAGGCTCTGGCGAGCTCGAGTTCAGACTGCGCTGCTCAGAATGATGAAGGACAAGATCCTTCAGCGCTTGCTGTAAGACGCCTGGGCTCTCAGGGACCCCGTGGGAAAGGAAGCTCCTCCCTGCTGCATTCATGGCCTTGAGGGCCTTCTGGACTCTTCTCCCAGGGCTGCCCCGTGTGCCCCACCACCCTAACCAGGCTGCCTGTCGTAGCTTCCATTTACAAAATACCCGCTCTGTGCCCGGCCTGGCGCACTTGTCATCTCGAGTCCTCCCAAGGCTGCTGCTGCGATGTTGGGACGAGGAGACAGAGACCCAGGAGCCTCTGTAATTCACTCAGGGTCAACCTGGCTCATATGCGGCTCATTTCCAGGTGGATCTGTGGAACACGGCTCGGCCAGAACCCCGTCACTCAGGGCTGGTTGTTGTCAGGCGACTGAGCTCGGCCTCCTGGCTCCTTGTGGGGCCCTGGGTACCTCCGCCCTTGGGCCTAGCCAGACTCTACCCAGCAAGCTCCCCGGTCTCTCCGGGCAGCCGGGATCCTGCTTAATCCCAAAGAGCCAGCTCTCTGCCGCGTCTCCGGGAGGAGCTCCCCCAGGCAGCACTCAGTGCACACCTCTGGGCTGAGCCCATTGCGGTGTATCCTTCTTGTGTGGACCCGAAGGGCCCCCAGGGCACAGTTGTGCTTTGTGCATCTGTCTCTTGGTCTCTGTACTCAGTGCCGGCCTTGGCGTCCAGGAGAGTCTGAGTGAGTGAGCTTGACTTTGGAGTTCTCTTGCCCACCAGGAGTAGGTAGGGCCCTGGAAGTGACCAGAGTGAGGGCTTAAGCTCGCCCAGCTTCATGCAGGAATTCCCAGTCCATAGGACTCAGCTGGAGGGAGGTTAGATTGGAAAGCAAGGAATGGGGGGGCCCTTGCCCAGGAGAATTCTGAGAGTGGAGTCTGCCAAGGCTTATCCTGAGGCAGAGGGACCCCTGAGCTTGAGCATCATCCTATCTTTGTGCTCTTTTTCTTTCTTTATTATCTATACCATAGCTACTTCCATAATAAAGGAATTTGAAGTCTCTTAACTTTAAGTAAACCTGTTACTGAAGTATTAAAATGATGGTGAATACAAACCAGGGATGGGAAAGGTTTTTCCAGTAAGCTGCACTGTGGTGGAGTTCATAATTTAGCTCTGAGCTTCCTGGTAGCCTAGGCAAAAAGAGAAACATGCTGAGTTCTGATTTGCTTATGAAAGAAAGAGTAATGCTTCAGGATAGAGAGATTTATGCATCAATCTCAAGCCTGGGAGACTTCCTGTCATGGTTTTTAGATAAGATAGGGCCTTTATCTAAGGTGAAGGTCCAGATGGTAAATATTTTAGGCTCTGTGGGCCCAAAAGTCTCTATTGCAACTATTCAGTTCTGCCATTGCAGAGCAAGAGCATCCACGGACAATGCTTACCGAATGGGTGTGGCTGTTGTTTCAATAAAACTTTATTAACTAAAACAGGTGGCCAGTCTATGGCCTGTAGTTTGTGGATCTCCGAGATAAGGAATAGTGAATATCACAGTGACAGGTCACTCTGGCCTCAGCACACAAAAATGCAGACGTGTTTGTGTACTGACCCTGGCAGAAGTTGAGACAAAACATGAAGTGGAGGGTCTGGTCCTCTTATTCTGCACCCCCAGACCTCACTCTGCCTCTTTGTCCCCAGAGAGAGGGAGAATCGGGTCAAGGGGACCACTGGCCCCGGACTTGGCCAGATGAACCTCACCAGCTTGGTGTCCCCCTCCCAAAGCCTCAGCCTTCAGCTGGAAAGGCAGCGCTGGCCCTCGCTGTAAAGGGCTGCCCTTGCCCTTCCCTCAGCAACTTGTTCTGCAAAGGAAAAGTATTTGAAGGAAGCCCTGGGGGCTGGCTTTATGGCTCCACGATGGTTAAGAAGTGAACTGCTCTGGGGAACAGATAGTTGTGCTGATATTTCCTTTTAATTGTTGGAGGCAAAATATGGGAATAAGAAATTTCTGTGAATTCAGCTCATTACCACTGACTTTCAGTTTGTTTCTTTACTTACTCTCCTGACCTCACGCCACAAAGGCTGGGGAGGGGCGAGGACTGCAGAGACGTATGTTTGACTTCTTTTTCCTCCTCTGGAAGATGGAGGTTCGTAAAGCCTGCCGGATGGGGCCTGGTGCACAGGAGGTGCAGAGACCCGATGTTCCCCTTTCCTTAGATGCTAGTGTGGCTGATGCCTTGTAGTATGGCTGCATTTAGTGACAATTGTCAGAGGTGGCCGGTGCGACCTTTGGGAGAATTCTTGAATTTTCTCAAACTGTATAAAACACGGATGAGGGCACCAGAGTGGACGGGAGTTCTCTGTGGACCCAGCTGGCCCTGGTGTCTTAGTTAGGGTTGTACCTGAACCCCCATTTCTAGGCAATGGCCAAGGATAGAGGCCTTGTTGCTACCAACCCTAGAACTCTTTCTCGACTGCCCAGGATGGTCCCACCGTTCCTTCAAGGACCTATTTTATTTTAATTCCCCCTTCCCGCTGCTGTGAAAGATCGTGTTTCTGTTCAGTAATGATCATCTCATCCTCCCTTTAGAGGTGATTTAACTGGAGGTGCATCTTCTGAACAGCTGACAGGTGATCTGGGACCTGGCCCACCTGTCCCATCCCAGGTACCCCTTGGTGAGGCAGCGCCGGTGACCGTCTTGTCACACCAGGTGGACTTAATTTAGGCCCCAAGCCAAGCAACCATGTTTTACTTTGCCCCTGTGGCCTTAGTGTGGATAAGTTCACAAATGTCTTTAGGTTTCTAATATTTTTAACATTTTTGAACAAGGCATGTCCTTCATGATGACCTCCATGGACCCAAGGTTGGAACTAGGATCTGGTGCTCAGTTTATCTGAAACATTCCTTCCACCACTTGGGCTCAAGCTCCTGCTCCGCCTGGGTGCAGGGAAAGAGGGAAGTGACCGGGAAGGAGAAGGTTCTAGACTCTTGTTGGGCACATGTCTGTGCCCAGCTCCCAGCTGCCCGGCACTGCCTCCACACTGAGGACGTGCTCAGTGTCTGTCTGTTGGGTGAGCAGCACCCAACAGTGTTGGGTCACTGTTGGGCACTGCCAGGACATCCGTGGAGCAATGCCGGGGAGCATCGCTGAGTCCCCCTCCCACCTACCTGTGCACTGCTGGGGTGAAATGCTGGGGTGGGGGAGCAAAGTTCTGAGTCCTCCCTACCCCAGGCCAGCCCCCTCCCCTCCCCTTTGTGCTGTTGGGTGAAATGCCTGTGGTCACTGCAGACAGGAGGACCTCAAGGTACCCAGGTACAGGCCAGTGGGTACTTACAGATGCCTCACTCTCTGTGCTCAGGCCAGGGAGAGACACCTTCACTCCAGACCCCCTGGTCCCCACAGTTCAGCAGGAGCTCACCACACAGCTCAAGTCTGGATGCTGTCTGTAACAACTGCCCAGGACAGTGACCGTCCCCCTGGGCAGAGCCTAGCAGTCTGGGGCAGAGGAGTGGCCGCAAGACCACAAGGAGGAAGCCTTTATACAGTTCCTGGGACCTCTCTGCGCTGTCTGTTGGCTTGAAGGTGGGGGTGAGAGGGGCTGGTGTGGGGGTGCTGTAAAGGGATTTATTAGGCCCAGACAGGCAGAGGTGGTTGCTTCCTGCTGCACTGGGCTGTCATGGTGCCTTCAGATGTTTGTGGGGGAGTTCCCTTCATAACTGCATCCCCCTGCCCAGCACAGAGCCTGGCACAGAAGACCCACGTGGTAGACCCATTCGTGGAATGAAAGAGCAAAGAATGAATGAATGAATGAACAAGTGAATGCATGAGCTCCTTGAAGGCAGGGGACCTTGGCAGGATCCCCATAGTGTCTGGCACGTAGTAGGTGCTTGTTCAATGAATGAACCCCTGAAGAACCCACCTAAGAAATTAAAGCCATGAATACAGCATTGTGTGTTCTGTTCATCCCAGACACGCGGGTCAGCGTCCCTGCTACTTGAAAGGTTTCTGCGGTCGAGAGAGATCTTTTCCTCTGGGAAGCATCTCTCTGTCCCGAGGATGTGTATCTGAACTGTTTCCGCCCAAGATGGTACAGGTGTGGTCCTGAGCCGGGTGGGGACCCTCTGTTTGGTGCTTGCCATCGAGGCCTGCTCTGCCCACCCGAGGCCACACGGGATGAGACCACGGCTGGTGGGCGGTGCAGTGGCCCCTGCCTTCCTGCTCTGTGGCTGGGGAAGCCTCCTTCTCATCTCTCAGCCTCAGTTTCTTCCTCCAGAAACTGAGTGTAAGTTGAGATAAGGTGTGGAAGAGCCCAGCCTCGTGCCTGGGCATGCTGGGGGCTTGGAAAAGGCAGCTGCCATTTATTCTGTCCAAGTGGGCTGTGGGTGTTGAACGGCTGAGGATGGGGACCAGGGCCCCGGTGTGAATCTCCATGGACGTAGCTTTTCAGTGGCCACCCCTCCCGCAGAGCACTTGGGCTGGGAGGCCCTGGATTCTGGGTGGAGAGCGGGGTGCTATCTGGCCTGACGCCCTCCCAGACCAGAGACCCAGACCCAGAGAAGGGAAGGGTCTTGTTCGGGTCACTGAGCAAGGGCAGAGCTGTGTCAGACCCCAGGCTTGTCCCACCCAGCTGCCTTGCTGTCCCCATTGTGAGCTGGCCTGAGTGAGGTTGGACCCAGGAGGTCACATAGCCCTGCAGCCTCAAGTGCTGTTGGACATGCGCTCCAATGGACAAGCAGTGGCCTCTCCTGTCTCCTCAGGGCTCTAGAAGGGTGTGGGCCCTGCCAGGGGCCGGGGGAACCTGTGGGGGGCTGCTGCTTTCCCTCAAGCCCTGTGAGTCCTTAGCCCCACCCCCTGAGTTGTCACGTGGTACTATGGTCTGAATATTTGTGTCCCCCCAAATTCAGATGTTCAGTCCTAACTCCCAAGGTGATGGTGTTAGGAGGCGGGGCCTTAGGGAGGTGATTCGGTCACGAGGATTAGTGCCCTTATGACGGAGACCCCAGAGGGCTCCCTGGCCCCTTCTGCCACGTGAGGACACAGCAAGAAGCTGGCCGACTGTGAACTAGGAAGTGGGCTCTCACCAGACACCAAATTTGCAGGAGCCTTGATTTTGGACTTCCCAGCCAGGAAGTGTGAGGTGTAAATGCTTGTTGTTGATGAGCCCCCCAGTCGATGGTGTTTTCTCGCAGCCCGAGTGGACTAAGACACACGGCTTCAGGAGGGAGCTGTTGGGCTTCCTCTTCTACTCCAAGGGACATTTTCAGCTGATCACCAAATTGCCACCCAGCCCCTTCTCTGATCAAAATACCGACTGACTTGGGGAGCTGAGGGAGGAGTGTCTGTTTCTCCTCCTGGGGTGGATTAAAAAAGAACCCTCCTGGGCTCCCACCATATACAAAGCTTTCACAAGAAAAAAACAAGTGACTGTGGGTTCTTGTCAAGAGTCTGGGGGCTCTGATCGATGCTGTCGACGCAGTCCTGCGGGGGTAGTGCTTGAGGAGCCTTGGAGCCCAGCGCTGTTCCAGGCACCAGGACACAGACCAGGGGTGCAGCCCCTGGAGGACACCAGGTAGAGAGCCAGGGGACAGTGAGACGCATCCAGGGACGGTTCAGGGAGGCTGGGTGCTCTGGAAGGGGGTCTGAGCTGGGACGTGAAGGAGGCAAAGACATTCCCCAGTGAGCATGGAGGATGTGGGGCCATGTGAGGCAGAGGGAATGCCAGTGCGAAGAGAATGAAGGAGGAGACTCTTCTGGGACCTGCAAGTATCTCTTGATGGCTCGGTGTCAGGGTGCCTGGGAGAGGGTGCCCAGAAGGTGGACCAGGCCGCTGGCGGCAGATTAAGACGAGCACAGGTGCCAGGCTTGAGGGGGCTTTTCCCAGGGGGTAGCCGTGTAATGAGAGACCGAGGGCTCCCAGCTGTGTGACCTTGGGTACTTCACTTCACCTCTCTGAACCTTAGGTTCTCATCTGTAAGCTGGAGGAAGCACCCCAGAGGGCTGCTGCCGCTGCTCCTGATGGGGATGAGGATGCTGATGAGTCATCTGGTTGCTGCAAGGCTTAAATAAGGGTCTGGATGTGAGCATACCTAGTACATAGTGGGGTTGCTCTATTACCCTTTGTAGCCCCCCTATCAAAAAAACCCCAGTATTTCAAGAGTTAATTGTGCATGACAGCTTTTCAACTACTGATCAGTTTTAAGCAGCTGATGGTCAATTTGTTTTTCAGGCTTTCTTGAAATGAGGCTTGGTTTGGCTTCCAGGGATAGAAATCCCTGGCTCAAGCTGCTTTTTCCTCTGTAGAAATATTTGCCTGGGCCACTGGCCACTTCTCTTGGGGAACTAGGATGCTCTGTGGCTTTGATCCCACTCTTAGGAAAATGCTGGAGGCCTGGAAAGTTGGGGTGATGTGTGTCCACTCTCTGACCTGCTTCGATGCCCAGGCTTCTGCCCACCACACAGGGCTTGGCTGTGCCCACTTTTCTATGTCAGCAAAGTCTGTTCTGGGAGGAAAAGGCCCAAGGGCTTCCTGAGGCAGCTGGCCGTGGATGGGGAGGCTGGGCTCCCTCTGCCCAGCTCCTGGACTGCTGGGAGGCTGCTTCTCATTCAGTTTGGGTCAGCAAATATTGACCGAGGGCTGCTGTGTGCCAGGCCTGGGGGAGGGTCCCGGAGGTGAACTGCACGCAGGCTCTGTCCTCGAGGAGCTCCCAGTCCGGATCTCCCTGCTTCTGATTCCATTCTGGGTTGGCCTGGGAGTGGCTGTGCCAGCCTTCTGCCCTGTGCCAGGAGCATGTGGCCCTGGCAGGCTGTGGCCTAGGCCCTGGAGCAGGCATTTGCTGGGGAGGCCAGGGCCCTGGCCGTGGCCCTGGCTGGAGGTGAGGGCCAAGTGGTGTGCACACAGATGCCCTCACCCCAATGTCATGGGCAAGGTGGTTCCCTGGGCCCGGGCAGAGATTCCCCCACCTTTCTGGGGAGCAGATGAAAGTCTGCTGAGTTGCCGCTGAGTCCGCTGGCTCTGGCTTGTGGGTACCAGCCTTTCAGTGCTTGGCACTGGCTCAGCTGTGGGCTTTTGGAGCAGGGATGACAAAGCTCCAAATGGGATTCTAGCCGGGCCCCTTCCCCCGCCCACTGGGGTAGAATTGGCCCTCTCCTCCAGTCTGACCAGTCCTGGGCTTGGGGGCCAGGGAAGGGGCGGGCTCTCTTCTCCATGACTTGGACCCCTGCAGCATCCCACATTTCTGAACACTCATGGGTGGGCCTAATGGGGTTTCACCGCTCACCCGTGCTGTGTGTTAAGAAGATTGTTTGAAAAAAAAAAAGCAAGTCTCCGTCAGTGGTGGAATTTGGTGCCTTTAGAAGCAGAGGGATGGAGAAGTAAGGGGGAGCTCTTTCACAAGAAATAGACTCTCATATCTTGGGATTTGGGGAAACAGAACAGGGGAGGTTTTTTCCTTCCCAGGCACTCCATATTATTAAGACACTCTGTCTTATAAAGAATGCCAGATAATTAATCCTGTGGTGAAGCAACAGCAACAAGCATTCAAATATATTTAAATAATGAGGAAGCTCTTTAATGTGGACCCGTAAAATAATTGTGGGCCGGTGGCATGAAGGAGAGAGGGTCTGGATTTATTAAAATGTACTTTTCCCCTTCAGAAGACGGGGGTTTTTCTTTTGTGTAAGAACACACACACACACGCACGCACATGCACACAGAGCGTTTAGCCAGAACCCTGATAAGTCTTTTCCCTTTTCAGTCGAAAAGAATCAATTATGCCTTGTGGTCGTTTTCCAAAAACCACTTTTGATAGTGTGATTTTGTTTCATTCGAGAGCGCTCCAATCAGCCCCTCAGAAACGAGCAGGGGTGAAAAAAAAAAACCCCTCTCACCAAATATCTGGGCGTCTGTGTGGATTCTCGGCACATGAGAATATTGACAGCAATCAGAATTCCGCGGCTGTTGAAACTTCGCCTCTAATTGAACTGGGAAAGGTAAACCCAGATTCAGGCTCTGCACGCTGTAATTGCAATAATTTAATTTAGCTATTTAACCTGTAATTCAGTGGTATTTATTAAGGAGCATGGGAGAAAATGAAGCCATTAGGAGCCAGAGATGAATACATTGAAATGAAAATGAACGCTTCTAACTGCCAGTTGACCTTCGGTGTGTAGTGGTTTTTATTAGGCTGGTCACGGTAATTACCAGGACGTGAATCAGGGAGGAAAGTGAATAATTCCGTAATGAACATTTTTATTCACTATCTCGCATTTTCAGGAAGCAGACAAGTATCTCGCAAAAGTATCGGCGATGTGCTTTTTCTGTTTGTTTTTTAAAAAATGATTGTGGGCAATGGCCCGTGCACACCGTCATTCCGTGGGGAGGGGGGTGGCGCCCGGCGAGTTGGAGGGGGCTCGCTGGTGTGTCATCGGGGCTGGGCGTGCTTCCGGGGCGCACCGGGGGAGATGGCTGTCCAGACGATGTAGGTGTCAGCCTGGCAGGGACCAGCAGAGCCGCATGCCTGCCAGCCCAGCAGGGAAAGGTTTTTCCAAGATTATTGATCACGTGGTTAGCACACGCCAAGAAAGCTTTCCAAGGGTGAGGTCACACAGTATTCTTGTGTGCCCTGGATGAGACACCAGGTGACTTGTAACATGGGGCAGTGTTTGGAGGACTGGAGGCGTAACTGGGAACATGTAGCGAGGTCCTTCATACCCTTGGACCCAGGAATTCTACTTCTGGGACGCCAGCCTGAAGACTGACCGGGGATGTGCATGAAAACATAGGCACGCACCTGTGGTGTCCTTGTGATAGTGGAAAGTTTTGGAAGCAAGTAGGTTCCAATAGGAGGAGGACAGTTAAATGAACAGTGTCCCGGCCGTATGATGGAATGTCACATAGCAGTTAAAAATAGTGATTTCACGATGTTTCCAGCAATATGGGAAAATACTCCCAACGTAATATCAAGAGGAAAAAGCACACACCAAAACTGTATGCAGTAAGAGCTCAATTGGTGGATGTGTCTGAGTCCATAGGAAAGTGCACGAAAGGAAACACCAAAATTTCAACAGAAGCTATGTTGGTGGTTTCTATTTTCTTCTGCATCCTGGTCTGGATCTAAAGTTTTCTACAAGAAGACCGTGTTCCTTTAAAAATTGGAAGACACAGTAACATTGATTTCAGAAGTTATGGTGACTTTTGCTGATTGGAAAGAGAAGTTTCTAGCTGGGCACCCTGCCTCGGGCTCTTCCAAGCTTGTGGTTATTCAGCTCCTCCTTCCGCTTCCCAGAAAACTGTTCAGCCCTTAGCTGTAGCAGGGGGATATGGGCGAAAACACCGCATCAGCAGACTGTGATGGATAGCTTCCCAACACCCAGGGTCCCTTTGCGTGTGGGAGGCATCTTTTTATTGGCCTTATTTCCATCCCCTGCTGGTGGCTCCAAATGGGGAGTCAGGGGCCCTCCTTCTCTGGGGCTGGGAGTGCATGTCCAGAAGTGGGGACACTTGGTGAGGACATTGGTTGAGTTGATAGCCCCAGTCTCTGTGCCTCCTCCACTTCAGCCGTCCACCTAGTCGCTAGCTGTGGTCATTTCCATTCAGATAGAGACGTTAGGAGGAATCATATTCTATGCACGCAGGTGGAAGAAGGAGTGGTGTGTGTGTGTATCTTGGTGTTGTCAGAAGAACCTTATTAGATATGTGGATGATATCCCCTCCCCCGCAACAAGGTCTTCATTTCCTCCCCAGAGTGCCCCTCACTCAACCTCTGACACCCGCAGGAGCCTCCTGGAGGCTTGCCTCCTGGAAAAATAATTATTCTCTTTCCAGTTTTCAATTTTCCAACTTCACTCATTTTCTTTATTAAGTGCACTATGGTTATTGGAGAGAAAGAAAGAAAATGACAGCTCTACCCTGAATTCAGAATGTCTGGAAGAAGGGGCCAGGGGTTCTCCAGGCCCCAGGGCGGTGCTGGCACCCACTGGGCCTTCTGCCCGTGTCCTCGCCTCACTCATCTCATTGCCTCCAACCCGCTGCCACCAACTGTAGTCCTATCCAGTGCCCTAAAACGAGATGACTGTTGGCAAAAGGCCCTGTCATGTACCCTAAGAAGGTCGCAGGGTAGGGAGACGCAGAGACATCAGTTGGTTTCTGGTTCTGGATCTGGGGGTCTGGGTAGACTCCCAGGTGTGAGAATAAATTTCATGAGACTGGGGATGTGAAACCTTCGGGCCAAGTTCCTGCACATAGTAGGCTCTTGGTAAATGTTCCTTCTCCCCGCTCCAGCCCCGAGCCTCACTGTTACCGGGATCAGCGTGATAATCACATACCCACCTCACCGCTGAGAACCCAATATCACCTTGGATGTGAAAACACCTCTTACGCCAAATGCCCAATGACAGAGCTCGGCTTTCGAGCTGGCTAAGACGGCCTCGAAAGTGTTCTGATTGTTCAGAGCGGATGGGTGCGCATGCTCACCGCACACAGAGCTTCTGTTTCATGGGTCAAGAACCCCAAGATCCTCTTTCCGTTTCCCCCGCTCCCGTGGATACAAGGCATTCTCTTTGACTGTAGGCACATATTCCCCCAAAGTGCAGCTGACCCTCAGAGGCCTCGTCCCCTGGAATCTCAGGAGCATTTGTCAAAACAGCTGCAGATGGCGCATAGTCAAGGGGGATGGGCCGCTGCAGAGTGAGAGCCTTTCTGGAAAGGCTGTGCCTGGGACCTCTCGTTGTTCGCTGGATGATAGCAATGGTTGTTGTGGAGAGGACGTGGAGCTGTCTCCCTGCAGAGCTGGCTGCTGGCTGCTGGCCTGGCCGGGGTGGGGGCGGGGCGTGGCGTGGGGGGGGCAGGGGCAGGGGGAAGGAGGAACACCCGTGCACCCCACCCCCCATTTTTTAAGGTTCAGAAGGTGTCACGGCGCTGCGTCCCAGTAGCCACCATGAGCAGAACACAGCCATCCCCTGTCCTGTGGAGGAACTTCGGAACCTCTCCTCTGCCTGGTTGCCTGGTTACGAGATCATCTGTCACGAGTTCCCAAGAAGGGGGCTTGGCTGGGGAGACACGGGCGGGGGAGTGGGGAGATAGTGTCTGCTGTTGGGAATGCATTGAGTACATTCGATCATATCTAATTCCCATTCATATTACGCCGGACAGCCCCACTGCCCAGCTGCCCTCTCGAAGCCTCGGACCGCTGGGGTTTTTTTGATGCATGAATGAAGACTGGGAAATGGGCCAGGACTTGGCTCATGGGCTTCTTCATCATTTATTAGCTTCTAGTTTTAATTGTTTCCCGACTTCTTTCCAGATATTTATCTAGGAAGAATTGTCAGTTCTTGCTGCGCCGTGCAGACGCGCGGGGCAGGCGCCGACTGCAGAATTTTAACAGCTCTTCTGGGCGCAGGCAGGGCGGCATTTCGGTTCAGTCCAGCAGGTGTTGGTAGGATACCTACTATGTGTCAGACAGTGCCATGTGGTGCGGCATACGGGGATGGACGGGACGAGGCTTCCACTCCAGAGAGGCCTGTTGTCCCTAGGGGGTGGGGTGCCATCACGCGGGAACTTATTTACATTCAATTTTGAGCACCACCTGGGCTACAGGCCCCGGGATGGGTTTGAGCTGTGTGGCCTCAGGCAGGTTGCTTTATCTCTCTGAGCCTTGGATTCTCCATCTGGAGATACTGAGATACACAGGCCATTGTTTTTGGAGTGCTGTGTCCCAGGGAAGTGTCCCAGGTCTCAAAGGGTGTGGAGTGGGCTGGAGTGAAGACAGGATGCTGGCCTGGGAATTGTAGGCTGTGGGCGTGCCATTGCTGTTCTGGTGTCATGGAGGAGGCGCGGATAATATCAGGGGAGCCGCTGGCGGCTTCTCTTCCTTTTCTTCCAGAAGGAGCCTTGGGTCAGAGCAGACTGGCCATGTTGGTGCCTGTGGTGGGTTTGGCGAGGGGACTCAGAAGGCTGGATCAGGAACCAGGCCTTGGCTCCCTCAACACATGTGCGACCTTGGGAAGTCCTTTCTCCATGCTTAGCAGCCTCAGTTTCCCCATCTGGTACCGTGGGGAGGGCTGGACGACCTTGCTTATTGCCTGCCCTTAATTACACGCTTTGGGTGGCCTCAGGCAAATGGGATTAAATCCTCAGCCTCAGGTTCTCATCCATGAGCAGCAGTAAAAGTACGTACCTCGTGGGATTGCCGTAAGGATAAGGCGAGATCCTGCCGACCTGGTGTCCGTGGTGCGGGTCCGTCAGCTTCCTGGGGATTGCTGTCATTGAGGACAGTCGGCTGTGTGGTTAAGGAGACGGGCTCTTGAGCCAAATCATCCAGGCCTGGGTCTCGGCTCCTTCACATCCTACGGGACCTCTTGCGAGCCACGGAAACCCTTTGAATCTCACTTTTCTCCCCATAAGACAGAGACAAATTAGCTTCCTCTCAGGGCCATTTTATAGACGAGGGGTGTCACACTGAACAACAGATTCTGAGAAGTCGAGCACCTTGCCCAGGGTCGCCCACCTAATAACCACTGAGTCTGGTATAGAAACCCGTAGTGTTGCGTCCATTGCTTAAGGAGCGTGGGGCAGCAGTGCTGGGGTGCTGGCCATGCTTGCCAGGCCTCGGGCTCTAGCCCCACTGTGGAACGTTTGTCCAGAAGCCCCAGCTCCTAGGCAGGCCCATCACCAGACCCGGGCGTGTTTTCTGAGCCAGTGCAGGCTGGATGGGGTTTTGGCTGTTCATTGACTATTACCTCTGCTGCTGGGGACAGTCTGGGGCCAGGAGCATTTGCTTTGTGCTCAGGTTGGAGGAGGGAGGACAGGTGCCCAGTGTGGCAGCCCTGCCACCAGCCCTGAGCTTCCCAATTGTTTTTCTTCTCCATCATGCCTGGGAGAATTATGGTGAAGACCAGATGCTCCGTGTGGGGGGACATCCGTGTTTTCCCCAGAATTCCCATTTCCTTGGTAACTCACTGAATTTCCAGTTTGCTGTGGGGCCATATTGATTGGCAGAAACCATCAAAAACTATGGTGCCCTCATTCATGTTGACAAGCATTTGGGCCCATAAAATGGCTAGATCTCATTGGCATGAGGAGTTGATTTGGGGTGCTGCAGGAAGAGGGGGCAAATAACAAAATCCTTCCATAAGTCAGCTTGGTTCTTGAACATGAGGTTAAAAAGCCATTTTACATTTGAGGTTTTTAAAGACAGATCCCTTCTGAAATTTGGCCAAAATGATTTGAAACAAGATGATCCCAGACTTGATTACAAAGTGGTGACATGGTCTCCCCATGGTCTGGTCTAGAACTTCTGTTAACAGTGGAGTTTGGAGATGTGGGCATTGGGCAATCCTTCTTCACTCAGTTACACTTATTATGTTAGGTTTGAGTTTAGTCACTTATTTTATTTTTTAGAAGAGAAGCATTTTTACAGAACGGAGTGGTAAGAGAATTGGGGGAGGTCACCCCTCTGCAGCCGGAATCGGAGTTCTCTGGCTTGTTGTGCCAAGTTGATGGTTATTATTCCCCCAGAAAATAACGTCCTTTTCTGACTTGCTGTTAACATCCTGCCCTTGGCATCTGTTCCAGGCACTGTGGACGAGCGTAGACCGTGTTCTGACAACGGGTTAAAGCAAGCACTTACTGAAAAGCATTCTCTACTTAATTACATTTCCTTCTTCTGGAAGCTATTTTAATTTTTTTTTATAATCACATGTTAATTGTGTATTAGTGGGGCCTTTCTGATTACTTGAAAACATAATGAAACCTTTGTAAACAACACAGAGAGAAAGAAAGAGGAACGTGTGAAGCAGAGACAGTGGTGA
The DNA here is from genome assembly GCF_057802395.1 of Ceratotherium simum simum. Lineage (NCBI taxonomy): Eukaryota > Metazoa > Chordata > Mammalia > Perissodactyla > Rhinocerotidae > Ceratotherium > Ceratotherium simum. The sequence goes on from NC_141923.1 coordinate 7,061,427, forward strand.
TGAGCCAGTTCTAAGAGGCCAAAATAACTACATCTCTTGACGCTGGGGAGGGGCGGAAATGGTACCTGGAAGTCCCTTTTTTGAGTGACAACTCCCCTGATGGGGAGGGCAGGACCACGGCTACTGATCAGTGAGGAGAGGGGTAGGCTTGTGAGTGGTCTGTCTCCTCTTCCCTCCTAGCCCCTTCCTGCTGTCATTCATTCACTCACTCGTTTATTCATTCACTCATTCGTTCACTCACTCATTTATTCATTCACTCATTCATTCACTCACTCATTCGCATTCTTACCAATAAATAGCATTCTCTACTGAGCACTGACCAGATGCAAGGTTCTTTACCTACATGCTCTAGACCCTCAATACACGTATTAACCCCATTTGTGGAGAAGGGAAGAGGAGCTCAGAGTCGGGTTCACTCATTCGTGTTCAGCCAAGGCTAGGAAGAGGAGAATCGGATCTGTCAGGCCCAAGGAGCCAGCCCCAGTGTGGTTCTGAAGTCGCCGTGTCCCTTCCCATCCAAACTTTAGCCGGTTCAGAGACAACCTGATACCTATGGAGGCAGCAGGAGGGAAGGAGGAGCCAGCCAGGTGTAGGCCTCTGTGTGTGTGTGTGTGTGTGTGTGTGGCCGGGGGCGAAGTGAAAGGTGGCACGCTGTCCCCAGAACGTGCTGGCATTGTTTTATTTTCCGCCTTTTAACCGCTTTATTGAAAGTACCAGCTCTGGTTTACAATCCCTCTTGTGGCGAGAGCTGCCCCGAAAGCCGAGCTCTGTTCCCCATTTAAAGGGCTGGGTTGCAGTTCCCAGGCTGTTATTAGGGAAGCGTGGCTGGGGCGCTTATAATGAGAGTGCTACTGTGTGCGGGCGCCAGGTTCGCCGTGCGCGCTCCAAGGAAACCCTGCCGAGACGGCGCTGTGAACAGCCGCCAAGCAAAACACGCGCATTCCGTCCAGTGGAGCCAGCTCGCTCCTGCAAAGAGAGGAAAAATTGACTTTCTGATTTGGAGTGTTTCTACAACTAAGAAGAATCACTCCAGTGATTGTTCTAAAAATATTCCAGAGGCAGCACGTTCTCGAAGGCCTTGGGATTTGGAGCGGTCCTTAATTGTACTTTTTATGTAATCTCTCCAGATCGTGTTTTAAAAAAATAAGATGTACGTAAGCTTGCATGGTCATCCTCCCCGCTCCCCCCGCCCCCCCTCGCATGAGTATCGTGGCCGCGCGAAAGAGTGGCGGACGCAGCAGAAATTGTATTTTTATCTCTCTGACTTCAGGAAGTATATTTGGGTTTTCATGTCCTGCAGCCGCTGTTGCAAGGCTCACGTCTGAGCAGCTGAATCTAGGGCAGCCTCTGCCGTCCCTGCACTGGTGGCCGAGCCCGGTTCTGGAGGGAGGCGTCTGTCGTTGCAAGGAACGGTTTTTGGTGGCGGGCTGGGGGGAAGGGGTGCTGACGCATTGAATGCACCAGTTCCCTCCGCCTGTTCAGGCTGGCATTCCCCTTTACGAGGCGCAGAGCTCCCCAGGAGCCCCCGATCCGCAGCTCCAGGCAGCTCTGGAATTCAGATGGTTTCTAGAATGATGAAATTGAGTGGGATTCCACAAGTTTGGTTATTGCCAGAAGTAAATGCTGTCGGCCCCTCCTCCTCCTCTCTCTCGGAGTTTCTCTCCACCCTCAGTCTCCTCCCCTCCTCACTCTCAGCCTTCGCCTCTATTCCCCACTTTTCTCCTGCAGACAGTCTGTTTTGTTAGGTTTAGCCACAGTGCCTGCAGGAAAGCCAGTCCTTAAACTGAAGGGTCTGGCCCAGGACTGAGCCACCTCCGCACCGGGGACGTTTGGGGCTGGACCATTTTTTGCTGCAGAATGTTGAGCATCATCCCTCCTCCACTCCACCCACTAGATGCCATAAGCACCCCCACACCCTCTGTCATGGCAATCAAAAATGTCTCCAGACATGGCCAGAAGTCCCAGAGGAAGGCAAAACAGTCCCCAGTGGAGAACCACTGGTCTAGCCTGTTTTTTTTTTCCTAAACCTCCAACTAGAAGAAAACCTGGAGAATATGAGTATCTATTTTTAGGTTTACAAATAACCAATAAAAACGATGAAATCCAGCCATTTGTGACAACATGGATGGACATTGAGGGTATAATGCAAAGTGAAATAAGTCAGAGGGAGAAGGTCAAATACCGTATGATTTCCTTCATTAAGTAGTAGATAATAACAACAATAAACAAACACATAGAGACAGAGATTGGATTGGTGGTTACCAGAGGGGAAGGGGGGAGGGAGGAGGGTGAAAGGGATAATTCGGTACGTGTGTGGTGATGGGTTGTAATTAGTATTTGGGTGGTGAACATGATGTAATCTATGCAGAAATAGAAGTATAATGATGTACACCTGAAATTTTTACAATGTTATAAACCAATGTTACTGCAATAAACAAAAAATAAAAAAAAATAAACAAATAACCAATAATAATAGCATGGAATCAAAGGCCTTGGAAATTGAGGTTGAATTCCCACTGTTGAATTTTACCCCCAAAGTGTGTTTTAAAAAGAAGTCGCAGGAGGGTCCTAGTTTGAGGGGTGACCCTGGTGTGTGGCTGATGTGGGATAGTGAGCTGTCTGTCATAGTCACACCTGCAGGAGTTGGAATGACCAGGCAGGCCAGAGGCTGTATCTTCGATAATCAAGCAGTTTTTCTCTAAAAAATTTCCCATGCTGAGCTTATAAGACAACTCTGCTAGAATTAGGTAACTGATAATCTTAACGGTGAATGGACAGGTTTGAGGAATTTGCCAGTGTTTTTGGCAAGGTATGCTACAACTTTCTCAATTTTATTGCCCTTCCTTCCTTCTTTTCTCCTTTCCTCCCTCTCTATGTCTCTTCACCTCCCTCCTTCCAGTAGAAGTGTTTTACTGTGTTAGGTGTTGGACCCAGCCTGCTCACAGGCAAGCCCCTCATTTTGATCACATACTCTGTAACCGTTTACGAGAATCGTATTCTGTGGCTTTAAATGTTGACTCATTACTGGGGCACCCAATAGCTTCAGGTGCTGGGTGTCACTTCGTCCATCTGCAAACCCATCTCTGAGAAATCTAGAATGGCGTGGCCAGTGGGTTTTGTGCTGGGCCGCCTTGGATCACCATGAGGCCAAGTACGTGTGTGACAGCGTGAGAGTGATTTCCTGGGCTCAGCCAAAACCTGTGCTTCCGCTGGCTTCTCTCTGCCAGCTGGCGCGCCAAGCCAGCCTTGAGGTGCTGGAGCCATTTGGAGTTCACAGGACTCCACCTCCCCCGGGCCTGGGCTTCTCCGCTTCAGGTTCTCCGGTGCAAACCCCACAGCACTGTCCTGGGGGCCTCCTGGCTCCAGGTCGTATAGTCAGCGTGGGCTGCAGCTCCCCCCACCACAGCACCCCACTTCACCTCGTGCTGTTGCCACCTCCTTTGTCACCAGCACAGCCTCCACGGCCCCCGCATATTTCCTCCTGCCCCTTGGCGTCGCTGCTGCTTTCCTCTGCCCTCATGGAGTGGGTGGGCAGGGCCATGAGAACCAGCTGGCACAGCCTCTGTGGGCCCATGGGCAGGAGCCACGTTTCGCCTGGCCCAGTGCCATGGCCGGATCTAGCCACCGGGCCACCCAGCCACCACGCTGGGGCTGCTGGTGTTTGGAGAGGGGCCGTCTTGTGAGCAAGGGTGTAATTCTCTCCCCCTACCTGGTTTGTGTGTGTGTGTGCGCACACACACACACTCCCCTGCATTTTCACGTGAACCTGTGTGTGGGGTGGGGGCGCTAGGTTTCTCTTTCCCATAACTTCCATGGCGTTTGTACATCTCTGAAGCCTCTGGTTTTCCGATCATACTGGGCAGCTTGGCCGTGCAACGGGGTACCCGGATGCTTGGGCACCATTAGCCGTGCCTGGAGAGGATGACCATCTCCCCGGCTGCCGGCGGGTCGGAGGAAGCTGGCACCGTGGCAGAGGCAGAGCGCTGCAGAAGTGCCGCAGGTTTTTCATATGGAAATGTGAAATAATGGGGTGATTAAATAGAGCTGTATATTAAAGTACATCTGACATTAGAATTACCATAATGTGCTGTAGCCTTAGGCTGAGTACTTTATTTGCCATCTGCGTCGGCCCAAAATCCCCCGGGGAAGCGCTAAAATATTCTGAATAAACTCAGCTCGAGTTCTTATTGAGAGTAAAATACCATTTGTGGCACGTCGTATTGATTCGTCTTAATTGTGGTGCAGAAAAGAACATTCACTCGCTGATGACTTTTGTGCTTGGTGACAAGCTGGCTGGAGTTACTCTAACACTGCAGTTGGTTAACCTGGATGGGGCCAGCCGGGCATCTCGGCTCCAGCGGGGGAGCTGTGGTGCCACCACGGGCGCAGCACAGCTGGGGCTCCCTGCCAGCCTCCCTGCTCTCCTGAGGGAGGGCGTTGGGGAGAAGGGCGCTGCATTGAGGAGCAGAGGAAATTCACACTCTGCTCGCAGACCCCTTCCTGTGCCTGGCCTCGTCTCCCCACTGCAGAGAAGCACTGACCAGCTGGGGAAGGAGGGTGTGTGGTGGGTTGCCCTTGAGGGGCCACGGCTTCAGTCTCAGCCCTTGCTTGGAGAGATGTACTACGCATATTTAAGAAAACAAAACTAAAAAAAGAAAAGGAAAAGGAAAAGAACCCACGGACCCAGGCAAACCCAAGCTCGGTTGGTTACTGGTTAGTAGCGTGGGACCAGGTAATGATCCCAGCAGCCCTTTGGGGGCTGGAGGGACGGCTTGCGCACTGCATTAAAGATAAATGAGTCGTCAGTGGGAAAACACTTGGTGATCCAGACAGCGCTCCCCCATTCACGAGGTCCAATTTTTACCCTATAATTGCCTATCATTATACACAATTTAAATATTCAAACATACTCCACAAACCTTGGGCTAGCATGTTTTTATTACAAATTCAGAACAAGGGAATAACCTTTAACTTCAGAGACAAATGAGACAAATTTACAAGTGCATGTCTGCTGTTTTCTTGTGTTTTATCAATCCCCACAGACCGGAACACTTTTGCTATAACGGCACTCAGAACAATATACATATATTACTACTTGTTTGCAGTGTGTCGGTAATGAGTCCCCTCTGCATTAGCTAACCTATATAACTCGGCGTTCGGGCTCTCCATAATGTCAATTATCTCCTCAGAGCTAAACGTACACTCCATTAAAACCAGATTTACTGCCCCTGCCATACTTTTGGGGTGGAATGTGGCAGATTTTTGTGGATTTAAGGAAAGGAAGGCTGGAGGCAGGCCTCGTGAAGGAAGTGGAATTATGGAGAAGGGAGACTTCCTGTGTGGCGTGAGGAGGAAGGCCTGCTCTCTCGTGTGCTTGGGAGGGGGCTCGGCCAGAACACGTGTGAGAGACACGCGTGAGGTGTGCACACACGTGTGCGCGCACCACCTCTGGCACACGCCGGCAGCCCACTTTTTGCTTTTCTTGCCTATTTCTTAATTCACTGCTTATTTTTCCATTAAGTGATAAGGATGGTTTGCTCTGTGCTTCTCCTTCCTGTACTTTGCTAAATTCCTGTCCCCAGAGTTGTAGAATCCTTTCAGAAAACCTCACATTTGGGGGAATGGGGTGAGGGGAACAACCCCCCCCCAATAGTTCCTTTATCAGCCCACCAAAACCCACTGAAAAAGTGTGGGCCCTTTTCAGAGAAGTCTACAGAAAGCAGATTTCAAAGGAGCCTGACGATGCATTATTTGTTTTGGGGAAGACGTTATTTCCAGCGGATTTGAGTGCCTTATGCAAAGGAGGGAAACTCTAGAAAGATGATCTTGAGGAATGTGCTGTAGTTTTTCGAGAATGCCCTAAGTGGGTTGCCACGTATAAAGTCACTCCGCGTGTCCTGCCTCCGTCTCTTCTATCTTACTAGCCAACACCACTGTTCTCACCCTGCCCCAAAATGCCCCCGCGGTCAGCGATGTCGCTTTGTTGCAGGGCTGGGTGGCTGTTTCCTGAGCCTGAACTGCACACCTGGTCTGACCACAGAATTGAGCAGTTGAAATCGAGACTGTTTCGGGAAGTCTGGGGTGTATGGTGCCTGCAGGTGTAGTTCAGTTTTAATACTTCCCCGTTCCACTAAGAACCTGGACGGCCCTGTTCCCGAAGGTGCCTTCACAGGCCTAGGGAGTTCGGATGAGAGGCTTGATGTAACAATAGAACTCCTGCTGGAGAGGGTGATTTAGAAGCTTACTTGTTAAGGTAGTGATCCTCAGACTGGATTTTAAGTCACCTCCATGGTTTTCTTTCTTTATAGCTTATGATTTCATAGTTTGGGAAGGGTGGATCTGGTCTGAAACAAAACTCTCCAAGGGGTTCACCTACATCCTTTTGTTGTATTGAGATTTTGTTATACTGAACAGTTCATGACTCAAGTAAGGCCTTGAGTATGGGCTTAAAAATCTTCATTGTTTTTTTCATATGAAAGTTTTCACTGTGATGGAATTTACAGCAATGGAATTTGATCTATATCCAGCTAAGTTTCTTTGCGTGTTTTCAGAGCCTCCTCAGACTGATCCCAAACCTCCTTTTCAGTTGCATCTCCAGGTCCTCCCCTCTGTGAATTGAGGGTCCCACCTCCATGCCTTTGAGCATGTAGTTTCCTCTGCCAGGCACACCTTTTTTCTGCATGACAGACTCATTCTGCCTTATGAACTCAGCTCCAGGGTCTCCTCCTCAGAGAAGTCTTCCTGATCCTCCCAGGCTGTCGGTGTCTCCCTCCTCTGGGTCCTAAGCTGCGTGTCACACCCTTCATTAGTGACCTAGTGGCCTGAGCCCTTACTAGATGTTTGTGGAATCATTAGCCTCTTGCACTAGACTGCAGGCTCCCTGAGTTCATTTCTGTGTCCTCCGTGCACAGGGCCTGGCATGGAGCAGATGCTTTGTGCATTTGTGGAGTAAAGAGAGGAAGGGAGGAAGGGGCACAAGAATAAATGGTGTTAGAAGGTCATTTCACCTTTTGCTACAGCAGTACAGTTTCTGGGCTGCCAGATGTAGCGTGACCTTGGGTGTTGTCCCGTTGTGCTTCTTGGCTTCCTTAGGAGAGGAATAAGAACACCTGAGCTCAGGGCATTTTCTTTTTTTTTTTTTTTAAGATTTTATTTATTTATTTTTCCCCAAAGCCCCAGTACATAGTTGTCTGTCATAGCTGCACATCCTTCTAGTTGCTGTATGTGGGACGCGGCCTCAGCATGGCTGGAGGAGTGGTGCCTCGGTGCGCACCCGGGATCCGAACCCGGGCCGCCGGCAGCGGAGCGCAGGCACTTAACCACCAAGCCACGGGGCCGGCCCTCAGGGCATTTTCTTAATGTCCAATATTTAGCCCAGGGTTTGGGTGGTGAGTGTGGGTGAGTGAGAACAGCGGTGCACGGGAAACCCTGCAGAACGCGCAGGGGCCTGCATCACATGGAAACACCTCTTGTGGAATTATCTGTAGATATTTGCCTCTCCAGTGCATCTCCCATTTCCCCTCACTTGCCTCATTCTGCAGCAAACAGAACAACTTTCTCTTTTGTGCAGCCCAGGCATCCCGGCCCCCTGAGTGTGCTCATGCCATGCCCCCCATCCTGCATGCCTTTCCCTCCTTGATCTGGGCACGTCTGGTTCTCCCCGTGTCCAGCTCAAACTCACCTCCATGCCGTGTTTCCTGCCTAACTCCTCCTAGGAGCTCCAAAGTCACTCAGCAGGTTCTACTCTGCTTTAGAATCCTTTGTGTCCACAGCTTAACCCACCCCCACTCCCTGACTCCCACCTGTGGTCCCCTGGAGGGGAGGGGTCATGGCCAGTCTCTCTGACTGGTCCCTACTGTGGCCGCACCTGGTACATGGTGACTGGATGGATGAGTGAAGGAATGAATGAATGAATGAGAAATGCATGTCCCCAGAGCATTTGGGACAGGATGAGATTTCCTTGGGTTCAGTAACTTCCTAGGAATGCCTCTTTTGCTGGAAGCAAGATTCACCGGCACGTTTGTGCACACCTAGCACAAAAGTTTACCTCTGCTGCTCGGACGCTGTTGGGGCGATTGGACTGTCCCCAAACACTTTGAGGCTGAGTGAGGTTTTCTCACTGTGTAAGGCCCCTTTATTCTTGGCCGAGGTGCACGTGGCATTTCCTGCACAAAGGCTGCAGTTTGCTGTCGCCGGCCCACTCGCTGGTGCTCATGGGGGCAGGGGGAAGGATTTGACGTGGCTGGTTCGGGCCCTTCCTCAGGGCCAGTTATGGCAGAGTTTGCAGTCCCTGTGGAGGGGGCAGCCAGGTCTGTGTCCAGACACAGCACAGGCCATGGGCTCAGCCGGAGTGTGAATCGGGCTCTGTGACCCACGAGCTGTGTGACCTTGTGCCCCTCACTTGACTGTGATGAGACTTAGTTTCCTTTTTATTATAAAACCTGAATTAAAACCCACTTTCCAAAGTCGCCGTGAGCATCTACGTGAAAGCACAAGTCCAGCATTGGCACGTGCAGGTTGTATGCACATTGAACACACCAAAGTCAAGGGCAAATAATGACGATGCGTATGGTGAGCAGTATCAAGCAGCATTCCCAAAATTCTGGGGGAGGACGGAGGGGGTTATACTTGGGCTGGGTCTAAAAAGATGTTTTGCAGGTAGAGGAGGAAAGACAGGTATGGCAGGTGTCAGGAATTGCCCGTGCAAGGGCATGGAGGTGTGAAAATGCACGGCCCCAAGGAGAGGACCAGGAGGGTGGGTGGCCAGTGCACAGGCGGGCGACGAGTCCGCCAGATCCTGAAGGCTGAGTGCCTGGTGCTTCCGCCAGAGTAGCAGGGGCTGTCAGCTCTGTGATTTTGGAAAATTGCTGGCCTACTTAGCCCCTCTGCAGACAGCGGCTTAGAGGTGGGCGGCGGCAGTGGCGTAGTGTCTCAGTTCTGTTCGGAGTCACCTGGATCCCAGCATGCCCCGGCGGTTGGAATGCAGCTGGTGGACAGGCGTGGGTGTGCTGGGTGGGGCCTCTGCCTGGCGTGCCTGGGAAGTGGGGCCATTTGTTGCTGGGCTGAGCCCGGCTCTAGAGACGGCCCAGCCTGGAGGGCAGATTGTGGAGCCAGACGGGTTCACCCAGACCTGGACAGACACCCTTGTCCTGGTGGTGATGACCTCAGCGACACCGACCATGGGGAAGCAGACAGACAGAACACAGCATTAACCCAGGCCACTGACAGTTCTGAAGCACAGGTGTGTTAGTCGCTGTGCTGGCGGCCGGAGTCACAACAGTGGACGCGACCAGCTTGGTTCCTGTCCTCAGGGAGGTTGGAATCCAGCCCAGATGATGAACTTTAGATAAATAACCCAAGGCCAATAATGTGGGCTTGAGCAACTTAAGTTCTCTGAGCCTCCTTTATTGCTCCTGTAAATGGTCACGGTGCACAGAGTTATCTTGAGGCTAAATGGGGTGATGTAGGTGAGAGGCGGGCATCATGCAGCTTCTCAACCCCAAAATTCAGCCAAGCCCTTGGCTTCTCTTTCCCAGTGCCCTGAACTTCTCCCTGGCAGCACTGATACTTTTCATTAAATAATTGAGAGGGTTGTTAGGTGTTCCCTTCTCCCCCTGAAAAGCAAGCTGTTTCCCTGACTGCCAGTAGAGTACCTAGTGGAAAAAGGATGCCCAGCTCCTTCTTGTTCAGTAAATGAGTGAAGGGCAGGTGTGGTCATTGCTCTCAGCAGCATGTAAACTGCTACCTAGTTTATTCAGCCCTGTCTATCCTGGTCCCCCATTTACTGGGCTTAAGTGCCCTGCATCCAGGGATGGCAAAGCAGCAGAGGTACACTGTGTGGTGATGCCTGCCTGGAGCGCGGGGTTAAAGAGGATTCTGAGGCCTGGGGGAGAGTGCAGGGATGGACTGGGATTATCTGCCACAGACACTGGTGGAGGGGCCTGAGCTCTGTTAGATGAGGCTGCCTCAGCACTTCCTCATCAGGGAGACCCTTTGTGAGCAGTAGCAGGACCACTGCTTTCCCCATCAGCACCAACACCCAACAAAGTGCATCTATTCCTTTCTCATGAGATAATCAGCATGATTTCACCGAGTTATTGCAATTCTAGCCAAAAGCAACACATCTCCACGTTTTAGTTAGCACATGGGCTACGCCATCCCCTCCCCTGGGCCCCTTGGCTTGGGGGCCCCAGGTCTGCACACTTTTCTCTTTTGACCAGGCTTCTATCGGTCAGTATCACACTCAAGAGCACAGCTGGCTGTGTGGCCTCAGGCGGACTGCCTCATCTCTTCCAATCCTCAGTTTCCTCATCTGTAAAACGGTGCTGATGACAGTTCTTACCTGGGGGTTGTTGGGAGCCTCATGTGAGGTCAGTTCTACTTAGCTGTGGTCCGGCTCCTGTAAGGATTTAATAATGGCTTGTTGTTGCTGCTGTTATTATTATTTCCTAGCTCCACCTCCTCTCTCGGAGAGGCTGAGGTTTGATAGAACAAGCAAGGAGGGTTATAGATTTCCTAGATGACCAAGCTCAGAAATAATACAAACACGAAACTTACAAAGACCCCTGAGGTCACCAGTTGACGCTTTCTTTCTGAGATCATGAAAGGGGAGACAGTTTTTAAACTAGTAAGGGGTCTGCACATCTAAGGGATAGTCGCAATAATTATCATCGTTTTGGAACAGCATCACTAGTGGTCAGAGATTCTGGAAGGGATTGGGTGGTTGGCCAGTGAATTCAGCCCTCTCCTTGGGCTCTGGGCACCCTGAAGTCCAGACAGGGGAAGGGGCCTGCCCCAGGGGACCTGGGATCCAGCTTCCTGCCCCTGGATCAGGCTGCCTGGCATCTTTTGACCCCATCACCAGGCGCTGAGTGGCATGTTGTCCTCAGTGGGCTCACTCGCTTCGTGAAACGTCTCCCCTGCAGGGACCAGGCCCTTCACTGGGAGGACATATACTGTGTGGTAGGAGAACCTCTTTCTTGGCTGTTTTCATTGCAAAACAGGCCCTGACAAGGGTAACGAGAAGGATCAATCCCTCAGGTGGTGCTGTGTGCCGGGGAGGCGGCTGGTTGGAGCCTGGGGGGTCGCCTTCCCCTTGTGGCTGTGGGACTTTCCTTCTCTGAACTTCATTTTCATCCCTCGCCAGCAAGGATGCTGTCCTTGCCTGGCCTCCCTCAGAGGCCATGTGAGTAACGATGAAACGCCCTACCGCGTGTGAAAATGGCAAACCAACTGTAAAGTGCTTTGCAAACTGTAGAACGCCATGTGAAGCCAAGACCTGGCTCTTACTTCGGTGTCCGAGTGTCAGGACTCTGATTTTGGCCTCTAGCTTTTGGAGAACAGCCCGGGGAGGATATCACGCCAGGCCCTGCTTGAGCTGGGAGGTGGGGTCTCCTTGATGCTCCCTCCTGAGCAGCAGTGAACCGCTAAATCTCCTGCAGGCAGGAATGCCCTTCCATTTGGTATCGCTCAGCCTTAGGAGGAGACCTGTTCAACTAGCGCTCTTGATTATGGCCTTTTCATTGAATAATAACTCAATTAAAGGTATATTTTTTTATTAAACATCCCTGATAACCTTTATTGGTATTATTAGAGTAACTTGGCATAATAAGGAGGAACAATTATTTAAATGCTCATTAAAAAAAAAACCAAAACAACACCTAATAGCAGAAGGAGAGCAACATTTCATTGCAGGAGTCCGTTGCATGTTGGTTCCCAAGTGTCACAATAAAAAATGATGTTTTCTCAACGTTTGCAAGTTTCTACTTCCCTGGAACCTCTAATGCATTAGGCAGACAGCATTAAAATTCCTCCAGGGTTTTATTACTGCTAGAGTTACACAGAAAGCCATCCTTGGAACATCCATGGCCAGGTACAGGGATGAATAATAAAAAACGAAACGTACAGAGCCCATTGGTAATGTCTGCATGGTGATATGTGGTTTTATCGAGTGTGTCCATGTACATGAGATCTCATGGGGTCCCCCCAGCCCTCCTGGGAGGCAGGAATATTATTCCCATTCTACTGATGAGGAAATCGAGGCTCAGAAGGGTTAAGTGACTTGATTGACTTCACTCTGCTGGGAAGGTCAAGGCAGAGGGATGAACCTGCCCCGCCACCCGGAGATCACAGGGAGGGTTTTGCATTTGAGAAAAACATAAAGGGCTCCCTTTAGTGCTAGTAGAGCAAAGAAGATCGAGTGTGGGTTTTTGCCAACTGATACTAAAAATGTCTGAAGGAGGAAGCAAGCAAGCAAGGAAAGACATGGGCCCTGGGTTCTGAGTTGAAAGCCTGACTTAGCAATTGAAACGCAGCTGACGTTTCTAGGTCTGCAGGCCAGGTTTGATGTCGCTGGGTAAGTGGCTTCAAAATAATCTAGGCATCAACCTCTCCGTCAGAACCTCAGCAGCCGCAGTAGCAGCGTGGTGGGAAGTGGATCTGGTCTGGGCCACTGGCAAAGTTGTCCCCTCCCGGAGCCTCCAGCTCACCTCTGGGCAGATTGCTCTGAGCTCCAGGAGACGGTGACAGCGAGGAAACCTCTGGTCCCAAGAAGGGGAGAGAGCCAGCCCTGAGTCAGAAGCAGCCTGCTCACCGAGGGTCTTCCACTGCGCTTAAAAATGGAGCCCTCCCTGGCTGCGTGTGCCACGCGTTTAAAATATTTATCGTTTTTGAATAGAAAAATGTTCCGAGTGGCTCTCCAAAGACTTTCTGACGTTGTTCAGTTCTTGAAAGTGAGCAGCCCCAGTGCTCAAGGCTACTTTTAGGCAAGAGATAACCATGAAGTGGTAATATGAAAATGAACATTTTATTAAAAAAAGAAAGGCAGGGGAGGGGAGAGTGGAAAAAGAGTTGTCTAGGGAGGGCCTTTGGGGGCTGGGAGATTTTTTAAAAATCGGAAGCTGTCAGATCCCGGGAAGGCCGTTGCAGTGAATCTTGCCATCACATGGAGGGAAGTGTGGGAACCAAAAAGAAAGAGCTTACCCTGGCCTGACGGGTGGCCCTGAAATCCGATTTAATGGATTCACATAGCCTTTCCCTACCTGATGGTGAATTACAGACAGGTAACTTCCTCCCTGGCTGCTCCATGTCAGAGTCTTAGAAGTGTCTTTTTTTCCTTTTTTTTTTTAAACAAGAAGTGGAAACATCTGAGCACTTTAGAACATGTACCTACATGCTTCCCAGCTGCGGTGATTTTGAATTAAAAAAAAATGTTTTAATCGGCCATGTCGGCTGCAGAGCAGTCTTCATTCCTGGCCTGCCTAGGAGTTCTTGCATTTTCTTCTGATAGCCGCGTTCCTCACTGGCGGTAGAACTTTCTAGAAAATATACGGCCGTCAGAACAAGAAACAGGAAGTGCTCTGGAGATACCCAAGGAAATGAAGATGATGAAAAAAAGAGGTTGGGGGAAGGGAGGTGGTCCGATGGTCTGACTTAAAAACAAGAACCAGAGAAGCTGTGGGCCATAAATTGATTAATTAGAGTGGCTGAAGCTGAGGTGAAGGGTACAGAAACACTCTTAATTGGAAGATATATGACCTTGTGGGAGGTGGCACTTCATTTGTGTTATTAGCTTGTGTCAGAAAAGGATTTTTATTTATCTTCTTCTTCTTTATTACTTATTTATTCTGGCTTGCTCCAGGAAAGGGTTTGAGGAGGACTCTAACTATGGCTTCTGGCCAGCTCTCCTGTGAGGCTGTCTGAGGTGGAGTTCTGTTTCCCATGTACCTTAACTAATAAGCTAGGAAAGGAGATGGTGCCACCAAAGAAGCCGGCGCTTTCTATGCCAGCTGTGGGGTGCAGGGAGGGAAGGCAGGGGTGTTGGTGTGGCCTTAGGGCTCCCACGTGAGAAACTTGGCCGCCCAGGGCCTCAGGAAGGCATCCCTACTATTTTCCAGGCGGAGAAAATTCCCCTTGGGGGCTCCAGTGTGGACAGCCACATCACCCAGACATCCTGGGAGAAAGAAATTACCCAGACCCCCCAGAGAGAGAAATCACCTCAGAAGTTCTCCTCGATCGGTTTTTAAAAGCAAGGCGAGGCTGAACTTCAACATTCTTTTCTTCTTTCTGTCCTTTCCCCTACCCTCTGGTCTCCTCACCACCAAACACGCAGACAAAACAGGAGACCAGAGTGAAACGATCCCCCTAGAACACCAAACTTGTAAAGCATGTCATGGTTTCTGGTGGTGGGTGTTCTGGCCCACTTGGTTCTGGGAGACTCTCCACCCTGCTCCCTGGACGGCACGGCCCCTTTCTGTGACATCACACACCTCGCATGGCTCCGGGAGGTCCTGGCCCCTCGGAAACTGTGGAGTCTAACCTGTACGGAATTGAGGATATTTGGTATTTACTGCTAAGAGTGAAGCCCCTGAAACATAATTCGTGGGTGGAAAACAAAATAAATCCCTGCACGGGATTTCAGGAGTCCTTAAGTCTTTTGGGGAGAGGCTGGGATGGGGGACTGTCTTCCCCACTCGCACTCCACTGTACTCTCACATCGCCATACTGAGACTGGGTATGAAATGCATCTGCACGTTTGCCTTCACCAAGGAGTCTGCGGCGACCGTACTTTATCAGCAACGAAATCTTCCAGGTACGCGAAAGTGTGAAAAAACGAAAGGGGTTTTTCAAGATCGAGGCTGTGATGTCTTCTTCCCTTTTCCTTCCCTGGCCAGTGCGCGAATCCGATGGTGGAAGGCAGGGCCTGCCCGCACCTGTCGCGTTTATGTAAAGCATTGGGAGAGGCTCAGACTGGAAGATCAGCGAGCTTCACCTGCAGGTGGAGGAGGGCGCCCCAAGACAGGTTCTAGATGAAACGTTCAGCCTCCATTTTGTGACTGCCCCAGTGACAGAGACTGTGACATTCTGGCTCAGTGCCACCGGTGTCCACTAAGATTTGTTTCTGATGTCACCAGAGCCTCTTTGTAACAAATCCACACTTGCCGCCATTCATGCTCACCGCCCTGTCGGATATGACATTCTTTCATTCAGTTAGTACTCTGGCAAAGGGCTTCGTGTAGGCCAGTGGCCCCCTCCCCTCCTGGGGGGGTCTCCCCATATTCCACACTGTGGTTAGGGGTGTGTGTGTGAGGCCATGGGGGGCTTGAGGGGGAGCAGCCGTCACACTGTAGTGACCTTGGTAACATGCTAAATTCCTTCTGCTCCTACATATCCCTGTGTAAATTTGACAGTGCTTTCTGCACAGGCACTGGTGTGTGAAACCCTAGAATTTCCTATAGCTCAAAGCCCAAGTGATGCAGAGGTATCAGCCATTTCTCTTAAAAAAATATTTGTGAGGTGATTCAGTTTGACTCGTGTTTTTTAGAACTTCCTTGGATCAAATATTGCCTAATTAGTGGCTCTCAAGGGGGAGGGGGAGGGGCGGTTTTGCCCCCACCCCAGGGGACATTTGGCAATGCCTGGAGAGATTTTTGGTCCTCAGGACTGGGAGAGGGAGTAGTCCTGGCTTCTAGTGGGTAGAGGCCAGGGATGCTGCTGAACATCTTGTGATGCAGGCGCCCCCCCCCCCCAAAGAATTATCTGGGTCTAAATGTCAATGGTGCCTTGGTTGACAAACCCTGGTTCACAGGGTTGTGGGTATCCCAGCTATCCTATTATTGGGGTCAGGCATTCTCACAGACGCCATTGCATTTGGCCTCCGAGATCTCAGGGGTAAGAACACCTATTTTAGGGGCACAACCCACGGGCTACAGAATTGGAGTAACTTGCTGAGGGCGTGTGGCTGATGTGGGCTTTGCCGGGGCCGCCTGCCCACAGAGCTGGCTTCTTCAGCCCTCCAGCCAGGTGGAGTCACGGCCGGAGGGTCCGCCACGTCGCGGGCGTGGGCCTGCTCGGAAGTGGGCGCGCAGCCGCCTTTCAGAACCGCAGATCCCGGGACGCGCTCCCGCCCCGCGCGCCTCCAGGTCAGTGGCCCCGTGGTGCGTGCGCCCCGTCCGCTTCTCACGCTCTCTCTGCCTTTCTGTCCGTGTGTCTCCCCAGGTAAAGATGAGCCTTCCAGCTACATTTGCACAACATGCAAGCAGCCCTTCAACAGCGCGTGGTTCCTGCTGCAGCACGCGCAGAACACGCACGGCTTCCGCATCTACCTGGAGCCCGGGCCGGCCAGCAGCTCGCTCACGCCGCGGCTCACCATCCCGCCGCCGCTCGGGCCCGAGGCCGTGGCCCAGTCCCCGCTCATGAATTTCCTTGGCGACAGCAACCCCTTCAACCTGCTGCGCATGACGGGCCCCATCCTGCGGGACCACCCGGGCTTCGGCGAGGGCCGCCTGCCCGGCACGCCGCCCCTCTTCAGCCCGCCGCCGCGCCACCACCTGGACCCGCACCGCCTCAGTGCCGAGGAGATGGGGCTCGTCGCCCAGCACCCCAGTGCCTTTGACCGAGTCATGCGCCTGAACCCCATGGCCATCGACTCGCCCGCCATGGACTTCTCGCGGCGGCTCCGCGAGCTGGCGGGCAACAGCTCCACGCCGCCGCCCGTGTCGCCGGGCCGCGGGAACCCTATGCACCGGCTCCTGAACCCCTTCCAGCCCAGCCCCAAGTCCCCGTTCCTGAGCACGCCGCCGCTGCCGCCCATGCCCCCCGGCGGCACGCCGCCGCCGCAGCCGCCCGCCAAGAGCAAGTCGTGCGAGTTCTGCGGCAAGACCTTCAAGTTCCAGAGCAATCTCATCGTGCACCGGCGCAGCCACACGGGCGAGAAGCCCTACAAGTGCCAGCTGTGCGACCACGCGTGCTCGCAGGCCAGCAAGCTCAAGCGCCACATGAAGACGCACATGCACAAGGCCGGCTCGCTGGCCGGCCGCTCCGACGACGGCCTCTCGGCCGCCAGCTCCCCGGAGCCCGGCACCAGCGAGCTGGCCGGCGAGGGCCTCAAGGCGGCCGACGGCGACTTCCGCCACCACGAGAGTGACCCGTCGCTGGGCCACGAGCCCGAGGAGGAGGACGAGGAAGAGGAGGAGGAGGAGGAGGAGCTGCTGCTGGAGAACGAGAGCCGGCCCGAGTCGAGCTTCAGCATGGACTCGGAGCTCAGCCGCAACCGCGAGAACGGCGGCGGCGGGGTGCCCGGGGTCCCGGGCGCGGGCGGCGGCGTGGGCGGCGCGGCCAAGGCGCTGGCCGACGAGAAGGCGCTGGTGCTGGGCAAGGTGATGGAGAACGTGGGCCTGGGCGCGCTGCCGCAGTACGGCGAGCTGCTGGCCGACAAGCAGAAGCGCGGCGCCTTCCTGAAGCGCGCGGCGGGCGGCGGCGACGCTGGCGACGACGACGACGCTGGCGCTGCGGGACGCGGGCCCGGGCGGCGCGGTCAACGGGCGCGGCGGGGGCTTCGCGCCGGGCGCCGACCCCTTCCCGGGCCTCTTCCCGCGCAAGCCGGCGCCGCTGCCCAGCCCCGGGCTCAACAGCGCGGCCAAGCGCATCAAGGTGGAGAAGGACCTGGAGCTGCCGCCCGCCGCGCTCATCCCGTCCGAGAACGTGTACTCGCAGTGGCTCGTGGGCTACGCGGCGTCGCGGCACTTCATGAAGGACCCCTTCCTGGGCTTCACGGACGCGCGCCAGTCGCCCTTCGCCACGTCGTCCGAGCACTCGTCCGAGAACGGCAGCCTTCGCTTCTCCACGCCGCCTGGGGACCTGCTGGACGGCGGCCTGTCGGGCCGCAGCGGCACGGCCAGCGGCGGCAGCACGCCGCACCTGGGCGGCCCGGGCCCCGGGCGGCCGAGCTCCAAGGAGGGCCGCCGCAGCGACACGTGCGAGTACTGCGGCAAGGTGTTCAAGAACTGCAGCAACCTCACGGTGCACCGGCGGAGCCACACCGGCGAGCGGCCTTACAAGTGCGAGCTGTGCAACTACGCGTGCGCGCAGAGCAGCAAGCTCACGCGCCACATGAAGACGCACGGGCAGATCGGCAAGGAGGTGTACCGCTGCGACATCTGCCAGATGCCCTTCAGCGTCTACAGCACCCTGGAGAAACACATGAAAAAGTGGCACGGCGAGCACTTGCTGACTAACGACGTCAAAATCGAGCAGGCCGAGAGGAGCTAAGCGCGCGCGCGCGGGCCCGGGCACCCCGCACCTGTACAGTGGAACCGTTGCCAACCGAGAGAATGCTGACCTGACACTTGCCTCCGTGTCACCGCCACTTAGCACCCCGCGGGTCCCCGGGGCCCAGGGGAGGCAGCGCTCCAACCTAACCTGTGTCTGCGAAGTCCTATGGAAACCCGAGGGTTGATTAAGGCAGTCAAAATTGTGGAGCCTTTTAACTGTGCAATAATTTCTGTATTTATTGGGTTTTGTATTTTTTTTTTTTTTTTTGGCATGTGCAGGTACTTTTTATTATTATTCTTTCTGTTTAAATTCCTTTAAAAGATTTTGTTGGGTATCCATCCCTTCTTCAGTTGTGTTTTTTTTTTTAAACCCAGTAGCAGCCTGAGCAATGACTCCTGAGCAATGTAGAGGGGAAGCATATCTTTTAAATTATAATTTGGGGGGGAGGGCACTGCTTTTTTGAAATTTAAGCTAAGCATGTGTAATTTCTTGTGAAGAAGCCAACACTTAAATGACTTTTAAAGTTGTTTACTTTTTTATTCCTTTTTTTTTTTTTTGGTCCTGAGATAAAAAGTGGCATGCGTGGTTTTTTTCTTGGGGGGGGGGTGTGTACAGCGGATAACAATCTTTAAAGTTGTAGCACTTTGTTTCAGAATTGGAATGGAGATGTAGCACTGACATGTCCTGAGTAACAGAGGCCTTTTCTGTGTTAACTTCAACCTTTACATTATATAAGGGAAACTTGGAGTGGTGGGGGAGAGGCTCCCTGAAAACTCAGCACTGCCAGAGAACTAGGAGCCTTTGAGAGCTGCCCTGGGACATGGCCCAAGAGCATTCTAAAATTGTACATTACCAGCAGAAACTGTCCTTTCCTTGGAATGTTGGTGTGCCCTGCAATGCCATCTTTGTTTGGCATTTGCTGTAGATTAGGCTAAATAAAATGGGCTGAGGGTACTTTTTTTGGGTAGATGGTGGTGGCCTGCAGTGACACAGAAAGGAAGAAACCAGCGGTGTTCTTTGGGCTTCTTCTGGCTTGACGGCTTCTCTCTCTCTCTTTGTTGCCCCCACCACAAAAATCCCTGGTCACATGTTGCTACCAGTGATAATTGATCATGTCTCAAGCAGACAAGTGCCCTGATGGAGAAGGGAGAGAAGTTATTGTTCTCTCCTTTAATGCACACTGATGACATTGTACGGACGGGGGGAAAAATCTTGCAAATTTCTGTTCCCTTTTACTGTAAAAGCAGGGAAAGAGTTCCATCCGAAGGTGCCCAGCGCTACTTCCCAATTTTTTTTCTATCCCATTAGGTTGGAAGGTACTAAACATTGGACTGTTAAGATTAGACTTTTGAATTCTGTTGACCCGCACTTTAAAGCTTTTGTTTGCATTTAAATTAAATGGCTTCTAAACAAGAAATTGCAGCATATTCTTCTCTTTGGCCCAGAAGTGGGTTAAACTGTAAGGGACGGCTGAGATTGAGTGTCAGTGTTGCTAAGCGTGGCATTCACAATACTGGCACTATAAAGAACAAAATAAAATAATAATTTATTGGACAGTTTTTCTACTGCCATTCAATTTGATCTGAGTGCCTTGAAAACTGATCTTCCTATTTGAGTCTCTTGAGACAAATGCAAAACTTTTTTTTTTTGACATGAAAAGACTTTTTTAAAAAGTAAAACAAGAAAAGTACAGTCTTTAGAAACAAACAAAGCCACACTTACTTTAAATAAATTTTAAAAAATTCTGGTTGAAGATAGAGGACATGGAAATGCCATAAGACCCAATTAAATGAAGAAATAAACCCAGCACAACCTTGGACATCCATTAGCTGAATTATCCTCAGCCCCTTTTGTTTGTGGGACAACGCTGCTTAGATATGGAGTGGAGGTGATTTACTGCTGAATTAAAACTCAAGTGACACAAGTTACAAGTTGATATCGTTGAATGAAAAACAAAACAGAAACGATTCAGGAACAACGGCTAATTTTTTCTAAAGTTAAATTTAGTGCACTCTGTCTTAAAAATACGTTTACAGTATTGGATACATACAAGGGTAAAAAAAATTGTGTGTATGTGTGTTGGAGCGATCATTTTTTTTCAAAGTTTGCTTAATAGGTTATAAAAAAATGCCACAGTGGCTGCGTGTATATTGTTTTCTTTTGGTGATGGGGTTTTAGTATATATTATATATATTAAAATTTCTTGATTACTGTAAAAGTGGACCAGTATTTGTAATAATCAAGAATGCCTGGGCATTTTACAAAACAAGAAAAAAAAAAACCCTTTTCTTTTCCTTGAAAATGTTGCAGTAAAATTTAAATGGTGGGTCTATAAATTTGTTCTTGTCACAGTAACTGTAAAGTCGGAGTTTTAGTAAATTTTTTTCTGCCTTGGGTGTTGAATTTTTATTTCAAAAAAAAATGTATAGAAACTTGTATTTGGGGATTAAAAGGGGATTGCTACACCATGTAGAAAAAGTATGTAGAAAAAAAGTGCTTAATATTGTTATTGCTTTGCAGAAAAAAAAAATCACATTTCTGACCTGTACTTATTTTTCTCTTCCCACCTCCCTCTGGAATGGATATATTGGTTGGTTAATATGATGTAGGCACTTGCTGTATTTTTACTGAAGCTTGTAATTTTTTAACTGTAAGCTTGTCCTTTTAAAGGGATTTAATGTACCTTTTTGTTAGTGAATTTGGAAATAAAAAGAAAAAAAAAACAAAAACAAACAGGCTGCCATAATATATTTTTTTAATTTGGCAGGATAAAATATTGCAAAAAAAAAATTTGTATGTTAAGTCCTATTGTACAGGAGAAAAAAAAGGTTGTTTGACAACCTTTGGGGAAAAGAAACAAAAGGAAGTAGTTAAATGCTTTGGTTCACAAATCATTTTAGTTGTATATATTTTTGTCGGAATTGGCCTCTACAAAGGACCGTTGGAGGAGGGCTTCGTTCCGAACGCCCCGAACCTTGCATCAAGGCTCCCTGGTATGGCCACAACAGACCAGATGGGAAATTCTTTTATTCGTGTTGAGTGGAAGAATTAGTTTTTGTAACGATGTCGGTAACATTTCAGAGTCCTCCCTTTCTCTAAGAGGCCATCTGTAAGATGTCAGGTGTGGAGGAGAGAGAGGGAGAGAGCATCTTCCTCCTCTACTGTCGCCACCTCTCCTGCCCTTAAGAGCAGAGAGAAATGCAAACCGAGCTTTCTTTAGTCCTTGAGAAAACATTAAACAAACAAAAAATGTCATAAAAGGAGCTGGCCTGTCAGCTAGGCACAGGTGACGCGATCTTCTACTGAGACCGGCGAAAATCGGATGTCAGGAAGGAGTCCCCATCACAACCACGACCTTTCATTCCATGGAGAGTGTTGGCCTCTTGTCTTTCTTACCTGCTTTGCTGCCTTTCTCTCCAAAACCTACATTCCGTCAGTTTCCGAATGCCTAGGGCCTGGGATGAATTCGGTGCCTTTCCATATCTCTTTCTCTCTCCTTCCTCTGCATTTCCCCTCTGTCCTCCAGCTTCTGTCCATCCTTTATTTGTTTTCATTTTTATTTCTTTCTCCCTCTCTGTCCCTCCGCTCCTCTTCCTTTTTTTTTTTTTTTTTTTTGTAAAGCCAAGTAGCTTTAAGATAATAAAGTGGTGGTTTTTTGGATGAGGGAATAATACATTTTTAAAAAATACCTATATCAGGAAGCCATTTTTTATTTCAGGAACTATAAGAAACCATTATTTCAGGTTATGAAAGTATAACCAAGCATCCTTTTGGGCAATTCTTGACCAAATGCAGGAATCTTGATTCTGGGAGCTTTTCTGTTGAACACGCTCTTTCCTCCTTGCCACTTGTCTTTGCAAAGTGAAAAGAAAGAGGGAGGGAGTGGGAGATTAAGCTGAGATGTCAGTTGTCTACCTGCTTGATCTGAAGACCCAGGGCTGCCCTGTTAAGGTACTTGAGAGCCTCCAAGGTGGTCCTCCTGTAGTTACAACAGCGAGCCAGCTCTCACCAGCTTCCGCAAAGTCACCAGAATGCCAGGACTAAGCCATCCTAAAGCACAAAGATTGTGTCTCTGCCGACTGCAGAGAAAAGAGAATTTTGCTTCTCTTTCATGTTTAAAAAGCCAACACTGAAGCAGATGACCCAGTGAGAGAGGCTCCCGCGCATGGGTGACCCCGCCGACCTCAGGCCGGTTTCCACACTGCCACAACTTTGTTCAAAGTTGCCCCAAATTGGAACCTGCCACTTGCCATTAGAGGGTCTTTCATGGGGAGAGGAGGAGGCTGAATTACTCTAAGCAAAATGTGAAAAGGAAGTCAGCCTTTCATCCTGGTCCTAAGTGACAGTCAGTCGAAGGTTCTGTTGAACACAGGCAAATCCGAGATTTTGGTGCTCTTTGTATCTTAGCCCTGCAAAGCAAAGTTACATTGATTTAAGTTGTTTGCATTTGTACTGGCAAGGAGAAATATTTTTATTACCTTTTCTATTACTTATTGTATGAGCTTTTGTTGTTTACTTGGAGGTTCTGTCTTTTACTACAAGTTTGGAACTATTTATTATTGCTTGGTATTTGTGATCCGTTTCAAAAACGGGCACTTTTTTTTTTATTGTGGATAAAATGTTGAGATGACAGGAGGTCATTTCAATATGGCTTAGTAAAATATTTATTGTTCCTTTTATTCTCTGTACAAGATTTTGGGCCTCTTTTTTCCCTTAATGTCACAATGTTGAGTTCAGCATGTGTCTGCCATTTCATTTGTACGCTTGTTCAAAACCAAGTTTGTTCTGGTTTCAAGTTATAAAAATAAATTGGACATTTAACTTGATCTCCAAACCTTGTCCTTTTCTGTGTCTTTTAAGCTTGGGGGATGGACAGCTTATTTCCAAGGGTGAATTGAAGGTCTTTCTCCATTTTCCATCTGACCCAAACCCTTGCGCCCATATCTGAGAAGACAGGAAAAATAATGAAAGACTAGTAGTTCTCTTCATTTACCCCTGTGAAGCAGTGTGATTTAGAACAGGGGTTCTCAGTGCTGTTTGCACATTGGAACCACTTGGGAGCTTTTAAAAATCCCAGGCCCTACCCCAGACCAGTTCTTTCACAATCTTTGGAGGTAGGATCTGGGCATCAGTATTTCAAAGTGATCCAAGTGATTCTTATATACAGTCAAGTCTGAGAATAAGTCGTATAGAAGAAAAAGTACTTGTTTGGGAAAGGCAAGTCTCGGGTCTAGTTTAATTCAGCTAACATTTCCTGAATACCCAGTGAGAGCCATTGGGTGAAGCATTGAGGTATCAGAAATGAGTGAGACAGAGGCCCTACTGCAAGCCTCTGAAGGGCTCCGTGCCCTTGGCCAGGTCCAGTTGGATTTCCCATGCATGAAGTGAGGTCGTTGGACTAGATAGCCTCTCTGACCATCATGAGTGTTAACAAAATCATGCAGGAGGACCACCTTCCCTTCCCATGTGCTAGATGTCTACAGATTTGAGGAAATGTTCTCTGGGGTAATCTCACAGATCCAGAGAAGGAAGCAAGGTCTTTCAGAAGGAAATAGCCTTTAACTTGGCTTTTCACAGTGTTGGGCCCAGAGCAGCTGACAAGGCTTCCTTGGAAGCCTTGGAAGGAGATGGAAGAAGGTAGTGTTCTGTTGGGTTTCAGCCACTCAGACACACAGGAACCTTTGGTTTCCTCCTTGTGAGTGAGAGTCAGAGCCCACCCATGAATGAAAAGCGATCAAAGACCCACTGGGTTCTTGACCACTCTTCTTATGTTTCCTGCTCTTAAAGGCACAAAGAACATTCCACTCAAGTCACTTTCTGCAAACTCATCAGACACCAACCATGAACCAGGTACCAGGCTAGGCAGCCCAAGAATCTTCGCAAGGAGACTGCAAAAATGACAACACCAAGCCATGCCTACTAAGATGCTTTGTGGGGTCTGCCCACAGAGATGATAGGAGAAGCAAGGGTAGTATGTTCCTCTGTGTTCTGTCTTCACCCCAAACAGTCACCATTCTGCCAAGGTCATGTCTAACCACTGGAGGAAAAGAAGTGGGATTTGAATTTCAATACCAAAAATGGAGTTAGTAGCCATTCAGGAGAAGACCTGCCCTGCTTTCCAGGGGCTTAAGGAATAAGAATTCCCAGGGAGGAATTTTCTTCTTCTTTTCCACAGGTCTTGGGCCCCAAGTCTTTCCCCAGCTGGCTTTAAAACACAGATGTCCCAGATGTTGCTTTTTTCCCAGCCAGAAAACTGTGCAAATAGCAGAATTGGAATGCTCAGTTGCTTTCCGATTGGAATACACAGGGACATGCTCATTTTGGGGAGACTCTCCATCTTAGAATTGGGGAACAAACACCTAGCCTGAGGATCAAAAATTGCTTGGGATGAGTGTGTTAACACTCAAGCATGCTTGTCGTTCACACAGCCTGTCCCTTCCCTCATCCTTATAAGAAAGCTAAATTTGGGGATTGCCAGTGGGTCAAAGGAGAGGCTCAATTCAGTTCTCACCATTGTCCCATCAGTAGCTCTGTGGCCTTGGGTCAGTCCTTTCCCTTTTCTGGGTCTTAGTTTCCCCATCCGTAAAATGGAGAGTTAGGTTATCTGGAAGAACCCATTCTGCCTTCAAATGGTTGGACTCTGATGGGAGTGCGACGCATGCACAGAGTAACAAAATTTGATGGGAGTGTCAGCGTCAGAAATGTTCCCTGTTCAGATTACTAGGTTCTCAGGAACAGAGAGTCTCATGTTGTTGTTGGTCATGAGTTGGAGTCTTCAGCCACTTTGGAAGTCACAGGGTCTCCACATTTTCCAAGCCATCCCAGTCATGATTGGGGCTCAGAGCTGGCCTCTGAACACCTCACTTTTCAGCTATAGGTCAAGCAATTAAAGCTAGAAAACATCTTGTGCTTTGGAGATAAAACTAGATGAATAGAACTTTAAAAAAATATTAACTTGATGAAATATATAATGAAGCTCATGTACTTTCGAACCACAAAGGATGAAAATTCTGACATTCTTGTGTGCAGGTGTGGTTTTAGTCACTATTTGCCTGCCCTACATTACCTTCAAAACAGGTTTATAGGATTCTGGTTACGGACCATCTAGGATGCTCTGAAGAAGTCAAAATAGGTTGAGCTTGGAAATCTACTGATTTCCAAAGCACAGACTGAGCCAGATGTCAGGCCTTGGTACACAGGAAAGTCTCGGGCCTGGTCTTTGCCCTCAAGGAGCAACTTGTTCAATGAGGGAAGTGCATTATGGAGCAAGACTGTAGGACAGGGTAATGTGGCCAGTGAGAGGCCTGGATAAGGAAGCAGTTAATCAACTGAGGAGAGGGAGGACTAGGGAAATTATACTGCTCCTTGAAAGATAAGTAAGGACTCACTAGGAAGATGAAGACAGGTGAGGGAGAAAAGACATGTCTTGCAGAGGGTATGACATGAAAAAATGCATGAATGTTGGAAATGCACAGTCAAGCCCAAGAAGCAGCAATATCCTAGAGTTGGCTGGGCCCTTAAAAGTCATCTAGTACAACCTCTTCTAACACAAGAATCCTCTCCCAAACTCTAAAGTATAGTAGATACATCCGTATATCCATCCATCCATCCATTTACCCTTCCATCCATCCATCCATCCATCCATCCACCCATCCGTCCATCCATTTACCCATCCATCCATCCATGCATCCATCCATGCATCCATCCATCCATCCATCTATCCACCCATCCATCCATCCATTTACCCATCCATCCATCCATGCATCCATCCATGCATCCATCCATCCATCCATCTATCCACCCATCCATCCATCCATTTACCCATCCATCCATGCATCCATCCATGCATCCATCCATCCATCCATCTATCCACCCATCCATCCATCCATTTACCCATCCATCCATGCATCCATCCATGCATCCATTCATCCATCCATTTACCCTTCCTTCCTTCCATGCATCGATGCATGCATCCATCCATCCATCCATCCATCCATCCATTTACCCATCCATCCATGCATCCATCCATCCATCTATCCACCCATCCATCCCTCCATCTAGCCACCCATCCATCCATCCATTTACCCATCCATCCATCCATGCATCCATCCATGCATCCATCCATCCATCCATTTACCCTTCCTTCCTTCCATCCATCCATCCATCCATCCATCCATCCATCCATCCATCCATTACCCATCCATCCATGCATTCATCCATGCATCCATCCATCCATCTATCCACCCATCCATCGCTCCATCTATCCACCCATCCATCCATCCATTTACCCATGCATCCATCCATGCATCCATCCATGCATCCATCCATCCATCCATCCATCCATCCATCCATCCATCTATCTATCCTCCCATCCATCCATCCACCCATCTATCCACCCATCCATCCATCCATCCATTTACCCATCCATCCATCCACCCATCCATCCATCCATCCACAAGTTTTCTCATTTAATAAACATTTATCAAAGGCCTGTGCTGTGCCACAGACTCTTCTGGGAAGTTACAGATCAATAAGACTCACCCCTGCCTTCCAAGGGTTTACCTTTCAGTGGGGAGGATGGAACATCTATCCATCTATTCAGTTATTTATTCCCTTAACTCCCTTTGAGCACCTACCGAGTGTCCCACACTCATGGGCCCTGATGATGCAGTCTATACCCCAGAATGATTCTGTATTAGCTGGGGAGGCAGAGAGTGGACTGACAATCAAGGTTCAGTCTTTTGGATGGGAGCACAGGGTCCAGCAGGAGGCTGGAGAAAATGTTCATGTCCTCCATCACAGATGAGGAAAACCAGCCTCCCCACACTGTGTTACTATGGTTTATTCCTCACAGGTCATAATGAGAATATACTTGTGTTTCTGTGACCTTTTATAATCAAAATTTTTTCTTTCTTTCTTTCTTTTTTTTTTTTTAAGAGCGCTGGTTCCTTACAAACATTCTTTTGTCTTTGCATGGGAAGAGTTACCCTATGCTAGCATCTGTGCCAATCTTCCTCCTTCCCCCGCCCAAGGCCCCAGTATATACTTGTGTGTTTAGTTGTAAGTTCTAGTTCTACGTGAACTGCCACCGCAGCATGGCTACTGACAGACAAGTAGTGTGGTTCTGTGACTGGGAACAGAACCCAGGCTGCCGAAGCAGAGTGCGCTGAACTTCAACTGCTGGCTATCAGCACTGGCTCCAAAATTTTTTAAAATAAGAAATGTGCAACTTAGGACACATCCTAGGATATCCTGTCTAGAGGAAGAGGGTGGTCACTCTCCCTGTCCAAATCCCAAGAAAAGACAGTGATGCTGGCATGTCACTGATGGGACAGGCAATATGAAACTTTTTTGGCTCAAAATGCACTGCAGGCTAAGGTTTCCAAGAGGAGGCCAGCCTTGCAGCAAAGCACGGAGCTACTAAGGGTCAAAGATGTTGCCTCCCTCCCCCTCTTTCTTCCTAGGCCTTCCTCTCGCTTCCATCAACAAGATTGTACTGAGCATCTACTCCATGTCCTACAGGACAGCATGGAAGCAGTTGTACAGAACTAAAGAGTTGGTAAGTGAAAGACAGAAATTGAGAGGTAGACCACAGGTGACAGACCCCCTACCACCTTCGGCACTCAGCATGACCCAGCCCTTTCACCTGTGTTTGGAGGTATAATTGAGGTTTCAGTTTGGTTACCTATATCATGTTTCAACTACATTCCCCTTTTACCTTTGGAAAGCACTGGGTAGTGTATATCAAGGGGCCTAATGATATTCTGACTATTGGATCTGGTCATGTCATTCTCCGAAACTATGCTAAGTATACTGGTTAGCCATTCCTAGAAAGAGTAAAAGCTATATGTCTTTGGATGGTCACTTAGCATTTCTTTAAATTCTTTACTAATGATTTGCATCCTTCCTCATTCCACAAGTATCTGAGGAGGCCAATAGGGAACATAATAAAATATAAATAAGTAATAAAACATCAGGACCAGAGAGATGAGTAGATAGAGTAAAATGTATACACCTATGTAAAAATACAGCCTGGAGAAGCAGGCTACATGTTGCTACACTGAAATCGTAAATTTGAGTCTAAGCCTCTTGGTAGCCAAAGGGGAAAGAAGACACACTGCTTATCATCCATGAGGAGAAACACGCCAGTGAATGAGACACATGATAGCAAAATTTTAGAAGCAGCCTCTGTGTTCAACAATGAAGGAGTGGAAGAGAGAAGAAGAGTTTGTTCATTATGGACTATGTACATCCACCTACAACGAGGGCTTGAAGCCTTTGGTAACAGTAGGAAAACTGTGTATGAGACAATGTTAACTTTTAAAAGAATAGAAAATATTCAGATGCTATGATTCCAAATTATCTAGCTAAATGGGTATGCAGATATGGACGTGTATCATGCAGATGCTTGAGGAAGAGCTTCATCAGAAAGATATTTCTCCTGCCTTTTCCAAAGTTTCAGGAAGTTGGTCCTATCGCTTTTGCAACTGAAAATATTCAAGGGAATGATGTGTGCTAGACTGGCTCTTGCAAATGTCTTGCCAGTGTTTACCAACTCTTGGAGGTACTTGCTCCAGCTAATGATTTCCCAAGACACATATAGGCCCTGTACAGAGGCATCACTGGACGAGATGGAAATGCCTATACATCCTATAATCTAACTCTAATAACAACAGAAGCAATCTTGTCATTTTGGATTAATCTCTGAAATAATTTCTCTTCTAGAAGGTCATCTGAAGGAAGCTGTAATTCAGCCAAAGATTTAGCCACGAAGATGTTCACTGTAGCTGTATTTACAATAGCAAAAACTGGAAATAAAGATAATGCCCAATAACATGGGATTAGATACATGACAGGACATCGGTGCAATGGAATATTATGCAGGTATCAAAAATAAGGCTATTGGAGCAATTTAAATGGCGTTGGAGATATGTTCATGATGGAATGTTAGTTTTTAAAGTAAGAACATTGCAGGGTCTGTTATATGCTTGTGATTTTAGGAAGACACATATGAATCAAAACAAGTGCTGGAAGGAAATGCTTAAGAAGGATAAACGCGGCTGACTCTGGATTACATTTTAGCAGGGCCCTTCTGGCTGTACGTGGAGGGTGGACTGTCATAGGCAGGAGGTTAAGCAGGGGTTGGGGAGGGAGAAAAGATGATGGTTGGGACTCAGATGGAAAGAGTTGGAGGAGGCAAGCAGAGGTCAGGTTCAGTATCCCTTTTGGAACTTGAGAACAGCTGATAGGACTTGCTGATGGATTGGGTGTGCGTATGGAGGAAAGAGAGGCAACAAGGACGATAAGGTTTTTTTTTAACCTGAGAAATAGGATGAATGGCCATTTACTGACCTGGGGAAGGCTGGAGAGGAATGAGGGTGGTGGGGTAGATGGAAGGGGTCAAGAGTTCTCTCTGGCATGGGAAGCTAGAGATGCCTACTAAGTTAAATGCTGATAATACCCCCGTCCCCATGTTGTCAAGAGAATCTGGGAATAAATATCTGCAAAGCAACAGCGCAGTGTAGTCACCAACAGCAGGTACTCAGGGTGCAGCTGCCCGAGTTTGTAGCTTAGCTCTGCCATTTCCGAGCTATGGGATCTCGGTCCAGTCACTGAACCTGGTTTTTCCTCAGTTTCCTCATCTGTAAGAGTGGGGATAATAATAGTGCCTACCTGCTACAGACTGAACATTTGTGTCCCCCTCCAATTCAGGTGTTGAAGCCCTAACCCCCCATGTGATGGTATTTGGAAGTAGGGTTTTTAGGAGGTGATTAGGGTTACATGAGGTGGTGAGGGTGGGGCCTTCGTGATGGGATTAGTGTCCTTATGAGAAGAGACACCACAGAGTTTGCTCTTGTCCTCTCTCTGTGTGCACAGAAAAGAGGTCACGTGAGCACACAGAGAGGTGGCAGCCGCCTACAAGCCAAGTGAAGAGGCCTCCGAATGAAACCTGCCTTGCCAACTCTTTGATCCTGGACTTCCAGCCTCCAGAACTGTGAGAAAATAAATTTCTGTTGTTTAAGCCACCCATTCTGTAATATTTTGTTATGGCAACCCGAGCTGACTAAGACACTACCTCACAGAGTTATGATGAGGACTCAATCACTATTTGTAAATGTGCCTCTGTATCCAGTGAACAAACCATGTGAAAAACTCTGAGCATCTGTAACTGGGCTTAAAGTCTGTCCCCTTTCTTAAAAAGGACCAGGGCTCATGTCCTCATTAGAGTTGGACCATGTGTATCAGTAAAGATAGCACATGGGACCGCCCAGCTCTCCCTGGATTTCAAGTTCTACCCTTATTTCCAGGTACAACATCACAAAGCTGCACTAGAGAGGCACATTAGCTTTGTTCTACCCACGTCAACACCTAGAGCAAAGTTCATTGTAACGTCATAGTCTCATCTACCATGGATGGTCTTTCTAGGGCTGGCTGCAAAAAGAATCACTGTCACCTAGCAATTCTCTCAACCTTGGCCGATGAAAACAAACAGAAAAGTTGTTAAGATGCTTTCCACTGTTGTTTGACATCCTTTGAACTCAGTAGTTTTATAGTCTGGCTCAGCTCATTCCACTACTCCAAGGTCTCTTGTGTTTCGAGGACTCGCATGGATCTGATTCATTGATGGTTTGTGATTTCAGATTGTGAGCTCATCTTTGTGGGTTTCCCCTCTGGCCAAGTCTGATGAGTTCTGCTTATAAAAACGTCCTTCAGAGCACTTTCTTGGCTGCTTCTGTGGGACCCCAGGGGCTTCAGTTGATCTAGGAGGGGAGTGTAGCCCTGGATCCCACACATGCTTTGGCCCCGTGGTTTTTTCCACCCAAGGCTCAGGCTGGCCACATGCTTCTTCATTGCTTCCCAGTGGGTGTAGCGTTTCTTGTCCTATTTTTGCTGATGGTCACAGCTCTTCAAAATCCAGGCTTTATGCCTCCCACAGACTGATGCCAGAACTCTAGTCCTGAGCGTCATGATCCATTTCTGGGTCTGAAACCCGTGAGCTGTGGAGTCAGCTGTCTCCACTCTGGCTTTGATTTTTCTTGCTTTCAGGGATTCCCTTTCGTTTGAGTTTAGACGCACACACACACACACACACACACAATCATGGCATATATAACTGTATACCATATAACTGTAACTGTATACAATATAACTATACAACTATAGCTGTATACATATAAAACAATGTAGTTATATACTATATAACTACATAACTGTACAACTATTATATATAAACAACTAGTTATATATATACACAGTCATAGTCTCATAGTTATATATATATATATATATATATACAAAACCATATTGTTATATAATTACACTTTTTTTATATATAGTTATTTATATGTGTGTATAACAATATAACAAGATAGCAAGTGTTTGTGACATTTTATTCATCAAGAAGTCTTATCCATGATTTCTAGGACTTAGCATTGGGAGATAAATGTCTCTCTTGATAAGTCAGTATGTTTCATCTTGTATTTGAATCATCCAACATGTTGCATTCCCCTTTTTGCCACAACTTCCAGGAAGCTCAGTGTGAAATTTAATCTTCAATCACAGCAGCCCTATTAGTTTGAGATTTTTTTTAAAAAAAGTTCCTCTTTATCCACTATGTTTTGTTTTTGTATTTTGACAGCCTTATTGTATATGTGATTTTATTGTAACCTCCTCAATACATTTCAGAAGATGGTAGGGTAGAGAATTATAAATAAATAAAGAGATAATGCCCTCCACCCCATGAAGCCATCCCAGGACGCTGCTGAAACGACTCTGCTCCCCTCCAGACTCCTGCTGTGTCTGAGCCTCCGTGTCCATGATCAGTCATGACTGCCTTGTGATGGCTCTGGTATTGCTAAATTGCAATGTTTGAAGAATCTTTTGTGTTCTTTGTCTTCTTATGAACCTGGGAACTTTAGTGCAGTGGAAAGAATAGGGAATTTAGAATTGGACACACTTGAGGCTGAGTAGGGATCTCAGCTCTGCCTCTTATCAGCTAAATGCCTGAGGTCTGTAATCTCTTGGCCTCCGTTTCCCCATCTGTAATATGGGCACAAGATCACTACATCACAGAGCTGTTTCAAGGATCAAACAGGAAAATGTAGACAAGGCCCCTGGTACACGGAAGGTGCCCCAAAAATTCCATTTGCCTTCCTTTCCCTTTTCTACTTTTGGTGCCACATTCCCAGCAAGCCCCCGACCCCACCCCACGCCACTCCACCTCCTTGCTCCCTGCCTCCCACCCCTGCTGGACCCCCACACTCTGCAGAGGACCAGGCAGCCTCTCGCCTGCCTCGTGCCACTGTTGGTGTTGGACCTGTGAAGGCTCACTAGATCCCGCCCCCCCACCATGTGTGCGCCTCGGGGGAGCCTCGCCCGGCACAGTCACCGAGACACCCACTTGGCGTGGCCCTGAGTGCCTGGCAGCTGGGCAGGAGGTGGCTGGCATGTGGGGAGGGGGCCAGCTCTGGAGGTGGGTTGCTGGTCCTGCCTGCCTGCCCCTCACTCGAGGGGGTGTTGGAAGGCCTGGCAGATGGGAACGACTCATGTCACACTGCTTTCCTGTTTTCTAATCGCTCTCTCATGTTCCCTCTCTTCTCTCTCCCTCCACCTTCTCACTCTGTCTGTCTGTCTGTCTCTGAGTCTCCCTCGCCTCTGTCTCTGGCTTGTTCTCTCTGGTCACTTTCTCCATCTCTCCTTATGTTCTCGCGTGCCCCCTCCTTCCCTGCCTCTTAGGCGTTCCCCCCTCCCCTGCGCTGTACTCCCAGTGCACAGGCCACTGTGAGCACCTCTCTGGGCAGATGTGCTTCTCCCTCCCCAGCCCCCGCCCCGGGTCATTCTGAGCGCTCTAGGGAAGGGTGACCCTGTCCAGAGGCCTGCTGCCTCCTGGAGAAAGCCCCACAGGCTCCCTGAAGATGTGGAACCCAAGCCTTCTTAGTTGGGTAGGTCCCACACTTTAACTAGTAGAAGAATCATCTGCAGAGCTGGTTAAAATACAGATTCCCACTTCAGCCGCTCAGAGGTTCTGGGTTAGGAGGTCTGGGGTGGGGCCTGAAATATGCATTTTAAACACAAATCCGGAGCGATTCTGATGCAGGGGTTTTCTGAGCCACGTGCAAGGAGCCCCATAAGAGTCAAATGAATGCTCATCTCCAGAGCCCGCCTTTCCTGCCCACACTCATGTCAGCTCCCGCCGCCTGGCTCCTGGTCCACTCTCCTGAGGCCTCGCCCTGAACAGGTCCCGTCACTTCCCAGTCTGTGTCCTTCTCTGCACGCTGGGGTGGACGAGCCCTTGTCAGCATGGTTGGGAAGATTGATGAGGTGACACACGAGGAATGAGCTTACATTCCTACACATATATCAGAAAATGGTGGATGTGTTAAATAAACAACCAAATGATGGCAACCCCCAGTCCACCTCATCTGCCACCAAGCATCCCTTGGATGGAGCCTCCTGCCCTGGGAACACTGCAAGCTCTTCCCAGACATCTTGTCTTTTTCCATGCTGTCCCCTCCTTGGGGAATACCTGTGCCCTCCCATCCAATCCCTACAGGACCTATCGTTCAAGGTCCCCTCCTGCCCTGCCTCCTGTATTTCCTGCACCCCAGACTCTGTGGCGCTTTCTCTCCCACAGGCACATTGACCTGGCACAGTCCCCTGTGGCTTTTAGCATGACAGGTCCTGGAGGGCTGATGAGTGGGACAAGGAGGAAGTGTCTCGCGATGCTCGGTGGAGGGGACGCCCACCTGTGGGGGGACAGAACCCTGGGGAATCAGCTGGTCCCCCCTCACAAACACGATCAGAGCAGCATGGCAGGAAGGAGTTTAACGGCAGGAACAAGAGCAGCAGGGGCCTGGCACCTCTTTTGCCATGAGGCCTGCCTTCTCTGAGCCCCCTTGGGTTGTAGAACTCTTTGGGGTTTGTCTCCAATCTAGCCACTGCCTTCCTTCTGGGTTCCTACAAGAACAGCCCTCATGGGTGGCTTGGTTTTACCCTCAGAGGGGCCCCGGAGCCTGACCGACCTGAGTTGGATGCCTGTTCAGCCTCTTTCTATATGCGTGACCACTCTGTGCCTCAGTTTCCTCATCTGTAAAATGTGGATAATAACAGTACCTACCTCCTTCAGTTGTTGAGATGATTAATAAGATGTGGTGTGCAAAGCGCTTAGTGTGGTGTATGGTGTAAGCACAACAAACACCAGTCAGGATAATTCATACTTGCTGCTGGAACAATCTCAAAATCCAAGAGACTCAATGCAGTGAAGGTTTATTTCTTGTTAACGTCACAGTTCCACAAAGTGAATGGTGGACAGCTTCCTATGTGGTGATTCAGGGATTCCAGATTCTTCTGTCTTATTTCGCTACCATCTTCTAGAGCTGTGCTGTTCTATATGGTAGCCACCAGCAACTATTTAAATTTAAATTTAGTTTAAAAGTTGAATTAAAAAATTTAAAAATTCAGTTCTTCAGTTGTGCTAGCCACATTTCAAGTGCTCAATAGCCAATGGCTAGTGGCCATCGTATTTGGCAACACAGACATAGAACGTTTCCACCATGGCAGAAGGTTCTATTGAATAGTGCTGATCAAGAGTGTCCTTGGGGGGTATCTGCTGGATCCTCTGCACTGAGCTACCCACAATGGAAGATATGGATAGTCACATACAGGGGTCCTTCTGGGCCAGGCCTGGGAGTGGTGAATATCACTTCAGCTCCGATCCCTTTGGCCAGAAAGCGATGACGTGGCCCCAACCTAACTTCAAGAAGATCTGCAGAGGCTTCAGCATGGCGTTCAGATCCTTCACAGCTGGATTCAGTGAATCTGTCCAGTTTCGTTTCCTTCTGTTCCGTTTCCCATGCCCACCCCACTCTTACACCCTCACCCCACACCATCCCGAAGGAAAGAGGGCACTGGTGTTCAGGAACTCTCTCAGAAGAGGGAGAAATCTCCCTTCCTAGAATTCCCTAACCAACTTCTCCTCACATCTCATCGGCCTGAAATGCAGCACATGGCTGTTCCTGAACTCATTCCCTGGTCAGAAGAAAGCCATGTGCCAGTTGGCTTAATCCTGGCTTTCTAAATCAGTCAGGGTGGCAAAGGGCCTAGGATTGGAATGGAGAGTGAGGCCATTCCCCTTGAGACCTATGGCTGCTGCCCTATGTGGGAAGGGTGGAAAGGGTGCTAGGCAGAAACACGAAGTCCTCCAGAATGCTCTGCTCTGTGCCCGGTGCTCTGCTGGGCCTGGAGGTACAGATCTGACCCGGGCACGGTCTCTGCCGCCAGGGAGCTCAGAGCTGTGTAGGGAATGACGTCTGAGAACCTGGCACACATGATGGTCAGCGTCGGAGCCCTCAGGATGGGTAGCTGAATTACACGGAATCTCTAAGCATGTCCCCTGGGGCCTCAGGAACCTTGCTGGTTTATGTTTAGATGCTCTGACTTTTATGCTTTTTAGATTATAGGTCATCTCAGATTTTCCAAGGGAGCAATAATGAGTCAGCTTAGTCGATGCTTATTTCTCTTTTCTTTTTGATTCTGAATTCCCCGGGTCCTTCCTCATCTGCTTCGCCCACCCGAGCAGCCCTCACCTTCCCTATCCTCCCTCAGCTAAAATCAGCAAGATTTTAGCATTCTGGGTACTTTTTCATGCTTTTTCCCCTGATGAATGCAGAGTGCTTTATTTATTTATTTATTTTGTCAGAGGCGCCCAAGCATTTAGCAGTTACCAATGATCAACAGTACATTTTGCAAACAAGTAATAAATTTTAACAGCAATTTCTCTACGAATTGTGACCTTTTGATGATGCATTTGATTTTTCCCGAGAAGTTGAACTTCTTTGTCATCCAAGTTTGATTCATATTTTAATTTTTTTAAAAGCAAATGGTCTGTATAACACGTTGCAACATTGAGCTGATTGCAAATGCTATTTTGGTTGCAGTCAATATTTTTAATTTATGCCATTCGAGATACACAGGGAGCCCCCGGCCCACTTTGCTAACAGCTGCAAATCCACACATCTCTGCCCCTGACATTTTATACTCCGTAGTTTTCTTAATGTTATATGGATTTTTTTAAAAGGGAGAATAATTTATGCCAGTTCCTTTTAATGATTCACCTTTAAACAAAGATAAAACACGTCCTTGTTTCTCCAGATTCCACCCTTTTGGCCCGGGGGTTGCAGATCATTTTCCTATGGAAAAGGTTGTCGACTCTTTCAGTCTCCCGACTGGTGCATTACTTTGTGTTAATTACCTCAGGACGAGAGAGTGGCTCAGAAGCAATCATCTTTGTTTGTTAACACACCCTAGCTGTGCCACCACTCCCCATAAATAAAACATAACTGAGATTACAATGTCATGTTCGCCGGGACTCCAGGCCCTGGTAACTGCTCTAGTAGAATGCACAAAACATCCCCCCACAGCCAGGTTCTACTGCGATGCGGTGCAGTCAGGATCGCTTCTCGTTTCTCAATCAGCTCATGCCCACCAGGCCCTGGCTGTGTCTGCAATCCCCAGGTGTTCTCATGCCTGAAGGTTGGCAGGAAGCTGACTTTGTTTCTCCTCTATCTTAGAGTTAGGCTTGTAAGTACGAATGGTATTTTTAGCTGCTTGAAAGGGGCCTGAGTGAACTAATAGAGTGCAAAGCTGTGATCAGGAATTTAGCAGGCATGGATTGTGGGACTATCTGAAGGGACCCACAGACAGTCATGCATTTATTTATTCATGCCAGTGCCACACACACAAATAAGAAAAAAAATGGCTGATGTTTAATAAATTAAAACAATATGAATAATAAGATTAGGGCAAATGCTAGTTTGAATAGAAGAAGTGAAGATGAAAACACTCAAGGCAGAGGGTTCTAAAGTTTGATTTGCAAGTTTGGCTCTGAGCTTCCTGGCAGTCAAAGAGAAAAGGGATGCAATGAGTATGTCATCAGTGTGGAAAGAACCACAGTAGTCCTTCAGGGGTGTTTCCTGCAGAGTGTTTCCTGATACTTTAATCTGAAAGCAATTTCTCTTACAGATCGTTGTTTGGAGTTGTGTTTCTCTATGTGTGGTCCACTGTCCACTGGTGGGAGGAAAGGGACTCTGGACAGTCACAAACTGATTAAAAATGCACATTCTGAATCCAGTTCTTGGCAGTGACTTATGCACAATCTCATTTACTTTTGTTGACCTGTATGACTGATGTCTACTTAGCAGTAACTCACTGAGTTATTAAAAGTTACCATATAGTTCTCATAAATTAAATGTAGTGTGCTACTGGAGTTTACTAAGGACTTTATTTTAGCATTCTATCATGAAGTCTGACTTCCTGACAGTATTGCAAAATTCCTGTCAATCAAATGTATAGGCAAAGATCTGAAATTTCCTTAATTTGGGGGAAGGACACTTTGTTATTAGTGAATTATCAATGTGGTCTTGAATTCATGTGATTCTCAATGGTTTCTAGTCTCATATTGGAAAATACATTGGTAGAATAGCTTTTAGGTTTTAATTTTGTTCATCTTTTTTTTCTTGGTAATTGCTTTGGAAAATGGGATTGAGTAGGGTAACAAACTGCAAGGTCATTTGCTCCACCTAAATGGGACTCAGACAAAAAAGTTGAGACTCACTTATAAAAGGGACTATGATAAGCCTCAACAGCATACCAACAGCAGTGTAATTCATGAAGAGGATATAATAACCCTAAATGCCTATGTACCTAATAACAGAACTTTAAAGTATATGCAGCAAAAACTGATAAAATTGAAAAAAAAATGGACGAATACATAATAAGAGTTGGAGATTTCAATACTCCTCTCTTCATACTTGATAGAACAAATAGACAGAAAATGAAAAGGGATGTAGAAGACATCTCTATCAACCAACGCTATCAGCTCACTTGACCTAGTTGACGTTCAAAGAACACGGCAACAACAAAAGCAAGATACATATTCTTTTTAAGAACATATGGAACATTCACCAAGATGGACCATATTCTGGGCTATAAAAACAAGTCTTAATCAATTTAGGTGGTTAAAATCATACAAATATATTATCTGATCACAATGGGATTAAACTAAAAGTCAATAAGCAAAAGAAATCTGGAAAATTCCCAAAATATTTTGAAAGTAAACATCACACTTAATGATTCACGCGTCAAAGAAGAAATCATAAGAAAAATTTAAAAAATATTTGAACTGAATGAAAATCTAAACAAGACATATCAAAATGTGTGGAACAAAGCTAAAGCAGTGCTTAACAAGAAATTTATAGCATTAAATGCTTATATTAGAAAAAAGATCTCAAATCAGTGATCTAATCTTCTGCTTTAAGAAACTAGAAAAAATAGAGCAAACTAAACCCGACGTAATCAGAAAGAAAGAATAAAGGTAAGAGCAGAAAGATTGAAATAGAAAACAGAAAACAACAGAAAAAGTTAACAAAAACAAAATCTAGTTCTTTGAGAGATCCATAAAATTGGTAAGTCTCTAGCTGGACTGATCAGGAAAAAGAGAGAAGACACAAATTACCAATATCAAAAATGAAAGCAGAGGTATCACTACATGTCCTACAGATATTAAAATAATAATAAAAGAATACTATGAACACCTTTATGACAATACATTTCACAACTTACATGAGGTGGACAAGTTTGTGGAAATATACAAACTACCAAAGCTCATCAAAAAGAAATAGACAGACTGAATAGCTCTATATCTATTAAAGAAATTAAATTTGCAGTTAAAAACTTTCTCACAAAAATAAAACAAACAAAAAACCCTCCAGGCTCAGCTGGCTTCATTGGTGAATTCTGTCTACTATTTAAAAAAGAAATAATATTAATGGTACACCAACCCTTCCTGAAAATAGAAGAAGAGGGGATAATCCAACTTATTTTATGAGGCTAGCCTTACCCTGATACCCAAACCATACAAAGATAGTACAAGAAAAGAAAACTACAGACTAATATCCCTCTTGGATATAAGTCTTTAACAAAATTGTAGCCAATTGAATTCAGTAATATAAAAAATGATAATATATCATGACCAAGTGGGTTTTACTCCAGGAATTAAAATATCAATTAATGTAATGCACCATGTTAGCAGACTAAAAAGAGAAACTGTATGATCATTTCAATGGATGCAGAAAATGTATTTGAGAAAATTCAATACCTAGTAATCATTAAAAAACTCTTAGCAAGCTAGTTATACAAAGGAACTTTCTAAGTCTACAAAAGCTTATAGCTAACATTCTACTTAGTGGTGTAAAACTATGCTTTTCTTTTAGATCAGGATTAAGGCAATGATGTCTGCATTTACCACTTCTATTCATCGTTATATGTGAGACTCTAGACAAGGCCATCAGTAAGAAAAAGAAATAAAAGGCACACGGATTGGAAAGGAAGAAATAAAACAGTCTTTCTTCCCAGATGACATTATCTTCTGTGTAGAAAATCTCAAACAGTCTACAAAAGAGCTACTGGAACTGATAAGAGAGTTTGGAAAGGTTGCAGGATACAAGGTCAATATACAACAGTCAACTGTATTTCTATAAATATCAATGAATAATGGTCATTTAAATTTTAAGAAGCAATACTATTTACAATAATATCACAAAAGATATTTTAAGGGATAAATTTAACAAAAAATGCATGTGTGTACACTGAACACTACAAAATATGGCTGAGAGAAATTTAAAAAGATTCAAATAAATGAAGAGATATACACTGTTCATGGATCACAAGACTCGATATTAAGTCTTCCCACATTTATCTGCATATTCAAAGCAATCCTAATTGAAATCTTAGCAGGATTTCTAAATTAGAAATTGACAAGCTGATTCTAAAATTTATATAGAAATACTAAGGATCTAGAATAGCCTAAATAATTAAAAAAAAGGGAGTACCCACATGACCTGATTTCAAGACTTACTGTAAGGTTATAATAATAAAGACTGTTGGTATTGGCATAAAGGAAGATTTATAGATCAATAGAATAAAATATAGAGTCCAGAAATAGAACTATACATACATGTTCACCTGATTTTTGACTCTGGTCCCAAGGCAATATCCATATGCCAAAAAATGAACCTCAATCCTTACTTCCCACCTCAAAAAAATTAACTCAAAATGGATCACAGGCTTAAATGTAAGAGCTAAAATGATAAAACGTCTAAAGAAAACATAGAAGGAAATCTTCATGACCTTGTATTAATTAAGCAAAGGTTTTAAAAATAAAACACAAAATACATGAACTGAAAAAAAATAAAATGTCAGTGGACTTCAAATTTAAAACATTTGCTCTTGAAACGACCCCATTAAGGAAATGAAAAGTCAAGCCTTAGATAGGAGATAATATTTGCAAAGTAACAAGTGCTGACAAGAACAAAAAGCCACTGGAACACTCATACACTGCTGGTGGGAATGCAAAATAATACAGAGCTTTGGGAAAGAGTTTGGCAGTTTCTTATAAAGTTAAACGTGCCCTTACCGTATGACCCAGCAATTGTGTTCCCCAGTATTTACCTGAAAGAAATACAACCATAAGTTCACATGAAAATTTTCCCCTAAATTTATTTTTAAAAGCCAAAAAACCTGGAAACAACTTTCATGTCCGTCAGTGATTGAATGGATAAACAGATACACTGTGCATGCTGAACGCTACAAAACACGGCAGAGAGAAACTAAAAAAAATTCAAATAAATGAAGAGATATACCATATTCATGGATTGCAAGACTCAATATTAAGTCTCCCTACATTTATCTATATATTCAAAGCAATCCTAATTGAAATCTCAGCAGGACTTCTAAAATAGAAATTCACAAGTAGCAATAAAAAGTAGTCAGCAATAGTAGTCAGGAATAGTAGTCAGCATTAAAAAGTAACAAACTACTCATTCCTGCAAGAACATGGATGAATCTCAAATGCATTATGTTAAATGAGAGAAGCTGAAGATTCTATATGCATTATTTTCATTTACGTAGAATTCTAGAAAAGGCAAAGCTACAGTGATAGAGAGAAGATTAGTGAACAAGAGGGGCCAGTGGTTGGGAGGAGGGGATTGACCTCCAAAGGGCACAAGGGAACTTTTTGGTGTGATGGAAATGTTCTATATTGTGAATACAGTGGTGCTTACAAGACTGTGTACATTTGTCAAAACTTACCTAATTTTACACTTAAAGTCGGTGAATTTTATTGTGTACAAATTATATTTCAGTAAAGCAGATTGAAAAAAGAATGCCTCACCTGAATTTCAGATGTTCCCAGGACAGCAGGGAAAGTGGAGAATTGGAGAGGGCTCTGCCATGCTGCAATATTCCAGGCAATTTTAATTATCACGAGGAATTAACAACAAAGTTTCTGATTAAGTTACTTGAATCTGAAGACTTGGAACCAGATGACAGATTCCCAGCATTCTTACTGCCCCCATGCCTCGGATAACCATGCAGACCTGACTAGTCAATCATTGCTCTTTTCCCCATGAGCCCACTTGTAACTCCAAATCCGTCTCAGTTTCTATCTGGCAGCCACACCCTTTCCTTGGACTTAGCCTGGGAGATGAGATCATCTCTAGGTGCTCTCTCCATCGGCTGATTACACAGAATCCTCACACTTCTGGGTAGATGGGGACTTGGACATCCCCTCCTCAGCTGGGTCTCAAGTACATTTTGCAGGGAGGACCCCAATCTAGATGTCATGGGGCTCTTTGTAGCTCCCTAGGAAATACAGATTCTCTTAATTCCTGAAATGTGGACCAGAAACACTTTCGCTAGCAAGACATACGACTGTAAAATGACACACAAGCAAATTTCTAGATCACAAAATTATTAACTCAAATATTTTTGTGAAGCTGCATTTGAGTGGTAGGATGAAGGTAAATGCTTGTAGCCCACTCACCCATTTTAATGTGCGGGGTGGTCTCGGTGGGTTGAACCAGTGTCTCGTGTGAAGGCGAAGGTAGACACTGCACCCTCATTTCCAGCCCCGCAGACCCGACAGAGAAACGCACAACATGCTCCTCACTGACTTAATATTTGCTGCGTACTGAAAGAAGCCTGCCATTTTTTTAACCTTCTAGAAAATATTATTGTTTTTATAAATGATGGATGTTCACTATTTTAAAAATTTAAGCAATATATAAAAGCATAAAGATAAAAAGAAAAAATCTCAAACGTCACAAATTCTGTCACTCCCCCACCCCCAAATAAACATCATTAACATTGAGTGACCATCATTCAGGAAGCTCCTTACACATAAGTCAGGCAGAAGGATGGGTGGTCCTTAGTCATGTTGCTTCTCAGTGAGAGATGGAGGTTTAGAAAACATCCTTCTAAGATTAAAAGAAAAAAGCTGTATTATTTCAGACCAGCCGCTTCACCTTTCTATGCCTTGGTCTCCCCCTCAGTGACCACTTGTCTTACAAGCAATGACACTTGTATCATGGAGTTGTTACAAGGATCAAATGAGACAATGCAGGCAGAGGGCCTGGCCCCATGTGATACTCTACAAATTTGCATTCTTTTCTTTCCCGTGGTTGAGTTGATGAATCAAGGTTGTAAGCGATGTTGGTACGTGTCCTGGCGGGGAATGGATGGCGTGGTCAATAGGGGTGATTGGAGAGAGTTTAAGGAAAGGATTTTTACAAAGTTGTGGGCAGAGCTAAATGAAACCAACAAGGGCTGGTGAGAGCCCCAGGGTAGCACCAGTGATGAGTTGTCCCCGCCAGGCCTGAAAAGGCAAGGGAGTTGGTTACCGGAACCTGGAAGGGGCAGATAGGGGCTGCCTGACAAGTGCTGTGGCCTTGGGCAGAGGAACCAATGTGCCAAAGTGATGTTTGCCCTGGCTCAGAATGCCCTTTGTGTCTTCCTCCAGGCCAGCCCTACCCAAGGCTGTCTCCTCTGGGAGGTAGGCGGCTCAGCTGCCGCAGCCCATGGTGTCCCCTCCCCCAGCATGGTTCATACTTCCCCTCCACCCGCTCACAGGAGCCAGTGTCAAATTCATAGCATAATTTTTTCCAATAGCACAAAACAAGCTTATTGTGTTTTAAAAAATGAAATCTGACATGGAACCCAAACAGCTAAAAGTGTGCTTTATTGGTGACATCTGTTGTATGCATCCATGTTTATGGTGTTTACCAATCATGATGCTGTGGTGTGACCGGGAACGTGAGGGTTCTTCCCACCAGGCCACACTGCCTCCCTTCACAGGCTTGAGGTTTGGACTCACCTTTACCGCCTTCAGCTGGGACTTGGCTCCACGGAGCTGCTCTAATGGCCAAGGGAGACAGGAGGAGGACCTGGCTAATTTTTCCAGTGGATGGTTGGGGTGAGGCTGTTGGAGGAGTTAATGATGGAGCAGAGTCTTGAAGGATGAGTGGGAGTTTGTCAAGGGAAGATGAGGAGGCTGGGGCAGAATGGTTAAAGGCACAGAGACCTCAGGACAGGGCACCTTTGGAGAACTGCACCGGGCTTGTGGGAGGCTGGAATGTAGGTTCATGTGGCAGAAGATGGCCACTGAGGGAGCAATCAGGTCCTGGAGGACCCTGAGCGCTTCTTCCAGGAGACAGAGTTCACGCTCTGCTTAGGGAGCCATCGATTGGCTCTCATGGGCATATGGAACTAGAGTCTGATGTCCCAGCATTGCTGTGAGAACAGGATTTCCTCAGGAATCGCAGTGTGTATTCCTTTGATGGCACCTTGGAGAACCTCTTTGCCATGTGGTTGACCTACCAGGGGAGGTTAATGGAGGTGCATCAGCATGCCTGGTGGTGCACTGTTTGAGAAGGTGGGGAGCATTTTATAGTCCTGAGGCTCTGCCTCTGTAACTGGCTGAGCCGTTGCTGAAAGGAACACTGTAAAAGGCAAAACTTGGAGGTGCCTAGGGAAGAACAGGACCTCTGAGCTGAGTTAATTACCACCTTGTAATGTGGCAGGAAATGGGGCCCCGAGGTCCAATTCCACCCGCGGTAACATTTGGGCATTTTATGGAAGATGCCGTAGTTTACGACAATGCACAAAACAGGTAATTGTTTAGCAAAATGTGCCTGTCAGAACCCAGTGACCTCTGTGAATCATCTTCCGTTCGTGGTGTCTTCTTATGGTAATGAAATGCACGTCTGTTCTTTTCTCGTTGAACTCTTCTTGTTCTCCCAGAATAACTGGCAAAATAGATGGCTGGGGAGGTTTTTGCTTTTCGTATGCTGTGTGCCGGGGAAAATGTTTAATCAGGTTTTCAGAGAAATTTCCAAAGTTTGGGAAAAGTAAAGTGAGGAGAACGAGACAACTTTTGAAAGATCTCCAGGGTTTGGTCCAGAAGACCATGATTGTAAGCTCCTTGAGGGCGAGGGATGTTCGAGATGCTGAGGAGCACTGGGGTGGGGGTCAGGACAGGTGGCTCTGATCCCAGTCCTGCCAGATTTGTTACATCACTCTTCCGTTATCTATATCTTCCACCTAGAGGGATGCAATAAATAGTACAAGTGAAACAAATTAGTAAGGGAGAAAATCAGGGTAGGAAGATAAGGAAAAAGAGAAAGAAAATGAAAACAAGGGGAGGTTAGCTCATAAGGTGCCACCCTATGTCTGTTACGTTTGCCAGAAATTTGTCTCTGAGCTTCCTATCTGCCAAAGCGA
The DNA here is from genome assembly GCF_057802395.1 of Ceratotherium simum simum. Classification (NCBI taxonomy): domain Eukaryota; kingdom Metazoa; phylum Chordata; class Mammalia; order Perissodactyla; family Rhinocerotidae; genus Ceratotherium; species Ceratotherium simum. Next base: position 7,106,091 of record NC_141923.1, read on the forward strand.
AGAGGACAAAATAAGCCATCCCCAGTTTTCAGTGTCCTCAAGACTAAAATCAAAAGTAAGGAGAGTTACTCAGAGGCCCAACACTAAAATGCCATTTCAGGAAACACCGTTCTGTGGGGACAGCCTGGCGCAGCTGGAAAAACCTGAGCTTTCTGGACTCAGACCTGAGTTTGAATCCCTGCTGTGGCACTTCATCACTGAATGGCCTTAGGCAAGTCCCCTCACTTCTCTGAGCCTCTGCACCCTCATCTCTATGATGAAGGTATTGGATTTTGCTCTTTTCTTGCTGTAATAGCTACAACTTCCTGTCTTACGACTTTGTATACTCTTCTCTCTCCAAATCAACAGATGCTGAGTCCCTACAGGTCAGCCACTGTGTTAGGCAGTGGAGGTAGATACGAGCCATCCCTGCCTTCCAGGGCTTCATATCTTAGCGCAAGTTCCCAGTAGCACAGGGCCAGGAAGCTTGGGAGGTAGAATAGTTAACTTTGACTATGTGCGGAACAAGGAAGCTTCTCTGAGGAGGTGAAATCTGACAGCAAAAAGAGAGAAGGAGAGAGAGAGAAAGAGAAACTGGTAGCCTGGCATTGCAGAGGAGCTGGAAGTGTTTTGGCTTGGCTAAACACATTGGTAGGAGTGGAGGAGTGGAGATGAGCCCTGGGAGACCCTGGAGAGCCTAGCTCTCCTTGCTCACAGTACTGGGTGGGAAATGGTCAAGCCGTTCCCTGGGGAAGGTTAATGATGTGACACAGGAAGTGTCACAGGAAGCTGCTGTACTATGGAGGATGGATGTCCTGTTTGGACTCCAACCAGGTAGTGATTTTCTCTACCTCATGTGCCTGAATGTGTCCCTCCTATCACCACAGTGGGCGGGGTACCGAGAGCACAGATGAAGCCAGGACATGAGATGTTAGGAACGTTCAGGTTAGTGAGGCTGAACTGCCAAGGCCACAGTCAGAAAGAAGCCTGTTAGAAATGCAAAATCTTGAGCTCCACCCCGACCTACAGAATCCGAGTCTGGGATGCAGCCCAGGAATCTGTGTTTCCATGTCTCCCACGTGGTCTGATGCTCAAGTTAGAAGCACTGGTGTAGAACATACTGGGAGGACATGAAGCTACCCCTGAAACCAACTGAAGACAGGAACCTCCTGAGGTACCTTAAACAAACCTGAGTGCTGGATCCCGAGTCAGACAGAGGTCCCTGACACTGGTGGTGGCCGGGCCAGCTAGACCCGGGCTCCAGGGCAGCCTGGGCCTTTTGGAAGAGGGAGGAGTGGAGTGATTCCCTCGTTTGCCGGTGCAGGGACCTGGAGCCCAGGCTTGGCAACCTCTCCCCAGATGAGTTGGGAAACTCGGATTCTGGCTCACTGGGAGACGGGCAGGGAGCTGCCGGGACTGCCCTCCCGAGTCCACGTGCCACCAAGCATTTCTCAGGACTGCACATTCACGTTCTCGCATGCCTATATATGGTTAATTTTCTCTGATGTAGGCAGATGCTATGGATGTAGAAAAAACAAAAATTCATTTAAAGAGTGTACCGAATTCTTTGTGTGTTTTCTCAATCACACTAGAGATATGAAAGGTGCAGGTATTATTTTGTGGGCCTTTGTGAGAGTTTTTGACATTATAAAGGAGTCCTCATCCTCAACAGGGTTGGGAACCAGCGACCCTGGAGTTCACAGTGTAGTGATGCTGGGTCATTCCTAGCCCAGCATTTAGGCTCTGAGATGCTCACACGTGGCTGTGACATTTTCTTCGGGATCAGGTTAGGAGGCCTGGTGGCATATTAGTTAAGAGTCCTTTAATGCCAGTGAGCAAAACCCGACTCAAACGGGTTTGAACAAAAAGGGAATTTATTGACTGATTGATTTAATTGAGGCATAATTGACATACAATGTCATATTGGTTTCAGGTGTACAACATAATGATTTGATATTTGTAGGCATTGTGAAATGACCCCCACAATAATTCTAGTTGTCATCCATTGCCATACAAGATATCTTTTAGGATTTACTCTCTGGGCAGCTTTCAAGGATGCTCTACCATATCACTGACCATAGTCACCATGCCGTACGTTACATCCCATGACTTATTTATTTCATAACTGGAAGTTTGTACCTCTTGACCCCCTTCACTGGTTTTGCCTGCTCCCCAACCCCCCACCTGTCTGTATCTCTGATTTTGGTTTTATTTTGTTTTGTTTTTTAGATTCCACATACGAGTGAAATCATATGGTATTTGTCTTTCTCTGACTTATTTCATTTAGAATAATTCTCTTAGGGTCCATCCATGTTGTTGCAAATGGCATGATTTCATTCTTTTTTTGGCTGAGTAGTATTCCATTGTATACATACCACATCTTCTTTATCAATTCATCCATTGATGGGCACTTTTGTTGTTTCCATATCTTGGCTATTGTAAATAATGCTGCAATGAATGCAGGGGTGCATATATCTTTTTGAATTAGCATCAAAAAGGGAATTTATTGTCCCAAGTAACTGAGATGTCCATTTGAACTTTCAGGTGCAGCTGGATCCAGGGCTTCAAGCAATGCTGTCAAGCTTCCCCACTCTCTCATGCATGTCATGGTTCTGCTGGCCACTTCTTGGCTTCATCTGGCAGGTAAGATGGTGCTCACCTCAGCAACATCCTCCAAGCTTAGCATGCTGGCAGAAGCCTGTGATTGGCCTCACCTGGCTCATATATCCATCTCTGAACAAACTGCTGTGGCCAGGGGTCGGGTACTCTGGCAGCCTGGCCCCTGTGATGGATGGGGGTACAGGACTCATGAAGAAGTGTCCTGCTAGTGTCATATGGAGTTGGGGAGTCCTCCCAAGGAATGCCAAGGAGGCGGTGGGAGAAGGGTGCTATGTAGACATGCGCTAGCTAACACTGTTGACTTCACGGGCTCAGGCGGGCCCCTTGACCATCAGAGGGGAGATTCAGAGTTCTTGAGGGAGGCAGGGTGAGCAGGATGCCTAGCAGACTCCTGGCTCAGTGAGACCCATTTCCATGAAGTGGCATGATGTGGTTACACACACAACGTCCGGCCCCAGGAGGCTCCCCATGGAGGTGAGGACGGTGAGAGCTCAGGACTGAGGCTGGGCTGGGGCAGGGGCTCAGGTCTCTGGGGGATGGGTTGCCTCACCAGTGCCAGGGCCAAAGGTGTGCTTGGTCACAAAGGTCTGTGATCACTCAGGTCCAACCCACTCACATCTCGTGGAAAGATGACTGAGGAGCTGTGCCCCGTAGCACGTGGGATGCTCAAGGCTGGGGTGGGAGGGAGGGATGACAGGGCCACAATTGGACAGTGGCCTTGAGGTCCATAGGCCAGGTCCAGTTGCTGGCAGTCTTCTGGGGTTCCCAGTGCCCCATCTCCCAGCCACTTGCAGGGCACCAGGGAGGCCCTCCTGGCACCTCCAGGCCATGTAGATATTCATTCATCCATCCTTCAAACTGGGGCTACAGAGACAGTAGTACCCAGTCCAGCGCTTATAGGGCCCAGGTGGGGACAGCTCCCACCTCCTGCTGCCCATCCCTGCCGAGCCTCATCAGGGAGCCTCTCCCCAAGTCAGGAGTACCCCCAAGAGCATTCCACCCTCTGGGGACCACACAGGGAAACCCACACCACAGGCAGCCCTGGACCCTGGGCCTATCTTGGAGCCCACAGTCCTCCCCACTGGGCTTATCTTCCACAGCTGCGGAGCAGAGAAGCGGGGTCTGGGCAGGACCCCGAGTCCCTGGGTGGGAAATTACGCCATCTTCTGTCTGCCTAATCAAAAGCACAGCTCTTTGGAAGGGAGGAGAATGCAATTCCATGATTGGTTTCAATTAAAGATTTGGTACTATTTGATTAAGATGTATTATTGATTTGGGATTGTTCCAAGCAAGCCCAGACTGGCTTCCTGAGGGGAAGGGGTTTGGAAATTGATTGGCGCCAGGCAGGCTGGGAGCTCTGGGGGCCAGCTGCACCCCGGCTTCTTCTCTCCCACAAACTCGGTTGTGACTGTGTCTCTGCTCTGGCCGAAGCCCCGTTGCTGGCCCCAGATGAGGGGCGCTGGCCAGCCTCACTTGAGGCCCTCCCTGACCGGGAGCTGCTGATATCTCCATCGTCCCCAGGCCCGGCCTCCTGCCCTGTGCTCCCAGCCTCCCCGGCCCCAGCACTCCTTTGCTCCCTCCCCACATCATCAGCATCCTGCCCCTCTCTGCATTCCCTTCATTCTGATCCTTCCATCCAGACCACTTTTCCTGTCCATCTCTCCTCAGGTTGTTGCTGCTTGTCCTTCAAGCTTTCAGGTAAAGTTGAACCTCCGCCCTTCCACGAGGCCCCCAGCTTCTCTCCAGGCCACCTGTGTGTGCTCCCGCCTCTCTGTGGCCCCAGGAAGCGGCCCAAGTCTGTGGAACTTCAGGGAGCAGGAAGGGGACACAGCTCCAGCCCCCTCTTCTGGAACCAGTGGCAGTTAGTCGGGGCGGATGAATCTTCACCGCCCAGAGGTCCTGTGGCACAGGCCAGAAGGGCTGCCCTGGGACAAGTGGGCCTGAGAGCCAGGCTCTTTGCTGAGCCCTGAGGTGGCGGTGCAGGGTGGGGGCTCCCTGCCCGTTAATCCTTGTGTCCTCACTGCCTGGCACATCAGAGCCAGCCAGCCAGCCAACGTTTGCGGCATTGAACTGAACCCCCTGCCCTCCGTGCTTCTGGTTCTGAATCTGCAAAGGGAGGCATGACTGTGCCCTCCTCCAGGCTCGCTGGGGGTTCCAGTGAAGTGAGGTGTGTGAATGTCCAGCCCACAACCTGGTCACGTCAGGAGTGTGACAAAGCCCTGTGGGCTGTGTGCTGGAATCCAGCTCCCCGCCCCCAGTCTAAGATCTGCTTGGAGGGGCCACGTCTGCGTCTGAAGGTTCATCACCACACTCCTCACTGTCAATGTTTCTATCCTGGCACCAGCAGAGGGGACTGCACATGCCAAGGTGTGGAAAGGAGGAGACCCTGCTCATTCAGAGACTGTCAAGGCTTTCAGCCTGCTGGGAGCAGAGGGCAAACGTGTGTGGGGCTGAGGCCGGGGAGATGAGCCACACCTGTTTGGAGAACACCTTATGCATGTTCCAAGGATGCTGAACTGGCCTTCCTATGCATTGGAGAGTATAGTGTGGCGAGATGGCTGTGGTCCAGCAAGAAACTCATGCTCCCTCTCCCACTCGCTCAGGCGAGGCTCTTCATGGAAGAACTACATTTCCCAGAACCCTCTGCTTCCAGGTGTAGCCAGGTGACTAGCTCTTAATCAATCAATGGGATGCCAGAGATAAAGCTGGGTCTTGAAAGAAGAATGGGAGCCTCATTACTCTTCCACAGAGAGCTCTCCCACTGTCTGTAAGCAGAGAAGCCAGAGACCTCCGGGGCGGCAGAAACACAAAGTTGAAGGAATGTGGGTCCCTGAATCACCACCTGCAGAAAGGCCCCGCTGCAGTCAGGGCACTTGCACTGGACCCTCACATAAGTGAAGAATAAGGTTCTGTCATGTCAAACCTTTGAGATTGTGGTTTTATTTATCACAGCAGCTGGCATTGCCCTGGGGGAGAAACGGGCCAGGTAGGGACAGGAAAATCATTGGAGAGACTGTGGGGGTGGGAGAAACGATGAGAGCCGGGCTGCAGGCTGACGGAGGGAGGGGTGAAGTTCAGGGAGTAAGACCGGCAGGTCCTGGACTGCCCACTGGATGTGGTCCCTGCTGGAAGGTGGGACCGTCTACTGAACCAGGAGAAGGGGGCAGATTGGGGTGAGTAGGGCTGAGGTGACAAGTTTGGTCCTGACCATACTGAGTGTGAGGCACCTGTGGATCATCCAGTGGAGACGCCCAAGAAGCAGTAAATTATCTGAAGCTCAGACGTGAGGCTGGAGGAGCTGGGGCTGGAGCCGAAGATCCGAGAGCAGGTGGCAGGTTGCTGAAACAACAAGTTCACCCTTGGGTGGAATGCCGCGGCCTTCATCTTGGGGGCATTGGAGGCACTGGGGTGCTTTGAGCTGGGAGTGCTGCAGTTGGATTCGCGTATGCCCACTATGGTCGCCAGGAGGAGGCTGGAGCCGAGTGGTGAGCCTAGAGGCAGGGGTGCCCCTGGGGACCCAGCTGCGACAGTCCGGGGGAGGTGGTGGAGGTGGGAGATATGAAGCCCAGAAAATGCACTCTGCAGACCTGGCTTCAGTGGCTGCAGGAGGGGCGAGGAAGGGGTCAGGGTGGAGAGGAAGCTTTCCGGCACACAGACCACTGGGTTTTGATGCCTTGGAGGAGGCCTTTCCTCAGAGCCCCTTCCAACGCCCTATAGGTGATCATTTAAAGTGGGTTCTTCAGGGCATCTTGGCAGAGCACAGCTGTTTGTGCATGCATACTTAGAGCAATTTATTCCTCCCTCCAAATCATAAAAGTTGCTCGTTTCACGTGGCAGAGCGGCACATTCACAGTTTTTGCTCTAATGGGTAATTACTCTCCAGTAACTGATGGGGGCCATATTTTCTGAACGAAAAAAACAATGCTTCCAGGCTCTGTCCATTAGAGACGGCTACACAAGCTCGGCCCTGGGTTTTGACTCTCCCCCCTTGACTATTAATTTGTCTGGCTCCATATTGATGTTCTGTCCCGTGGTTTGGGGGCTGAGTTTGATTTGAGACACAGAGCCTGCTCCCTTGGCTCTTCAGTCACCCTCTAGCCCTTAGGTGAGGAGGGGGCCTGCGGTGTTGTTGATGGGACCACAGCCACCTTTCCCTCGACGATGGGTTTCTTCATCCAGGCAATTCTCCATGGTCTGTTGTGTGCCTGGCACTCTGCTGCCAGCCCCACCTCTGAGGAGCTCAGAGACCTAACATCCAGCTGGAGGGGCAGGTTTTGAGGGTAGGTGATGAGTTCCTTATTTTTAGATGTGTGGGGTTTCCCACAGGCCCCCACTTCGGGGTGCCTGGAAGATGGAGGCCCCTGTGGGGTGGCAACAGGACCCCGTGTGACCTTCTCTAGTTGTCTAAACTCCCCATGCTTCAGTGTTCTCATCTGTCAAATGGAACCACTCATCTCTGGCCCCACAGGGTTACTTGCTGTGGCCTTTGGCTGGCTCTTGGCCCGCTCTCTCTCTATTCCAAGCCATCTGAAGGCCAGGCTGTGAGCTGGCCACTCCTGGCTCTTTTGGATTTGGCAGCAGCCTGTCACTGATCTGTCTTTAAGTCCCTGAACCACTACTTCTACCATAGCAGGCTGCTCGCCACTTCCTGGACCTATCCATGGACCTCTTCTTAGCCGAGTTGCTATTTACCTTTATTTGTGTGCTTTTGATTAATACTTGTCTCCACCAGAGACTGTAAGCACATGGATGGTATTTAGTCCCCACTGTATGCCCAACACCAGCACGGAGCCTGGCACACAGCAGGCCTTTGCTAAGGAGTACTGAACGATTGGCTGATTAATGGATGAGCAAAGTCTCCCAATTTCTTCTCTTCCTTTTGTTCTGCTTTGGTTTTGAGCCTCTTCTGCATCACAGAACACCCTGAGAACTTGACTAAAGCTCTCCAGGAAAACGCACGTGGGCGCAATCACACACAGGACCCTCGTCCCTCCTGAAGCTGTCCGCCGTTCCCGGGTCTAGGGCTCTGGTCTAAAATCTCCAGCCTCCATTCGGCCCCTGCTGACATCCTCCTTGACGTCTGAGGCCCAGCTCATTTTGGAGTGGGAGGGAGCACCACCCCGGTCCTGCAGAAAGACCACGAATGGAGGAAGGGCAGGTGGAGTGAGGAGCAGATCAGGGAGGGCAGAGAAGATCACGAGAAAGCACGGAACTGAGGCTTCTTCCTGTGCGTGGGGCTGGAGGTGCAAAATGATAGAGGCTTCCGGGGAGATGTGGGCTGTTCCTTTGCTTGGAGATAACGCACTGAATCCATGTTGCCCTGGACTTGTCTTATTCCTGGGTTTTACTCCAAGTCTGAGTTTTAAAACTGTCTCCTCTGGGAGCTGAATTCAGAGGGCAGAGTCTCGGAGTGTTTACAATAGAAAGGAGCCTCAGATATCACTTGGCCAAGCAGCTCAGCACCAGGCACGAACAGTGGTCCACGAATCGGACGGGCCCACCAAGGGCAGACAGCAAAGCAGAGAAAGGGTGCAGCCCAAGTTCCGCTCAGGTGGGAGCACCTTCTGGGAGCAGCAGCGTTCAAGTGTTCAGATGGAGTGGTGGGTGCTGAGGTGCATGGTGGAGGTCACTCGGCTGGAATGCTGAGGAGCCTGTCCATCCGGCTTTGCCCATTGGGGTGTGATTCACGACTAGAGTCAGGTGGGATCCACCACGTCCAGATACAGGTGGACAGTAATACTGGATGGGCAGTCAGCCTGGGGGTTAGTGAGAATGGCTCGAGGGTGGGTGGAACGTGAGCACGCCCGCACTCAAGAATGAGGACTCCTGCAGTAATGAGGGCCCTAAAGGGGGTTGAGGGGCTCAGTCACGGGCTCCTGCCTGTCCTCACTGAGGATCCAGGGAGGCCTCCTTAGCTGAGGGGCTGGGGAAACTCATCCGGATCAACTCTGTGGCCTTGGCCTTGGGCCCATGGCCTGGGTCCGCCCCTGGCCCTCGGCTGTGCGGCCCCAGGCCCCCACCACACAGCAGTGTTGCAGCACGGAGGCCGGAGGGGCTGAGCGCTGCGGCAGCTCCCTGCCTCCTGGACCTGAGGGCCCTGGCCCCCAGGCGCGGAGGCTTTCTTCCTGCCGTGCTGATGGCAGCGGTGTCTAAACCCTGCCCTTGACGGGAAGAGACATTTGTTTCATTTCCTGCTGGGAGTTCCATCTGGAAACACATCCCCCAGTGAGTCCAACCAGGGCCACCATGCCACTTCCTGTGTAACACCGCAAAACGTCCCCCCAGGAGCAGCAGCCAAGGAGCAGCTCAGGGCCCGTGCTGTTTCATCACTTCACGTCCAACCCCGTGAGAGCTATAAAATGCTCTGTGAACTACACCCATGTGTGTGTGGTTGGAGCAGCTATGACTGGCCTGGGAGAGCAGCCAGGGCTGGAGCGCGTTTCAGGTGTGCCCCGCAGGGCCAGGGAAAGGCTAGCGGTGGGAAGAGACAGGGCGCCTGGGGAAGACAGGCTGTTGTGCAGACATCTGCATGCGTCTGGCTCTGATGGGGAGGTGGAGTGGCTAACAGCCTGTGTCCTTCCCTGATTGAAATCACGTGGAGTCTTCCTGGGCTCCTCTTGGGAAAGGCTGTCCTAGTTTGACTGTGGGTCTCCCTCTCCACCCCCGCCAGCTTCCTTCCAAAAGCCTGTTTTGTAACGATTGGCCCTGGCTCTCCTGTTCTCACCCAGAGAGGAGACTGTCATCCTTGAAACAGGGCCTCATAAACCTGTAGCAGCGACAGGACGTGATTTTAACTGGAGCGCCGAGCGTGGAGGGCGGGCGGGGAGGCTGCGCTGGTGACAGCGAGATCCTCTTTCCCTAGAGAGAAGTCGGTTCATAGGGAGACAGGGAAAATGTGCCTAGAGGAAGAAATTCTTCAACTCAGCTGCCACTTCTGGTGACGGCAAAGGCCACCGTTGGCATCTCTCTTGTTCTTGGTGTGAACACATTCTTGTGGGAGAAATGTGACAAGTCCTTTCTCCCTCCCAAGAACTTCTCATGCAAATGGAGCCGTGATCATCGTCAAATGCTCCCCAAATAAGGAACTGCTCTGGGAGGAGACAGAGGGAGCAAGCAAAATACAGAGGGTGGCTTCACAGCGCTACATCTTTGATGCCACCACCCCCCAAAAAACAAGCTGCTCCCCGCCCCCACCCAACTCCAACTGTGACTCCCTGCCTCGGCTCTGTCTTACAAAAATGAGTAAGGACTTTTATTTCTGACTATAGGCAAGGGAGGGAGGATTCTGATGCTATAGGGGCTCTGTCTTCCTCTGTCACTCTCAGAAACACCCAGAGTGGAGGGAAGGCTGTGACCACAAGGCTGCTGGGATGAGGCTAAAGAGCTGATGGATCTGAAAAGTGCTGGGCCCCTGCCCTGCGGCGGGGGACGAGAAGGGTGTGTGAACACTGGCCTTATGATTGTGGTTTTATTTTATCTTTCTGGGGCTGGGGAAGGCACGGAGCAGGGAGCCAAGAGAAGGAGGTTCCCTGCTGCCTGGAGTGGCACAACCTCCTTGGCCTCTGCCTCCCCATCTTTAATGGGAGTAAGCCTAGTGCCCCTTGCCTCTCAGGATTTGCTGTCAGGATAAAAGAAAAAGAGATCCTTCCCTGAGGCATCAGCTTGTACAGTGGGTCAGATATTGGTGTGAGTCAAATGCAGTGTGCTGCTTTTCAAGATGCTGGTCCCAGAGTCCAGGGACTCTTCTCTAATGAGAAGGCATTCTGACCGAATGGTCTGTGGAAGGCTCTGAGGTCTATGCCCTTCATTTCTCATTTCTCAGATGGAAGCGAGGCCCAGAAGGTGAAGGGACTTGATCAAAGTGACTCTGTAAGGCAGACAGAGGCAGGCCTAGGATTAGAACCACAACTCCTGATTCTAGTCTGTTTCTAGGGCCACCGTTTTCCCGCATTTCACATATCTGCATGGGCTCACACAGGAAAAGGGGAAGGAACCCCACATCTGTCGGGCACCCGCAGTGTGTCGGGCTGGGAGCTGGCCACTTTATAAACAGCATTTCATTGAACGTTCTCAACAACCCTAGGAGATAGAGCCTGGTATTATCCCATTTTATAGAGGGGACAAGTAAGGCTCAGACAGACAAGTGACTTATTCAGACCAGTAAGTGCAGGGCTGGGATTGAGAAGCAGGTCTTTCTGACTCTGACTCCCTGGGCGTCAGACCAGAGAGAATGAGGAGCCAGCGGTTCCGAGCATCTTTGTCCACGCGCCCTGGTACCCAGTGGAGCCTGCCATACGCTGGTGCCCATTCATTTCCGTAGCCCCATTCCCTCCAATGTTCTGCGGATTCTGTGGGGATGAGCTCATTCCCTGCTGCTGGTGCTGTTGAGTAGGGAGTTTGGTGTGGGGATCCCGGTGACGGTGAGGGCTCCCATCCGGTGTCACTGTCAGCTGTTTCCTCCCCCACAGGGTGGATGCAGTGCCATCCTGCACTGGCACTGTCCCGGCTGGTAACCTGAAACCCCGGAGTTAGGACTAGAAGGCAAGGCTGGCTTTCCTGACATTTTCTCCACTCTTCTCCATCCACCCTGGCGTGAGACCCGTCCATCGCTCAAGAGGACACGTAAGTGGGGCTCCCTCCCCAGCCTGCCCCAGCAGGCCAGCCCCCAAGACTGAGAATCAAGGGTCACTGAGGCACAGTCCTCTGCTCCTCCTTCTCCTGGACACGGATCCCGTTTCAAGCAGCTGCAACAGACAGCCCTTTAGCCTCCGCCTGCACACTTCCCGCGATGGCGAACTCACTGTGTTCTAAGGTAGTCAGTGACATATCCAGCCAGTTTACATTGTTATAATGTTCTCATCTGCAAATTTTTATGTGCTGTAAATATTTTATGTACAGTCATGTGTTGCTTAACGATGGGATACTTTCTGAGAAATTCATCATTAGGTGATTTTGTCATTGTGTGAACATCATAGAGTGTACTTACATAAACCCAGATGGTACAGCCTACTGCACACCTAGGCTCTACGGTACTAGTCTTATGGGAGGGACCACCGTCATATACGTGGTCTGTCATTGACTGAAATGTCATTATGTGGCACGTGACTGTACAAATAAATTATACATATTAAATTACATATGTTCACAAATAAATTTATATATCTTATGTATAAATTATATGCAAATTATATATCATATATAAATTATAAATTATTAGATGCTGTATGTTATATATGCTATATATGTTCTTATATGTGTTACATAATATATGATATGTTAGTATTATATACGCTTAAATATATGCTTTATATATTTTATATACTTTTATAGTTTTATGTGCTTGAATCCCAGCTCATCTCCTCCCTAGCTGTGTGTCTCTGGGCAAACGACTTAACCTTTCTGTGCTTAGGGCAGTGACCAACACAGGAGGTATAACATAAGACTTTTTAAAATAACAACTGAAAAAGATCTTTTTATAATATTCATTTTAACAACAATTGACAAAATCTTATTGTGATACTCACTTACTAAAATATTACTATGACATTCACTGGTGGTTATTATCCCAATCACTTGTTAACGTGCCGCCACAAGGCCCAGGGTGGTTGTAAAGCCACCGCCTCTGCTCTTTCATCCCGCTGACAACACGGGAGCCCGCGCCCCTCTGCTTCCTTTCCTAGGCCAGAGGGTAGCGACGTCTTCTTTAATTTTGCCAACTTTATGGGTAAAAAGAAGCATCTCCTTCCACATGGCAAAGGGATTCTTTCCAGAGATCTCTATTGGCTTAGCCTTATGCTGAATGGGCTCTAGGCACTGCTCTGTTTTGGGGACAGGGACAATGAGCAAAGTGGTGACAGCCTGGCATTTCCTGAACCCCTATAATGAAGAGAGAGAGACAGTGAGAGAGAAGCAGGAGGAGAGCAGAGAGCCAGAGATGGAGGGGAGCGTGGGGCCCCGAGCCAAGGGAAGGCCCTGCCTTTCTCATTCCAGCCCCAGGCCCACTCCTCTGCAGCTGTCATCTCCCCCTCTACCGTAATTGCACCTGGCTTCTTCAGTATTGTATTTCTGTTACCTCTCAAACCCTCCTAAGGATCCTGTGAGATGGATGTTATTATCCCCATTGTACAGATCGGGACACTGAGGCCCCGAGAGGTAAAATGACTCACCTTCAGTCAAAAAGCTAGGAAGGGGCTGAGCCTGGATTTGAACGTGAGCCTGTTGGACTCTAAAGTCCTAGAGAGGTAGAGACCAAGAAAGGAGCAAATGAGAGATCATCTCGGGGAAGAGTGACCTAGAGAGATAAAGACAGAGGGAAATGGAGATAAAGCCAGGGATATAGACAGAGGCAGAGAGAAACCCAAGAGGAAGAGAGAGGGAAGCCAGAGAGCAAGAAGGACAGAGACCCTCTTAGAGAGACAGAGGGAGAGATACACACAGAGGGAAAGATAAGACAGAGGAAGAGGGATAAGGAAGCAGAAATAGGAGAGAGAGGAGGGGAGGCCTACCTAGTGGCAGGGCCCGAGAAGGGAGGGTGCATGCAGATCAGGGACCGTCCCAGAGAAGGGCCTGCACTTCTCGTTCCAGCTCTTGCCCACTCCTCTGTAGCGGTCCCTCGTCTTCTATGAAAGACCCCAGGCTCCATGTGCAGCAGCCTCCTGGAGAGGATTTGCCAGGAACTGGAGCCGGGAGGAGCGGCGAGGGAGGCTGGAGTCCCGGGAAGCCGGGCCCAGGGCCGCACGTGGGAACCTGCCTCCCCACACAGGCTTCATAGCCTCTGCACTGCAGCCACTCAGCTGAAACTGGCCAGGAGACTCAGCCACAGGGCCGTTTGGTTGAATCTGAAAAGCCAACCAATAATAAAAGCCACCAAACCAAAAACATTCCCTCTGCCCCCTGTCTTGCAAGTCCCAAGTCCAAACATCCCTCGGTGCCACGAGAGGAAGGGAAAGCCAAGTCTCGAGCTGTTAGAAGCTGGCTTAGCAGAGCGTTGACTAGGCTCAGCAGGCCCCGATTCCTGGCTCTCTCTTTGCCTTCCCGGCCTCCGAGGCAGCGAGGAGCGGTGGACAGACAAGCCTGGGTTCCCAGAGACCTGGCTCCGCTCCTGCCACTTCTCAGCTCCCTTGACCTTAACAGGCAAGTGACTTAACTTTCAGAGTCTAGGATTTCTCATCCGCACGGTGGACACTGGTCTTCGAGGACTGTGCAGGATTCACGAAGACAGCAGGTGTCAAGGCACTCGGCATGTTGTAGGTCCCCGGCCTGGGTCAGGTTTTCCTTTTCCTCTCCCCCTGGGTGTCTTCATCTGTAGAATGGGTTGGCTTGACTGCATGGGCTCTGCAGCTCCTCCCGGCTCTGATGTTGAGCGATTTGATGGAGTCGGGAGGGTTTGCTGGACCACTTCAGCCTGTAGGTCTCGGGCACTGCCTTTACCCTCACACAGAGACCTTACTCTCCTGCCTCTCTGCCCATCTAAATTCTACTCCTTTAGCACAAAACAGCTGGGAGGGGCTCAGGGTTTTCTGTCCCAAGGGGTTTGGGAATGAATGGAAGGAAGTGAGAGGAGGAGAGGGAATTTCTCTGGAAATTCACTCAAAGAAGCATCTCTTCAGGGGGTCGAGGTTTAGACCCGGGCTCCCAATTCTTAGCATGTTCTGGGCGGCAGCTCCTGGTACATCACACGCCTCCTTGCCCCGACACTCTTATGTACACACTCACGCACCATACACATATACTAAGAATGCACACTTACACACACACTAACATACACCTACACATTTACATTCACACACTCACTCCCACGTGCACACACCTTACACACACACACACACACACACGATGTGAAAGAGAACGTGCATCTGGTTTTCACAGACCACAGAGCCGGGCAGGCAGGAGTTTTCTGTTTACCTTGGAACCGGCTTGAGTTAGGGCATTCTCCCTTCCGTGAAGCAGCCCTGGCATTCCCAGCCCGCGTGCTGGGAAGAAAGGGGCGAAGGATTAGTTTCCTATCCTGTAATAGGGGCAGAGGGGAGAGGAGCTGGAGGGCAAGTTGCAACAGCAGGCATGTGCGCGAGCGTGTGCGTTCCTCACTAGCTGGGTGGCTGGGCTTGGCAGCGAGCAGCGGCAGAGGCTACACATCACTGGAGGTCTTTGTTGATCGTTTCCACTTTGGGAAACAGTGTTCTTAAGGCTGATTTTGTAAGCTCAGGTTTCTCTTCCTTTTACTTGTGGATCGTGCTTCCAAGGCAGCGTGCCAGAGACACTCATCCACTCCAGGGGAGAGAGCCCGAACACCATCATCACAATTGGATCAGAATGTCAAAGCGTGACTGACAGCTGCCACGGCAGTGGGTACCAAACCTATGAGTAGTAAGGACAGTGGCACGTACAGGGTCTCTCTCTTCCTCCCACCAGCCTCAACTTCAGCACCAGCCTGATCCTTCACTCACCAGCTGTGAAATCTTGGGCACATTACTTAATTCTTTGTGTCTCAGTTTCCTCATCTGGGAGACAGGGATGGTGGCATTAGAGGCATCTACGTAAGAAGGTAACGAATGGAAAGTGCTTAGAGAAGTGTCTGGTACGTGGCCAGCCCTAATAGGTGTTGGCTGCTATAACTGCCACATACCCGCTTCTTTGCTGATGCTGCGAAGGGCACTCTAGGATTATTCCCTTGAAGATCTGATGGGTCGGATGACTTGCTGAAGGCCAGCCAACTAGCTGGTGGAGAGGCAGGGCCTGGGGTTCGCTGAAGCCAGTGAGCTCTCATGTAGGGGCGGGGTGGTGGCCTCCCCTTCCTGCAGGGTCTCAGTCAGGAATGCTCACTACCTTCCTGTTGCAGGCCAAGGGGAAGACAGTGGTCAGGGGGCTTTGAGGCTCGCTTTACTTCACGTGAATGGAAGGCAGGTGCTGAGAGGCACTCTTCCAGCTGGTAGTGGTGGTAGGAGGTAATCAATGCTGCACGATTACTAATGAGGAACAAACATGCTATTTTCCTTCATTTTTTTTTCTTGACCTTGCCATGAAGGGTTTCCTCTCACTCATCAGAAGTAAGAGCTCCATGACTGTCAGACCTGCACAGGGACTGGCTCTGCCTCTGACTTGCTGGTTTTGAACCCAGGCTAGTCTGGCTTAATTCACAGCCTGCACATCGGTGAGGTTATCACTTCCTTGTGTGCCTAGGGCCCCGAGATATTGCAAGAATCAAATGAGATAATATGGATTTGAGACAACTCAACAGATACTTATTGTAGGCTTACTATGTACATGGCACTGTGTTGAATGATGATGATTCAAAGAAAACCATGCAAGCAAGCAACCAACCAACCTACCAACCAACCAACCAACTTACCAGCCAACCAACCAAACTACCAACCAATCTACCTACCAACCTTCTAACCAACCTACCAACCAACCAACCAACCTACCCACCAACTTACCAACGAACGAACCTACCAACCAACCTACCTACCTACCAACTAACCAACTTACTAACCAACCAACTAACCAACTAACTAAACAAGCAACCACCCAACCTACGACCCAGTCTACCAACCTACCTACTGACCAACCCAATGGTGGAGCTTAGTATCTTGTTGGGGAGAGATCTTCATTGAGAAGTCCCAGGAGTAAATGTAAAACGCTGTCTGGTAAGAACTGGGAGGCAGAGGAACTTGTGACCATGACAGCCTATTCCAGGGGACGTGGACCTGGTTGGGAGGTCCTGAGGGCTCCTCTGGAAGTGAGGCCTGAGCTGGGATTTGGCGGAGGAGCAGGAGCGAGGAGCGTGGGGACAGTGTCCTGATGTCAAGGGTTTCCCAGGCATTACAGCTGGCATGCTCCCCCCTTTCCTCTCTCTCCCAGCCACACCCCAGGCTCCGGCTCCCAGATCCATTCTTGGGGCCTCCACTGGGCCCCTGGCAACAGCTTCCTCATTGCTCTCCCTGTTTCAGTGTCTCCCTGGACATGCTGTGGCCAAAAAGTCTTTTTTTCTGAAGTTTGGATGTAACCGTGTCGTTCCTCTGCTTAAAACCTCTCACCAGCTGCTCCTGTGTGCTTAGCCCAGAGAAGCAGACCCTGCCCCTGCACAGCCAATGTGGACCCCGGACACTTCGGGCATTTAAAGCAATGTTTTTATAGTAAAACAAGCACAGGTATAGAATGGAATTGGATGCACTTTCCTGGGGGCAGTGGGCCATTTTGGTCCATGTCGCCAGATCCAGGGGGTTTGCCCTCCTCTGCCGTTAAAGGGACTCTGGTGCACAAGTGTGGAAGTACTGTCCCCTGTTGGAAGGTCCTTTCCTGCCTTCTCCATCTGGCAAAGTCCAGCTCCGCTGTCCGTTTGCAGCAGCGCAGACCCTCTCTTTGCTGTGAAGGCGGCCCCGACAATCCGCAGCCTTGGCAGCGCCCTACTGGCATCACTGGTTCACGGGCCCATCGCCGCCACTAGAACGTGGCTCCTTGGGGCCAAGACCAAAATTTGTCCTTCTTGGTGTCCCTGCAGCCAGGCCCAGGGCCTGGGCGAGGAGGAGTCTGGGAGGGCTGGTTCACTGCATGGAGGATGCTCGCAGTGGGGTCTGGGGCAGGAAGCTCAGCCGGGCGAAGCTTGCCGCCTGCAGCTCCTCCTTCTGACCGCAGAGCTCCCAACAAGCCGCCACCCACGGGCCTGGCAGGCCTGGATACACCTGCAAGAAAACAAGACTCTCCTTTCAGAGTGCTCTTGGCCTGTCGGCCCCTCCCCAGAGGTGGAGGAGGGCAAAGAGCATAGGCTCTGGGACCCACAGCTGTGGGTTCGAATCCCAGCTGCTCCAATACATAGCTGCGTGATCTCAAGAAAGCCATTTCTACTATTTTAGTTTCCTCGTCTGTAAAACGAGAATAGTTAGAGCCACCCATACGGTGACCACGTACAGATGGACCGCTCCCCACCCAGCGGTTCCCGGGAGATGGCTACTGCTTCCATCGCAGCTCTCCAGTTGAGGGGAAGGGGGTGGGGATGGAGGGTGCCTGTGGCACCTCTGGTTTTCCACTCGTGGGAAGATACGGTTTGAAGTTGGAGACCAGAGGAGCTTTTTGGATGCTTGAGTTCAGGCCACATCTCCAACGTATCGTATTTTATTTCATTTCAGAAAAGAATCATCTGCTCCGTTATCATCATAAACATTCTTATCATCTATTTGTTTTTTTCCCCAAAGAAACACACCCACCAACAGAAAACTATGACAGGTTGTTAAACTGGAATTCTCAACAGAAGCATCAGGTCTAATAGATGTCACCCTCCCAAGTGAAGTCCCGGAACAAGATGCAGATTTTCAAAGGGAAATGGATGTGCGTTTTAAAAACTCTTCTCTCCCTTTGAGAATGTAAGATGGGTTTGGGGAAGAAAGGGAGAGATTTGGGGAAAGATTCTTTGTCAGAGCTGTGCCCAGCCCTTCCTTTACCATGTGGA
Organism: Ceratotherium simum simum; assembly: GCF_057802395.1. NCBI lineage: Eukaryota > Metazoa > Chordata > Mammalia > Perissodactyla > Rhinocerotidae > Ceratotherium > Ceratotherium simum. The sequence continues at coordinate 7,124,134 of NC_141923.1, forward strand.
GGGGCGTGAGGAGACCCCCTCCTCGAGTCTAGTGAGAGGCCCTTCCTGCGTGTCCCTGCAGAGTGGACATGCGGGGCCCTCTGTCCAGCTCCTGTCTGAGAGAAGTCAAGTTTGTCTGACAGCTCTCGGAGGAGCCAAAGCAGAGCTGGCTGCAGTGACGTCGGCCTGCACTCCTAGAGACCAGAGCCAGGGACACCATCACGTGTGTGCTGCTCGGACCCAGAGGGGGCCATGCACACTGAGGGGCCAGCCTTGAGTGGCCAGTGCTGCACAAGACAGTGGCCTGGGCAGCTAATGCAGACTGAGCAGAGGGAAGCTGGTGCACCCAGGCTTCCTGGGGCTGTGGAAGGGGAAGTGCCCAGCAGGTAGCGAGATATACAGAGCCGGTCGAGGGGGCTGCGGGGGAGTGATCTTTGCAGAAGAGTGGCAGGAGGAGGCCATACCTGTTCCAGGCCGGGAGAGGAAGAAGCCAGCTCACAACAGTGCAGGCAGTAAGAACTTCTCACTCCATTTCTTTTCCTCCTGCAACCCTCTCGTGCTGAAGATCCAGATCCTGGAGGGAGGGGTCAGAAGCAGGGACCCACATGGGGGGAGTCCTGAGAGGGAAGAGGGGCGGCAGGGAGCAGGCCTCTGTCTTGAGTGACGTATCTCCGGGCGGCAGGCCTGCCTGGGAGGAGATGAGATTTCACTTTAAATCACCTCTGAAGTTTTGATTACAACCAGGCACGAGACACGTTTAATTGCTAAAGTGACACAGTGTTTGGTGACTTAAAGTGACAATAGCACTTTTACTGCCTGAGTGACCCACAAAGTCATGAAGCCTTCTGAGGATCATCCATGGGCAGGGGAGGAGCTTTTCCCATTAAGTAAACTTTCAAGGGACAGAAGGAGGCAAAGTAAAGCTGCCTGGTGCTTATATCCCGTGAATCCTGCTTGCCCGATACATCAGCTCGCAAACAAGCTGAAGAGAAGGAGAGACTCTGCCACTGACTCACCGTGTGGCTGTGAGCGGGACCCTTCCCCTCTCTGAACCTGCATCTCCCCGTCTGTGAGCTGAGGCACGGTCCCCCTCGTCTGGAGCCCATGACTTTTGCCTTTTCTCCCAAGACCCTCGGTCTTCAAAGAAACTTAGGTCCCCAGGACCGTGCCTTCATGTGGCTCACACTGTGGTGGGGAGAGAAAGGAACTTGACAGGCAGTGAGTGTTGCTAGGTAATGGGTCAGCTGCTGCCAAGTGCCCGTGAGCAGGTGGGTCTCTCCTAGGTGGGCAGGGGAAGGCTCTGTGAGGAGGTAGCCTGGAGGGAGTGAGAAGGTGAGCCCTGTGAATTCCTGCAAAGGGTTCCAGCAAAGGATGCCAGGCAAGGCCTGGAGGGGGCGGGGGTAATCAGTGGGCTAGAAAAGGAGCAAGGGCCCATGTGGAAGGCTGGTGGGAGATGAGGTCCAGAGGTGACGGGACGGGGAGGGTGGTGGTGGGCACAGCACATGGGGCCTTGAAGGCCGAGGTTAGGGTGGGTTTGGCTCTGGGTGAGTCTATGTGATGGGGGGTGGTGGGGGTTCTAGGCAGAGGAGTGGGCCAATCCGACTTTGGGGCAAGAGAGTGAGGGAGGCGAGTGTGGAGGCACCTGTCGTGTCTCCTGCTGCGTCCTGACCAGAACCCAGCAAACATTGGCTGATCTCCTGGGATGTGTCCCTACCTCGTAGTCTAAGGGCATCTTCGTCAGATGCAGGATTCATTTTAGACCAAGGGACAGCAGGGCAGCAGCCACTTTGAGGAAGGACATTAATACAACGACTGAAACAGGCTCCTTATCACGGGCCAGGCAGGCGTGAAAAGCTTCATGTGAGTCATCTTCACAACAGAGCTGGCGGGTGGGTTCCACTGTTATCTCCATTTCACAGATGGGGAAACTGAGGCATGCAGAGGTTTGCTGCCTTTCCCAGGGTCCCATGACCAGTAAGAGTGGAGGGGCATTTGAGCCCAGGTATGCCTGGTGGTAAGACGGGTGCTCCCAACCACTTCCTGCCTGGTGGAACTAGTGACAGAAACGAAGGAAAGGGAGATGTTTACTTTTGTCCTTGAGTGCTGACCCCTCTGGGTAGACGGGTAGATGAATAGTTCAAAGACTATTCATCTTTGAACCTCTGGTCTGCGTGCTGAGCACAGGTGGGCACCCAGCTCTCTTGAGCTCACTTATTGCCAAAGCACTTCCTGAGCATCTGTTAGGAGCCAGACCCTTCGCTGGGCGCTGTGGGTAATGGGGGCGGACTGGTAAGTGCAATTCAGATTTAATCCTGGTCCTTAAAAGTTTCTGTTTAGCAAGATATTTATTGATGTACAAGATATTCGTTTCATGTTCATTAAGAAAACATTTATTGGGCTTTTATAACATTATTCCTACTAATAAAAGTGCAAAGCTGGATTTTATTTATGGCCATTGTACAGATGGGGCAACCAAGTGCAGGGAGGGAAATTGCCCGCTCTGGGCAAAGGCTGGGCTGGGTCCACACCCTGCCACCCGTGCTTTCTGGATTCCGAGGACCAGCGTTGCATACGCGAGGTCTGTGTTTTCTCCTCATTTTAATTGTACACAACCTCCTGAAGGGGCTTGTTGTGCATGAATGTTGGCCGTGTGCCCGAGCGCTATATGGGATTCGTTTAAACTCGGGCTCTGGCAAATTTGATTTTTACTGAAAATTACCCATTTTTTAACACTTAAAATGTTATCGAGCCATGTGGCCATTGCCGTCTTGGGCAGAAAACATCTTGGATGAATTTGCATTTTTAATTCTTGGCATTTTTATTTTGCTTCAGTTCCCAAAGAGCATTTTTTTCCCCTTCTTTTAAAAAAAAAGAAATGGAAGAAAGAAGGCAGCCCGCGCAGGGCCGGGATGCCGAGAGTACATAATAATAGTAGTAATGTGTGTTCCCTCGCTGCTAATTGCACCAAATTTTACCATGTGCTGCAGCAGCAGAGCCTGCCTGCCATTCTCCAAACCCAATTTCTCCTGCAGCCACTTAACGGTGGTGAGATAATCGCTCCTTAATGGGCTGGCTCCTCCCCAGGGCGGCTGCCTGGCAAGAGCTGGGGCGGCAGCACCTCGAGGCCTGCATTATTTAACAGCACAACGTGCTCCCTCGTCACCTTCGCCTAGTGCCGGGCTCCGAGGCTGGCCCGGGGCTCTCACAGGGCTGGAGGAGTTGGGCCAAAGGATGTCAGATCTGGACAGGGCTTTAGAGAGCAGTGGGCCATGTGACAGGCGGGGAAACTGAGGCTGAGAGAAGAAAGAGGGAATGAGGCTCTTTATTGATTTTCAACGATGGTTTCTTGAGCACTTTCTACGGCAAGTGGCAGAGGAGAAGGTAAACAGGGTTCTGCCCTACTCTTGGGGCGGGGGACAGCCAGTTACACAGAATACTTGAATGCAGGTGACAAGTGCCAGGAGAGCAGACGGGGGGTGTTATGTGAGCTCAGAGGCAAGGCCCCACCCTGGCACTTCTCCCACTTTACCACGAATCCTCACACAGCCCCAAAGGCAGGTATTTGGTCACCATTTTACAGACGAGGTTGCCCAGGCCCGGCTGTCTCATGTCACCACCCAGGCGTGGAGGTGGGTCTTATGCTCGCATTATAGATAAGAAAGCTGATGGTTGGAGTGGTGGGGTGGCCTGCCCCTGCGCCCCATCACTGGGGATGCAGTGATGAAGAACGCAGCCAGGAGCCTGGCCTGCAAGGAACTGATGGTCTGGGAGGGGAACAGATACAGCAAGCAATTTATACGGAAGGGAATTTCAGATTCCATCAGTGTGCAGAGGACAATACAGCAGGACCACATGAAAGAGAGTGACCCAAAGAGGTGTGGAAGCTGCTGGAAAGGCTGGGAAACGAGCTCTGTGTATCTTAGGGACAGAAGGGCCCCGGAGGTCAGCCAGGGTGGACGTGGATGAAACCTGGCTCTCTGCTTGGGCTCTACCTTTGCTAGCTATGTGGCCATGGACCAGTTACTTAACCTCTCTGGGCTCCCATTTCCATGTCTACAAAATGGAATAGTAATAGTATCTAGCACTCAAGACTTTGTGCAGATTAAAGAAATTATATGTACACACAAAATATATTATAAATATCCATATATATATCGCGTTTAGCCAAGTGCCTGATGGAGACCAGGCCCTCCGTGCCTGGCGGGTGGGATCATTTTATACCTCTCCCAGAACCAGGGTACAAATCCCATGCAGCGTCAATTCTTCCCTCCCTCCAGCGACTGACTTGTGAGGCCATTCAGCCTGCTTCTCGAAGTGAGGAAGCCACATTTGAATTTGTTAAAGAAACAAAAAACAAAAAACAACAAAAGCCCCAAACCAAACAAACACTGTGCGACACGGGAGGCTGTTTCCTTCAGCCGGCGCCTTCCACAATATGGTGCGGTGGGCTGGGAAAGCTTGGCCACAGATGGCGTCCTTGGTACCAGCCCTGTTTTCTAAATACCCGGCTCCTCAGTGTAAATGATAACGCGCAGACACATGGTGCCGCTTGGCTCCCGCGAGGCTCCGGCAACAACGCTTCTCTTGGCCTGCCGCCCCGGGTGGGCTCTCTCCCTCCAGACAGCAGCATCAGAATCCTTCGGGACAGGGGATGTGGATGCCGACACTCAGGTTAGAGACAGGGTGGTCCCTTGGATCCGAGCGGGGCCACCGCTGACAACTTGCTCTCCTACCCGTGACCTCCTGGCACGACCTGAGATAGGGGTGCACGCAGGAGCAACTGTGGGGAACCTCGAAATGACATCGCGGTGGGGCTGGGACTGGAACCCAGCTCTTCCGCGGGAGTGTTCTTGAAGCTTGTCTCTTCCAGGAAAAGTGCGCGTTCTTGGGAGGAGTCCACGGAGCACCCTCCTCAAAGGCAGCAAGAGGAGGGTGTGGGGAGAGGCAGGGGCATTCATCTCCCACCCAAAGGAAGAAGTCGCTGTGTTTGCAGCGTCAGGCCTGTGGGCAGCCCCACAGAGTGGAAAGGAGAGCCTGGCATCCCGACACCCTTGACTTTGAATTCTGCCTTCACTCTGTGGTAGTGACGTCACGTCGCTGACCGCTCCAAAGCGCACTTGCTTTATCTGCAAAATGGAAATGATGTACCAAGACTTGGGGGGCTGGGGGTGGCAGGCAAGAAGGGGAGGCATTGTCAACAGGGAATTTAAACAAACAAACACAATTGATTCAAACTGAGCTGGCTTTTTATTCTCACTCTGCGCTGACAGTTCTAAACAATATCAATGATAGAATGCTCCCCTCTGAAATATTCTTTTGTTGGTCTAAGTTTTTAAACAATTGCTGCATTGAATGGTGAGTCAAAATACTAGCTCTTTTAGCTTCGGATTCACACGTTTTTGTTACCTATCCTCCAATATTGTGTTCTATATGGAAATTATCCTGTTGGCCCCTAACATGCGATGCGTGGACTCAACTGAGTGTGCTCATATGGAGAGTGAGCTCCTAACAGCATGGAGCCATCTGAGCTTACGTTGAGCACCCCATGACACTACACAGTCCCGTATTTAAATGATAGATTTGAAATATAACATCATTGTAGTCATTGAAAAGACAGAGACACAGAGCCTGTGTTATTTGGAGCAACTGACATACCACATGGGAAATACATCCCAGGGCAGCACCTGGCACTTGGCTGTTGCTTGATAAATCTGAGTTTCCTTCCATCTGGAGATATGGGCCCTTTAGCTGTAAAAAATGGACATAATAACATCTTATAGAGTTTGGGTTCAAGTCCCAGCTTTCCACCTATTGGCACGTCATGTAACTCCATGAGGTCTAGTTTCCTTTTCTGGGAAAGGGGAAGCAATGGGCTCACTACACAAAGTGCCTGGATGGGGCTATGGGTTCCCTCCACTTGGGGTCTGACCCCCCTCAGCAGCTGACCCTGGGCTCCATTCCCCATTCCCAGACTTGATCCTGTTGGAGTCTTCACCTGATCTTGGCTCCCTAAGATTGGCTCTTCTGGAGGACATGGAGTTTGACTCCCTGTGGTTATGTGGGGTCTTGCTTGCAAGAAATAGAAACTTACTTGGTTAAGCTAATAAATGGAGTTTTGGTGGAAAGATATCATGGGGTGTTTGTGTGTTGGGGGATAGAGGAGCTCCTGAAATGGATGGGCCATACTTGGAGTGGGCAGAGACCAAGAGAACTCAAGGAGACAGAGTAGAGACAGCAGGAAGCACAGATACTGTGTCACAACTGAAGCAGCCCGGCCATGGGGCCATTGTGGCCACTTTATAGCTGCTGCAGCTGCAGTGAAGCCCCCCGTCTCTCCTCACATCACTCAGATATGATGATTCAAGATTCAAGCCCTGGAAGGCAGGCCCTGATTGGCTGAGCTCAGGTCGTATTGCCCACCCCCTGCCTTGCCAGGGCAAGGAGAGTTAGAATCTGGTCCTTTGGCCTCCAAGTGGGAGGCTTGTTTTGGAATCATGATCAGAGAACACACACCAAGGAAGAGCTAGTTTCTCCAAAGAAATCTGATATGCTCTCAGGGAGGGAGACTAGACACAGGACAATGAGTAGATTGAGATCCACCACGCTCACCCTTGGCTCTTTCTCCTTTCCACTCCTTGGCAGAGGCCCTTGCCAGACCTTCTCTTGGTCCAATCAAGAGAGGTTCTCACAATATCTGATGGATTTGAAAAATTTGACTTCTAGACCTAGGTCTAAGATGGATAACGCTTCCATCTGAGTAATAGGTAGAGTGGTAATTAATTGCTTCTAGTAGGAAGTGGAGGTGAAGAAAGAAAACTCGTATTTAATAAGCTCCTAGTACATGCAAGGGATTGTACTGTACACTTCACATGATTTATCTTTTTCTAATCATAAAAAGAGTCCTTGGAGGTGTACGTCATCACTCCTATTTTGCAGATGGAAAATTGAGGATCAGAGGACTCAAGTGGAATTACTCATCTTTCATTTAGGGTTCTTGGATATAACCATCAGCAATTGACCAGAGTTAAATTAGCCAAAGGGAAGGAAATGGAGTAGGGGCTGATGGAATTGAAAGAAACCAATCAATCAGATTTGGAGAAGACAGGAATCACGAATCCCCTGGGGGCTACAAGTAGCAGGCCCTCCAGGGAAAATCAGTTCCAAGTGTTTCCCAAACCTATGTCCTTGTGGTCAAGATTTAAATTTTGAGGAGGGACAGTCCAATTGGTTTAGATTGGGTGACTTTCCTGAGCGTACAGCCTGGGAAGTCTCATACAGCCCTGCTCTTAGAAGAGTCCCTCAATTGATCTAATGCCCTGCTGTTGTCATATGGTAATTCTTAATTTTTGAACAAGAGGCCTCGCAAATTATGTAGCCAGTCCTGCTTTGGTCAGATGAATGCAAGACGCTTTGATTGACAGTCTTATCAAGATTGCCTGCAGTCATGATTAGGCAGTTTCCTAAAGCACTATTGGGGGATGCTATCATATGAAGGGGGGATGAAGGTCAGGCAGGCAGGCATACGGGCAAAAACAATAGATGTTTATCACTGTCCATATCTTGTCAGCTCAACATCCCCCCACACCCTTTTCCCTGCACATGCAATTTTACCTTGCACCACTTCCACCCAAATTTCAGTGACCAGAAGTAGTCAGAGGGCTCTGACTTAACTGCAAGGGAGGCTGGATAAAGAAGTGCTCAGGATGTGGAAATGAGATTAAAGAGCACCTAGCCAGTCTCTGCCACAGCCTATTTGCCCACAATCATAAGCCACCCCAAATTACATACCACGTATTGTCTATTATATATTACAGAGTGATTATCAATGGGTGAGAAAGGCATGGTAGTTGTGATCAGGAATGAAGGGGGAAAATAAAATAAAATAAGGGCCTTGTATAAACATGATAGCAACCTGCTTTCAAATGAGGATTCTTATTGACACAGTTCTCGGCATGTGAGGTAAAAATAAATTAAAAATAGTTATTGGAATTAAAAACAAAACCTCTCAACAGAAGGATAATGATATAGCTGAGTAAAGAATAAATGAATTAGAAAACTGAGCTGATTAAGTCTCCCAGAATCTAATACACAGAATTAGAGATAAAAACCATTAAAGCCATGGAAAACACAAAACAGAACTAAAAAAATTTAAATGCAGAATGAAGCATTTCAGCATATGACTAACAGAATAGAAAATATGGGGAAGATGGCAAGTATTAAAGACATAGAAATTATGAGAGAAATAAAGAGATATGGAGAATGAGATGCTTCAAAATAAATCTAATAGGATGCAAATTATTGAAATATAAAATATGAAAGGGAACTTAAGAGTCATAGAAGATAGAAAAAAATGAAGTTCCGTCATAGGTCAAGAGAGAAAGACTGGGGTAAAAGACAGCAAGGTGGTATTTAAAACAATAATAGTTCTGAAAACTTTAAATAATAAAACAAAATATAGAAAAATAGTAAAACAATAATAATTCTGAAAAATTTTCAGAAGTGCAGAAAGACCCATTAAGCTCCATACTTACAGACTTTATAGTGAAAGTGCAGAATATCAAGGGGAGAGAAAATCCTAAAGGCCACCAGAGAATAAAATATAGATTACCTTCGACAGAGCACCAATCAGGTTGTTAGCCAAATTCTAATGAACAACAACATATGCCAGAAATAAATGGAATAATATCTTTGAGGTTGAGAGAAAATAATTGTGAATCTATAATTATATACCCAATAAAACTATAATTTAAGGGTGAGGGTGAGACAAAGATATTTTTAGATAAACTAGAACATAGAATAAAAACTACATGTGGATGCTCCCTAACATAATTATTAAATGAATTACTTAAGCAAGAAAAAAAATTCCAGAAGGAAGGAGAGGGATGCAAAATAAACAATATTAAAATTTAAGGATAAAGACTAAAATGATAGAATGTGTAATTTCTGCACCACTAGTGGAAAACAAAAGAAATATAGAAAACTTGATCAATCCAACAAAAGAAATGAAAGGAGAAAAACAAAAGAGGACAAAGAAAGCAAGAAGGTAGAACTAAGTCCACATATATTACTAATCACAATAAATGTAAATAGGTTAAACTCACAATTAAAAGACAGAGACTTCAGATTAGATTAAAAATACACAAATATATGATGATCATAATAGATATGCTTAAAACATTCAGAGGATGTTTGAAAATTAAGGTATATAGAGAGGATATACCAGGCATTTACTAACCAAAAGGAAGCTAGTGTAGTGTAGAGTAATGGACAAAACAGAATTTAATATGAATAGCGTTAAAAGTAATATTGACATTAAAGAGGGCTATTTCATATTGATAAAAAGAATAATCCACCAACATGACATAACAATCATTAATTTGTATATACCTAACTATATAGCCTCAAAATATAAAAAGCAACAACTGTCAAAACAACAGGGAGTAATTGCTAAGATTTGTGACAATAATAGAAGGTTTAATATCCATCTCCTAGAAATGGATTCATCAGGCAAACAAAGAATATATAAAGGTATAGAAAAACAAGCTTGGTCTCACAGGAAATATATAGAAACTGACTCAGCAGAAAACATAAATTTTTTTTCAAGCATATATTGAATATATGCTGAAAATGACAATGTATTAGACTATTAAGGAAGTTATAACACATTGCAAATAGCCATTACACAATCCACATCCTCTGAGTGAAATGAGATAAAATAAAATATCAACAATAAAAAGATAATTATTTCCCATGCATATGGAAACATTAAATATAAAGTCAAACTTCTAAATAATCCATGAGTTAAAGAGAAAATCATAAAGGAAATAATAAAATATGTAGAACTGAATTATAATGAAATCTTCATATATAATAGCTTGGGAGATGCAGATAAATTTGTATTTAGAGGAAAATTAATAGTCTCATGTTCATTTATTAGGAAATAAAAAAGTCTGAAAATAAATGAGTTAAGTGTACAGCTTAAGAAGCTACAAAAAGAATAAAACCCCCAAATAGTCTCCTGTAAGACCAGATGTGGAACTAGTCAATGCAATTTAATTGATCATCTGATTAAGTTTATATAAATTCATGGTGCTTTCCAAATTCACGAGAGTTTTGCATTGACTGAAACTGTGGAATTGAATATGGTTGTGATTAGGATTATCACCTTTGTGTGTATCAAATATTTGATAATTGCATTCTTCCAGGGATGTAGTAGTTATTTTTATCTTTTTATTTTGAAGTAATTTCAATCTTACATAAAAGTTGCAAGATAGTGCAAAGAACTACCCCCTGAACCATTTGAGAAAAGGTTGCTGACACTATATCCCATCACTGCTGAATATTTTAGTATGTATTTCCTAATGAAAAAAAGGATATGCTTGCACATAACCACAATACAACTATCAGAATCAGAAAATTATTCTTATACATTACTACCATCCAGCCATAGACCCCATTCAATTTCGCCAATTGTCCCAATAATGTCCTATGTAGCAAAAGGATCCATGATCATGTGTTGTATTCAGTTACCATGTTTCTTTAATTTCCTTAAGACCAGAACAGTTTCTCATTGTTTCCTTGACTTTCATGATCTTGACATTTTAAAAGATTATAGCCCAATTATTTTGTAAAGTGTCTACAAATTTGGATCTCTGTTATGTTTTCTAATGATTAGATTCAGGATATGCATCTTGGTCAGAAATGTCACAGAAGTGATGCTCTGTTCATCTGTTTTCATACTGTATTAGTCTACTTGGGTTGCCTTAACAAATTACCATAAATGCTATTTTTGGTATTTTGGGATGATGGGAATGTTCTGTATCTTGATTAAAGTGGTGGCCACATGGGTATGTGTATTTATATATTTGTCAAAATTCACTGAACTGTAATTAAAAAGACACTTTATCGTATGTAGATTATATCAGAATAAAGTTGATTAAAAAAGTTCCTTTAATTCCCAAATTTGGTCGGTGTGTGCCTCAAGTTGGTCTCTGTTCTTACATGTTCCCATCATTCCTTGAGCACTTCCTCACTTTCTCACACAAGATGTTCCAGGTACATTGTGTTCTTTCCCTGTCCCACCCCTGGAATCATACAGTTCTCTAAGGAGCCCTTGTTCCTATTAGTGGAGAATGGTATTTAGAAACCAAGATCTGGGCACTAAGAGTGCTCATTGCTACCTGGTGTCTCAGATACTCTCAGTGGACACACACAAACACACATTCATGTCTGTTACTAGATGTATCCATATATACTGAAAACCATGAGTTCAGACCAACACATCCAATTCTAATCCAATCTGTTTCAGGCCAGACCTTCACTCTCAAGGCTTCTCTTTGAGAGTCCTGAAGATGATAACATAATTGGCTGTTTCACCTCTATGTGCCATCGGCTATTAGGTCCCCACTCTGAATATAAATCAGAGTCCTCTTGGCCAATAGCTGTTTCAATATACCTGACTTTTTCCTGATGTTCTTTTACCTGAAGATTCACTTTCTGCTATTGATTTCTATGTGGTTATGATGCTTCGTTTTCAAATCATGTATCAAGTTCTGACTAACTTGAGCACAAAGGGCATTTATTGGGAGGCTGAGTGGCTCACAGAATCTAAAGGAAAGCTGAAGAATCAAAATTGGGAACGATAAGGAACAAGAGAAATTCCACGGGTGTAAGAGTCAAAACCAAAAGGCCTTCTCCTCAGAGCACTACCAACGAGATGAAGAAGCTGCATCTCTGCTCCATCTCATGTTCCTCCACCTGACAGGCACGCCCCCAGGGGAGGGCCTAATGGCCTATTTGGGTCATGTGACCTTTCCTCTGCTGGATGAGGTCAGGGCACCCCCCCAAGACTATGCCAGGAAAGTGGAGCACAGTTGACGGGAGGGAGGAGGAGTGGGTGCTTGGTGGGCAAAATATCAGATGCCCACGATGCCAACCCTTTCACTTCCTGTACCCCGTTGCTGGCTTAGTCTCAACTTTCAGGTCTCACTTCAAATTCTCTTTCCTCAGAAGGGCCTTCCTTAATTACCCTTCCTAGAGCTGGCCTTTAAGTTCGCTCTTTTACAGCACTCGTTTCTTTCCTCAGAAATAATGATCATCTCCACCTATCTTGTTGCTTTCCGTCTCTGTACGGAAGTCCTGCCCCTTCCAGAATGCAAACTCTCATGCCTGTCTGGTTCATCTACGTATTCCTAAAACCAGAACCGTGATTGGCATATAGCAGATGATCAAGGATGTCTGTTGAATAAGTGAATGGGTGAGTGCCCAGGGTCGCATCAGTCATGAGTGGCAAAACTGGGCTTCTTACCCAGGTAGGTCTGACCCCAAGGTCCACACTTTTCTAACTGCATGCTGACTCTTGTCTACTGAAAACACAGACCAAAAACCAAGCCACAAGAACTAGACAGACCAAATTCTCTCTCTCAAGGAAATCTGCGTTTGTAATTTGAAGGCAACTGACATGGCCGCCTCTGGCTGGAAGGGTTAAACAAAACCTGGCAGGGGAAGCCAGTTAAACTTGTTTCTTTTTTTTAAGTGTTGTGTTTTTTTTTGCAAGAGGCCTGAGTTTGCAGTCTGCAGAGCTATCTGCAGAGTTGGCGGGAGAGCTATGAAAAGAAACCAGAGAAGCTTGCTGACAAAAGACTGAAATCCTGGTATCTCTTTTGTTTTCACCCAAGTCTGTGGCCACTGACATGCCTCTTTTACACCACGGGTGGATAATAAGCCCCCTTCTCAGGAATCGAAATGCTCTTATACATTTTAATGTGACCTTAGCAAGCGCTTTTCAGAAATCACAGGCCCATCTGACTACACTTGAGGTTGAATTGAGCTAATGGTATTCACCTCATCTTTAGATGCAAAATTGGAAGATAAAAAGACCTTGATGTGAAAAGAAGGGGGGGGGATGTGAGGGGAGTGGGGGGTGGATGGGTTGCGGGGGGCAGGAGGGGGGAAGCAGATTAGAGATACTGCTTAAAAATCTCGTGATTGCACGTTGATAACGAAATGTCTCCTCTTTCTAAAATCCCCCATGGGCTCCAGAGATGTCCTTATGCTTTTATTTTTAATGATAGAATCTTTTTATTCTCGGGCCAGGGAAATTTGAATGTTGCTGCATATGTGGCCAGGAGATACATTGACCTTTAGCAAATCTTATTTTTTTAAAAATCAGATGGAACATTTATTGCAATATTTCAGCCATGTAAGATAAAAGAGAGAGAGAGAGAGAAAGAGAGGGAGAGAAAGAAAGCTTTCTTCCTCTGTAATCAGACGTGGATTAAATTTATTAAAGATGCTGTGTCTCCTTTTAAACGACTTGCAACTGTCTCTCTGAATTATAAGGAGCTAGTTGGAGATATGGCACCCTTCTGATTCTGTCTTAAGATCACAGAGAAAAGTCTTCTAAAAGGGCGGAACTTGGTTCCTTTCTGTTGCTCTTCAGCTAAACGTGGTTCTCATACACGCACCCAATGCGTTCAGGGCCCTAAGGAGGTATGAAGAGGGGTGAGGGGGAATGAGATGGTGGGGGCACAGGGTGTGGTCAGGGCAGAAGCTGGGAAGGGGCCCTGCAACTCAAATAAAATGCACATCCCCCTGAGCCAGGTTCATTTCCAGTTTTGACGTGCCTGCCGTCTGTCAAAGACCTGGCGGATGCTTTCCGCCACCCGGACTCGGCCGCCTCCAGGATGGAGGGGCCCGTTGGGCAATCCATCACGGAGCACACCTGGTCTGCCCAAAGGAGACAGCAGGTAGGGAGGGGCGGGCTGAGCGGGTTGGGGGGAGCGGGTGGCAGGGCGAGGGGGGCCCCAGGTGGACTCGTGAGGATCCGACTTTCTCAGACAGGACCTCAGGCCTCCGGGCGTATCCATCCAAGGGGTGTACATAATTTATCAATGCGGAAAGGGTGACAGCTTGGGATGGTCTGGGCTTTTGACTTTGCAGCTTCTGTCTGTATTTATAGAATTGGGCACTTGGGCCTTTAGGCCACAGCGCTCTGACTTTAAAATTGGGCATGCTGACTCAGATACAGGTGGTGAGTGGGGTTATTATTATGATTTAAATTTTTTTTAAGATATGAGGATCTTGTTTCCTCCCACTCAATGTAACCATTAAATTGTTTTGGGGAAACACTTCTTTTTGAGAGCGCCGGCCCTCTATGTGTCTTCATAAAGGTTGTACCTGTAAAAGGGACATTCTGAAGTCAGTTTCCAGCTCAAGTAGAATTTCTTACGCAGATCCCTGTTTGGGAAGAGAAGGTGGCAATCCAGGGCCACTGTGCCAAGAGGCATAATCGTAACAGAAGCTTGGATACCAAACCCCTTAAAGCCAGAATTTATGAGTTCAAAATTCACCCATGTCGGTGCACTAGTGTTTTATTAGCTGAGATAATGTAGGAAAAACTATAGTTCTAATTTTCCCTTAGAATTCATTCATTCATTCATAAGGAAATTCCAAGCTAGGAGGTGATTTGCCTAAAACATCTGGGTATTTAACATGTCTGTCTAATGAATGGCTAAATGAATAAATGCACGAGTGAAGAAGTGGGTGAGTCCAGGAGGCTGGGCATGGGCACTTCAGTAAGTGTCAACAGTGAAAGATGGGTAACTTTCTGAACGAGTGGATGGGTGGGCGAGTGAATTTTAGACAGAAGGGACACTGAGCTGGGCAGAGTAGATGGGTCTTAAACCAGGTTTTAGATGATTGACTGAGTGTTGGATGAGCATCCCCAGCCAGCGGTAAAGCCTTGGGGATGGGGATGGAATGTTGAATGAATGGACGCTCTCCTTTCCCCATAATAAGCCCAGGGGATTGTCACTGACCCCTTCCTAGTGGGAGAGAGGGAACCGAGTCTCTGCAGTCACGTTGCTCCAGAGCTCCCGCTGGTGGAGCTAAGACCACAAGGTCTGACTCCAAATCGCGTGATTGCTCCTGTGTTCCGGGACATTCCGCTGTCCCCTCTGGAGCCCCCGTCCTCAGGGCTTGGCCCTGGTGGAGGGACCGGCTGGCTCCGTGCCTGAACAGCACACCTGTAGAGTTCACCGCCTGGCTTGGCGCTGGGAATCTTCTTGATAAACGAGAGGTCCCGCCCCTGCCCGCTGGGGCCTGAGAGCTTTCTTTCCACTGCATGCCGAAGCCCCAGGGGAACTGGCGCTGCTCCCCCAGCCTTGTCCTGACCAGTCCTCAAAAATGCAGTCTTGGAGGAACAGAGGCTGGGGAGGAGCACGTGGTCAAGTCCTTGGACCTGGCGGGGCGACCTCGCCTGAAGAATCTCTGGGTTTGGATGCTCCCGCCAGGGCCTCTGAGACACTGGCCTGGCCCCGCCTGACCTGGCCTGGCCACCTTGGTGAGGTGGGGCGGGTAGGGCGCAGGGTGGGGCCATGCTGAGCTGTGTCATCCGCGGGGGCTGGCTTCTCCCACAGGAGGAATGTGCTGACAGTTCTGATTTTAGCATCCCCCAAACCTTCATCGGCCATTCACAATTTAAATATGTCCCAAGACTCAGATAGAAGAATGATCGATGTTCGTGCGCCATGGTTCCTTCTGAGTCATACTTACTGTGGTTGCATTTGAGGAAGAAGAGGACCGGCGGGGACAGTAGTGAACGAGCTGGAACTTCCAAATCAGCGGGCCCATGTTGAGCTGTGTGACCCTGGGCAACTGACTGCCCCTCTCTGAGCCTTAGTTTCCTCTCTCTAATGAGGGTGCTGAGGAGGCCTATGCTGCAGGGGCCTCTGAGGAGTAGAGATCCTTATGCCAATGGCTAGGCATGTAGTAAAAATGTGACGGACACATAGTGGCTATATTTTGTTTGCAGAATTCTCTGTTTAATAACAAAAAAGAAGGAAGGATGAGGAAGAGCAGGGAAGGAGGACAAAAAAATATAGCTAACATTTCCGGAGTTCTCACCACATGCTAGCCTAAGCTGTAAGCCCTTTACAAAACTGTCCTATAGAGTCCCGCACTTACTACTGTCCTCAGTTTCCGGTTAAAGGAAAGCGTGATCTGCTCCAGGTCGCGCAGCCAGTAAATGGCGGTGCCGGATTTCCAAGGGCTGCCCCTTGATGAGCGTCCACCGTGGAGAGGACCTTGCCACTGGACACAGTGGACAGAGTCAGGGCTGGAGCACACGGGGCGTGGCATCTCAGAAGCTCATGGAAGTGACACCACTTACTTGAACGTTGTCGGGGCCGTTCACAACTTGTGAGGGCGGGCGGGTGCCCGTGTGGAGCGCCAGCAGCCAAGAGATCTGCGTGTGCCCTCTGAGAGATTTGACTGTCAAATACATGCACGCTGGGAAACCGCTTCAAACATAGGCCCCAGTGAAAGAAGGCTCTCTGTGTATTTTGCCATAAACACTTGGAGCGGAAATTGCCTTTGAAGACAAAGAGTCGGGCTAGAAGCGAAGCATGCCCTGGCCGTGTGGCCCGTGGTGGGGAACGAGGCAGGACGGGAGTGGAGCCTCGGGGTAGACGGAGCCACTGAATGATTTGGGGGGATGTGGTGAAGCACCGCCAGTCTGGGCCCTCAGCGAGCGGGCAGGCAGGCTGGACCTAACAGCCCCACAGGGATTGAAATGACTGTTCTGGGAAGAGTCTGGACTCTGGAGGATGGGCTGGACCCCTGGAGTGACCACGCATTAGCTCTCACTTTGGAAGAGTCACTTAACATCTTTGAACCTTCCTTTTTCTCATCTGTAAAATGGGAAATAAAATAAACCTCCCCATGTAGAGGTCAGGTTCAACTAAGCTGACATAGAAGCTACTCAATGGCTCTGTAAGTTTTTTTAAACAGCTTTACTGAGATATAATTCACATACCATACAATTCACCCGTTTTAAGTTTACAATTTAATGGCTTTTAGTATATCTACAGATATATGTAACCCTCACCACAGTCGATTTTTAGAACATTTTCAAAATCTCTAAAGGATGCCTGTTAGTTCTCACCCACTCCCTTTCTCCTCTTCCCCCAGTCCTAGGCAACCACTAATCTACTTTCTATTTTTATACATTTCCCTATTCTGGAATTTTTTATATGAATGGAATCATATATGTGGTCTTTGTGACTGGCTTCTTTGGCTGAGCATGTTTTCAAAGTTCATCCATGTGTCAGAACTTTATTCCTTTTTATGGCTAAATAATATTCCATTGTATGGATAGACCACATTTTATTTGTCTCTTCACCAGGTGATGGACAATCTGGGTTGCTTCCACTTTTTGGCTACTGTAAATAATGCTGCTATGAACATTTAAGTACACTTTTGTTGCGGATATACATTTTTATTTCTCTTGGGCATATACCTAGGTGTGGAATTGCTTGGTCATATGGTAACTCTATGTTTAATCATTTGAGGAACTGCCCGCCTGTTTTCCAAAGTGACTGCACCATTTTACATCCCTACTAGCAGTGCACGACAGTTCTCCAGACAGTTTTTGGATAAGTTCTTCTGTACCCCGACATCATCTGACAACCGGAATCATAAATCCACAAAGCCCCTCAATGCCCACAGCATCAAGCCCCATCCCATGCTCCTCGATAATGTGGGCCTAGCTGGAGCATCCACCCTCGCCTCCTCCCTTCATGGTCCTCCTCTACGTCTAACTGTCCTTACTGACATTTTTATCTCTGAAGGAGAGGTTGTCCACCTGGCCTCGTCTTTCACAGGCTCCCACGGTGACTTCCGTGTCTCCACGGAGCTGTAACCTCACTGGGGAAGGACCTTAGACTTCTCCCATGCTGTGTTCCTCGCGGCACCTGCACAGAACGGTGGCAGCTCGTGATGTGGTGGAGAAGGCCTGCATTTGGGCTCAGATGGACCATGGTTCTGACGCTGGCCCTGGAATTTGCAGCTGTGGGACACCAGGCAAGGTCAGCTCCATCCCTCACTTCAGCGTCTACGTCCCAACCCAAACAACAGTGACAAAAAAGGGAGTCATTACACCTTTCTTGGTCTGTCAGGTAGTAAGTGTTTGTCAAATCTGCGAATAAATAAATAAGAGCAACACACAATGAGCAACAAAAGGTGGTGCTTAGTTGTTCCCCAGGGAGCTGCAGGCGACCCGGCCTGTGCGTTCCGTGAAATATTTTCCTTTATTCCCGCAGCAGCTGTTTGTGTGGATACGATTTATGATACCCATTTTACAGATGTCAAAACCGAGGCTCCAAGAACCTCAGTTGCCAAAGATGCTCACATCTACAGGAAGAATTTAGAAAAATTCATGCCAGATTTAGCCATAGTTAAAAAATATGAAGCTCACATTTCCAAAAATATGTCTCCAGAACTTAACTCTCAGAAGACACCATAAGTAAAAAGACTCCTAGGCCAGACGAGCTGAGAAACACTTTGCAGGGGGTAGAACCTCTAGGGACTCTCTCAAAGGCTCCACATGAACACTGCTGTGCAGAGGGGCAGCGGGTGACAATGTCTAAGAAGGCTCCTGGGTGGACTTCCAAAATGGTTTCCATCCTCTCTCTTTTAAGCAAGGGATATGGTTGGCAGAGAAAGAGCTAGCTTGGTTTGGGGTGGGGGTAGGAGGGAGGTCTTTCTGACGTTGTGACCCCTACTCTAGCTCACCCCAAACTGGGTGGGACAGACAGTCCTCTGTGTGGGCTCTGGACCCACAATTTCTCATCTTCAGGGGAGAAGGGGCAGCGGCAGAGGAGCCAGCCGGCCTGCTGGTCGACCTTCCCTCTCTCACAGATGTTGGAGCTGAGCCTTCAGGGGCCTCCAAATTGCTGATGCCGAGGGGCGTGGGGCCCGACAACAGGGGTTTGCTCCTGATTTCATATCCCCCTCTGCTCCCATCTGTACCCCACCCTGGACACAGATCACACAGATCACTGAAGGAGAGAGCAAGGCTTCCACCCTGCCTGCGAGTCTTGCCAGCCACGGCCTCAGCGAGGCTCACTCTTGGTCCCCAAGGATAAACCATGGCTCAGTTGGGCACCAAGGCTCCTCTTAGGAGTGACAGAGAGAGAGAAGCAGTTTTTGTCGACCACCTACTATGTGCCAGGCACATACACAAGCATTGATTCATTCCATTCAAGGGTTTCAGTCACAGTCAAAAGATGGAGATGATGAGGGTCAGGGGGACAAAGTGACCCCTGCAAGGTCGCACCGTGATGGTGCTGAGATTGGAGTGGAGCATATTCTGTCTGCCAAGCCCCTGCACTTTCCACAACCCTGTACCACCACGATGAAGCCATGGTTTTCCAAACCTCCCACTTCTCTGCTCAGGGACACGGCTCTAAGGAAGGGCCCAGGAGCTGAGGGCCTTCCCAGTGGACACAGGCGTCAGTTCCTTGAAAGAAAAGACATGGCTCTGCTGATTTCTAAGTTGAATGCACGTCCCCAGAGCGCGAAGGTGTTCCAGGGACCGGTTCTGCTTCACAGCCATGCCCAGCCTGTCCAATAGCTGGGGGCCTCCATTCCCAATAGACCAATATACCAATGACCTTCTGAAAGCACAGAAGAGTTTCCCCCTCTGTCACCACTGGTGACATAATTATCACTGAAGACTTCCTTATTTGTCACCCGTTCAGAAAACATCCCAGGAGCTAATTATTATGATGGTGAAATATCTATAGCATAACACTGATCATTTTAACCATCTTAAATATACAATTCAGTACCATTAAGTACATTCACACTGTTGCATAACTATCACCACTATCTTTACTCAAAACTTCTTCATCTTCCCCAACAGAAACTTGCGACCCATGAATAATAACTCCTGCCTCCCTCCTCCCAGCCCCAGGGCTAATTCTTATTTAGAAAATGCCCCCCTCCCCGCCCCCCAATCACTCTCGCTCTTTGGGAATATTTTTAAATAAACACCGCAGCACGCGTCCAACCAGACGGCACTGGAAGCTGCCCGGGTTATTCTGGTCTCTGAAACCTAATTAGGGAAAAGTGAAAACTACAAAACAAGGATTCCAAAATAAAGGAAGCTGGGCGGCTCACAGTTACCCTCCTCCTGGAAGGTGGGGCCAGCCCCAGGAGATGGAAACCTGGACGCAGATTTGTTTTTGAAATGTCTGGGCTGGGCTTGGTCTTCTGGTTCTCCTGGATGTGGCTGCAGCTGCCCGTGTCCCTTCGCCACGCAGACCATGAACTATATTCTTTTGCTCTCTGTTCCAGTTGCCTCTTAGGCCCAACAACCAGCTCCCCTTCCCACCAGCTGGGCACGGATGTGGGGAGGTGGGAGGCGGCACTGAAGGGCGGCTTGGTTTATTGGTTTTGATCCTAGGCCGCAGTTTGGTCAAAAATAAAGAAGAAAAAGGCCTTAAAACACCAATCTCTGGCTTCAGATATCAACAAAGGGGGAATAGAGAGTAGTTGGGACATTGGAGTCAGACTTGGATTTGAGTTGACAACTTTCTAGCTGTGTCACTTCAGACAGGAGCTCCAAATCTGTGACTTAGTTTCCAACTTGGTAAGAAGATAACTTGAGTATGTCCTCCCCTACGCCTCTTCATTCTGTAGCAGGAGCCTGATGGCATGGTCTTTTGAATGTCTTTGCATTCTTGCCTGCCTGAAAACTCCTATTCATCCTGCAAACCCCAGTTTACATAGCCCTTTCTCTGTGAGGCCAGCCCAGAGGACCCCCAGAAGTTACTCACTCCTATCTTGGTTCTGTTTCACTACCTCATATAGTTTTCTGTATTACTCACAACACTTCTGTAATTTATACTTTTACTCCTCTGCTGGGCTGAGCTCCTCAAGGAGGGGGACTTTGCTGATTCATTCTTGTGTCCAGGACACAAAACATGAGGTTCTCTCTGCATGCTGGTGACCCTGAGGTCTACATCCTCTCTGCTGGGGCGTGCGGGAATATCCTGGGAATGCAGTGTGCATGTTACTGGGCGGGGGGAGCTGCAAGAGAACTTCTACTTCCTCCCTCAGTCAGGCCCACCTTCACGTGTGCTGGAAGCCCGGGGACCTTGGAAGGAAGGCTCAGGGTCCTGAGTGGTTTCTGGGAGCAGAGGGAGCCCTGCTGCGGGCGGGGGCCTGTCCGCTCCTAAATTTGGGGAGGCTGCCGTGAGCCATCTGAGCGGGGCGGGGCAGCTCAGCCCTGGGCGGCCCCCCCCCCCCGCCCAATCTCACTCCTGCTTATACCTGGCTCGGCCCAACCTCTCGGATCTGTTTGTAAAAATTAATTATTTGCTTAAAACACGTGAAGAGCTCCTGTAATTTTAATCGGTTTAATTTAAATTTTAAACGACAGATCTTCAACATCTAATCACTTTGATACTGAAGTGCATTTCACCAAATGTGAAGTGCTTTAGGGTTGGAAATGATTATGTGTGTTCAGAGTGAAAAGGATGAGAGAGAGAGAGAGCGAGGGAGGAAGGAAAGAGGGAGAGAAAGAAAGAAGATGTGAAGAGGCAGGGTCAGAGAAAAACAGAAAGAGAGCAACTCAGAATCAAGTTGGAAAAACATTCTCTGGGCTGAGCCACTGTCAGGGCAAAATGCAGCCCTTGAGAAGATCTAAGCTGAGAAGAGAGACTGATTCCTATAGCCCGTGTAATTCAAATTCACATTTTATTTTGCGTGTTGACACAACCCTTATATGTCCCATGAGATTTAAAATAACTTCTTGTTAGGTTTCCTGATTGGGAAATCCTGAGAAGCCTTCTGAAGTTGACCTTTGTGCTTGTGTGCCTGAGGCCCTAGGTCCCTGCCTGGTCTGCCCCTGGGGTCA
Organism: Ceratotherium simum simum; assembly: GCF_057802395.1. Lineage (NCBI taxonomy): Eukaryota > Metazoa > Chordata > Mammalia > Perissodactyla > Rhinocerotidae > Ceratotherium > Ceratotherium simum. The sequence continues at coordinate 7,145,816 of NC_141923.1, forward strand.
CCCAGCACTGGCCACAGAGCAGCTTGGACAGCTGGACAGTTGATGGATGAAGATTCAGAAATTTGAGCTCGGTGTGCCGGGCTCCGGAGCTGAGGTCCTGCTGGAGGGGTGTGGTTCCAGCACAGGGCATCAGGGCAGGGTGTGTGTGTGTGTGCGTGCATGTGTATATGTGTGGGCACGTGTGTGCACGCATGTGAGTGTATGTGTGTTGGGGGTGGGTTGCTGGAAACACCTGGCTGCAGCTGGCGAGGCCGGCGTTGCTGGGAAACCTGAGAACCTACAAGGCTGCAGGGCACCGTGGAACCCGGAAGTCCCGCCTCAGAGGCCCCAAGCTGGGGATGGGGGTCAGGCAGCTGGGGTGGGTGGGCAGCCCACAGCTGCTGCCCCGTCCCCCCCCCCCCACTTTCTTCTTTCTGCATAGTGGTGCCAAGAAAGCAAGAGAGACTAGACTTCAGTGCCACAGGCCTGACTCCCAATTTCCCTTCTGCTACTTTCCTCCAGGTATAGTTTTGGGCTGGTTCCTTGAACTTTCGAGTGTTGTTTTGCTGAGTTGTAACTAGGAAATAAGCACTTTCTTTGTGCTGTCTTGGCTTTTGAGGCAGGACTTCCCCAGCCTCGCCCCTGAGCCTCGAATTGGCCCTGGGCTTGCTTCCGCAGTCCTCGCCTGTCAGGAAGGTATGATCCTGGCATTCCCTGTCACAGCGCACATCCGGGCCCGTCAGGCTGAGCTCCTGCATGGCAGGCCTGGGTCCAACTGATGTCTGTGTCCCTAGCACCTCCCACAGGGCCAGGAGCCCAGCGCAGCTCAGCTTGGAGGCTTCTGGAAGGGTGCAGGCGGATGGAAGAGAGAGACTATGTGGTTTAGACCAGGCAGATCTGGTTTGACTCCGCCGTTTACAGCCCGAGAAGTCCGCTCACCAGTCTGATCCTTGATTTCATCTGCTGTAAAAATAGAATCAGCCTCACATGACCCCCAGAATAACTTCCAGGCGGATTATGACCTACATGGGAAAAGAGAAACTTTAACACATTTAGAAGAAAATATAATAGAATATCTTCATGGCTTTGGGGTTACAGAAGAACTTTGGAAATAAACCCCAAAGAAAAGCCACAGGAAGATATTGATACAGTTGACCACCTTAAAATTAAAATCTTCTGTTCAATGAAAAGTATCCTAAAAAGTGAAAAGATAGGCTACAAAGTTGGAGAAGATATTTGGAATACATACTACAAAGGAAGCATCTGTATCCAAATATAGGGAGAACTTCTACAAATCAAAATAAGAAAAGAAAAGAAAACGAATAGGAAAATGGGCAAAAGATCCGAACTGACAATTCACAGAAGAGAAATCATGTGAGGCTCCAAGTGTATGAAGAGATCCTTAACCTTCTCAGTAATCAGGGAAATGTGAATTAAAACCTTATGTACTCGATTAGCAAAAATACCTGGCAGAGAGAAATAATGGGCAGGAGATGGAAAGCGGATGGAGTTGACATTTAGGGGAGCCGGCCTCATTGGCTGACTACCTGCCCCCTGCAGCCCATCACAGCCTCCCCAAAGCAGCGACCCTCTGCAGACTCCACACTTCTGTCATATATACATTTAAGGCTATCCCAATTTCTCTCTAAGCAGGGCCTTTGTGCATTCCACAAGTTATATAATGTTGTTTCGTAATTTAGTTAAAATATTTTCTAATTTCCATTGTGATTTTTTTGTTTACCCAGTGTATTTCTTAGAAGTGTACTTCTTATTTCCGCCAAATTGTTAATTCCCCAAAATATTCTACTTAATTTTGCTATTGATGCCTTGCTGAATTCCTCTCTGATGAGAGAACATGTTCTGTGAGATTTTAATTCTTTCAAATGTGTTGAAACTTTTTGATGTTGTTTCAGATTCCAAATCTTTATGGCTTTATGGCTCAGCATACAGTCAGTTTTGGTAAATGTTTAAAACATATATTCTACAGTTTTGGGGTGCAATATTCTATAAATGTCAGTTAACTCAAATTAGTTACTCATGTTATTAAAGCTTCTATATCTTTGCTAATGATTTTGGTCCACTTGTTTTATCAGTTACTGGAAGATGTGTTAAAATCTGTGATACTGTTTTTGTCTATTTCTCCTTTTAGTTCTGTCAGTTTTTGCTTTATATGTTTTGAGGCTATGTTATTAGGTGCATGCACATTTAGAATTATTATATCTTCCTGGCAAATTGGACTTTGTATTTTATAAAATGTCCCTCCTTTTATTTTTATTTTTTTATTTGTTTTGGTGAAGAACATTTGCCCTGAGCTAACATCTGTGCCAGTCTTCCTCTATTTTGTATGTGGGTCGCTGCCAGAGCATGGTTGCCGACGAGTGGTGTAGGTCCATGCTTGGGAACTGAACCCGGGCTGCCAAAGTGGAGTGTGCCGAACTTAACCACTAGCCCACAGGGCTGGCCCCTAAAATGTTCCTCTATATGTCTAGTCACATTTTCTTCCTTGGAGTCTACATTGTCTGCTATTAATGTAGTTTTACCAGCTTTCTCTTGATTAGTATTTACATTGACATAGCTTACCATCCTTTTACTTTTAACCCTTCTGTATCCTTCTATTTAAGTGTGTATCTTGTAAGAAGCATTTGATTAGATCATGTTCTTTCTTAAATCCTGACTTACAGTCTTTGTCTATATACATTTAATGTAATGACTGCTATAGTCTATTTCTTGTGTCTCATCTATGCTATTTTTTTCTCCTTTCTTGCTTTTTCTTGGATTCACTGAGTCATTATTATTATTTTCCTCCCTTCTCTTAACAGTATTTATCCATTCTTTTGTTATTCTTTTAATGGTTACCCTAGAACAGTGATTCTCAAACTATTTGATTTCAGGACTCCTTCACACTCTTAAAAATTGTTGAGAATCCTGAAATGATTTATTCATCTGGATCACATCTATCAATATTTTGTTGTATTATAGTTTAAAACTGAGAAGGGTTTAAAACATTTAATTCATTTAAAAGTAATAACAAATGCTAGTTAATAGAAATAACTGATTTTTGTGAAAAATAGCTATCTTTACTGAAACAAAATTGAGAAGATGGCATTGTTTTCTCTTTTGGCGTGTTTCTTTAATGTATAGCTTAATAGAAGATAGCTATATCCTCATATCTGCTTCTGCATTCAGTTTGTTGTGATATGTTGTTTTGGGTGAAGTACATAAAGAAAATCTGGCCTTATTCAGATATGTGGGTGGAAAAAAGAGAAATATTTTAATAGCCTTTTCAGAATATTGTGAATATTCTTCTTTGATCTTACACAAGTGGTAGTTTCTTAAAGATTAGTTCCCATTTGGAATCTGAAACTATATCAATGAACTTTTCATATTCTATTTCATTATAATCCATGGGTCTCTCTTGCAATTTGAATAGATCTTTAACTCATGCATAATTTCATAACACTATGCACTGGTCTTTGGACTATATTACTTCATAGAGTTATTCAGGTCTTCCAAATGTTGACATATTTGATTATATGACTTAACAAATTAAATTTATTTATATCGTCATTGATCTTACCAGAAAAGTCTTTAAATATTGGGGAGCCATTAAGCTCATGATGGCTAATACAAGTTTTCCAAAATTCTAATTTTTATTTGAAATCTCAAATTATATCATTGGTAACATATGCTGTAAGCTGTTTTCCTTAAAGTGAAATGGTCACTTTGGTAATTTTTGGTAGGATGCCTGCCCAGTATCCAATGTGGCATAACCGTAGTTTGTCAGTTGCTCTTTCCAGTAAAAGTGGTGTTGGATTAAAAAGTGGCTAGTTCTTCTTGCAACTTAATCACACAAGTGCCTTTCCTTGAGACAACCATTTTATTTCAGGATGCAGTGGCTGTGCTTCACGTCTATGTCCCATTTCATCACACAGAGTATTAAAAATGTGTATTCAAGGGTCATGATCTAATAAAAATTAATGCATTTTTTTTTACTGTTCCATCAAGGATAGTCAAATGAAATTGGCTCCTTTTTTTCCTTTTCCTGTAAGTGTGTGGTAGTGAAGACTACAGTGACTAGTGGTATGGTTTCTTGCCACTGACGTAATTTGTGCTAAGGCCCCAGCAGTTTTATCGGTAGCTTTTGCACCATCAGTGCCTATGTTAACAGAATAAAAAGAGGCAAATAATGCCTTAGTATTATTATGAAAATATTTTTGATGTTGAAGACCCCTCTGGGACTCCTAGGGGTCTAGGAACCACATTTTGAGAACTCTGCCCCATACATTACAATAGACATCTTTGATTTTTTGCAGTCTAATATAAAACAGTACTTTACCCATTTCTTGGATAAGTCAAGGGCTTGAGAGCACTTTCACTTCATTTACTTCTCCTTTTTGACTTATACTTTATAGTTTTCATGCATTTTATTTCTCTATTCTGCTCCCCCTAAGTCATCATTATTATTTTTTATACAGTTGATATTCATTTATGTTTATCCACACACTTACCTTTTTGTCATTTTTTCATTTCTTCCTACATTTCCAAACTTTTCTCTGAAGAATACCAGTCAGTATTTCCTTTCTTGTAGGTCTGCTGGTGTGAATTTTCTCAGCCTGAAAATATATTTCTCCCAATCTGAAAATGTCTTTATTTCACCTTTATTTCACCTTCATTGTTGAAGGATATTTTTGCTGGGGGCGTTCTAGGTTGACAATTTTTTTCTGGTACTTTGTAGATAGTATTCTATTCTCTTCTGGTTTTATTGTTTCTGTTGTGACATCAGCTGTCTGTCTTATTCTTGTTCTTTTGAAGGTAATGCTTCTTTTTTTTTTTCTGTCTGATCTTTAAAATTTTCTCTTTGTCTTGGTTCTCAATAGCTTTAGTATACTGTGCCTAGGTGTGGCTCCCTTGGTATTTATTTTGCTTGGGGGTTCATAGTGCTTCTTGAATCTTTCTAAATGTAATTTATCACTTTTTGAAATTTCTCAGCCATTATCTCTTTAGATGTTGCTTCTGCCTCATTCTTTTTCCTGTTCTTCTGGGACTCTAATTTCATATGTTAGACCTTTTGTGGTCACTCACATGTCTCTTCCACTTTTCCCCTATCCTCCTGTCTCTCCATGCATCATTCTAGATATTTTCTTCTGATGTATCTTTCAGTTTACTGATTATTCCTTCAGCTGTGTCTTATTCGTTATTAAAATTATCCATTGAAATTTTTTTTTTTTTTTTGTGAGGAACATCAGCCCTGAGCTAACATCCGTGCTAATCCTCCTCTTTTTGCTGAGGAAGACGGGCTCTGAGCTAACATCTATTGCCAATCCTCCTCCTTTTTTTTCCCCCAAAGCCCCAGTAGATAGTTGCATGTCGTAGTTGCACATCCTTCTAGTCGCTGTATGTGGGACGCGGCCTCAGCACGACTGGAGAAGCGGTGTGTCGGTGCACGCCCGGGATCCAAACCCCGGCCGCCAGCAGCGGAGTGCACACACTTAACCGCTAAGCCACGGGGCCGGCCCTCCATTGAAATTTTAATTTCAGTTATTCTAATGTTCAGTCCTAGAATTTAAATTTGATTCATCTTTATCCTTTCTGGTTCTCTGATGTAATTCTCAATTTTTTCTTTTATTTCCTTGAACATAAAAGCCAGTTATTTTTAAAGTCTGGGTTTGGTACCTCTGTTATCTGGAGGTCCTGTGGGAAGTTTGCATCTTTTTTTTTTTTGTCAGGAAGATTGGCTCTTAGCTAACACTTGTTGCCAATCTTTCTCTTTTTGCCTGAGGAAGAGTGGCCCTAAGCTAGCATCTGTGCCCATCTTCCTCTATTTTGTATGTGGGTTGCCACCACATCATGGCTTGATGAGTGGTGTAGGTCCCCCAGGATCTGAACCTGTGAACCTGGGCCGCTGAAGTGGCGTGCGCCCAACTTAACCACTATGCCACAAGGCTGGCCCCTGAAGTTTGCATCTTATGTTGTGTCTCTTTGTTTTCAGCCATATTCTTTTGTTTCCTTGTATGCATGGTTTTGATTGAGTGCTGGGAAAAATGTAGAGATAAATTGAGGACTAAGTTTAACGTTTGATTCTGGCACAGGCTACTAGCAATGCCGGATCTCCTTAATCCATTTAGGGAGGGAGATGTGTTAGACTGGGCTTCAATCCCTTTGAAGGACAGCATATTCTAGGGTGTATCCCTTTAGAGTCAGTTAAAAAATAAAACCCAGTCAATTCCTCCAAAAAAGCAAAAAAGAGAATCATAGAAAAAAAAAGGATAACACTTTTGGTGTTGGTGATTTACTAAATCCCCCTTATTAGTGGTCCCTGAACTTTAATTGTTGCCCCTCCAGTTCTATGAATTTGTCAAAATCTCAGCCGCTCAGCCTCCTCTTCCAGAATCAGTGGGCACCTCTAGCGGAAAAGCTGTCCACATTCTGAGCTTGTCTTGCTGAGCTTCCTCCTTCTCCTGGATCTTGGCTGTAATTCTTTACTGTCTTGGTAACTCTCCAATGCCTTCGGGCATTTCATTTTTAATTTAAAAGTTTACCCATATTTTTTAGGTTTTACAGTGGGGTAGTTGGTCCTAATTACCTAGTCTGCCACTGCCAGAAATGTGGCAATCTGGTACAACTATGTTCAATTCGTCCATATCTAGGAAAATTGAAGATATTTGCATTCCAAGACCCAGAAATTCCACGCCTGAGAATATTTACCCTAGAGAAAAACTTTTGAAAATGTAAACAGTTTTTATAATAGCAATGCCAGCCAACAGGAGAATGGATAAATTAATTGTGTCATAGTTTTACAAAAATAATACAGCAGTGAAAATTAATGAACTAAAGTTACATGTATCAAAGTGGACAAACCTCATGAATACAACATTGGGTAAAAATGTGATGTGTAGAAAAAATATGTGTGTGTGCATATGTGTGTGCACATGTAGTGATACTTACATTTATAGTAAAATGTATGGGAATGGAAGGTTCTACTAGACACTGATTTGAATAGTCATTTTTTTCTGGTTGGGGGAGGGGTTTGTGATCAGGGAAGGGTACATAGATGCTTCAATTTTTCTCATAGTATTTTACTTCTTAAACTCCATACTGGGTCTACCCGGGTGTTTCTTGTGTTTTTAAAAATCTTTTGGACAATTTTATCTTGAATTGGTTAATTTAGCCCATTTATGTTTATTTAGATTATTGATTAAATTTTTTGTTGTTTCTTTTATCTTACTTTGCGATTTCTATTTTTATACTTTCTCTACAATTGTCTTGTCTTTTTTTGCCTTTGGTTGAGGATTTTTTTTACAGTTATTTATTTACTTTTTTCCTTATTTTGTTTTTACTGTCCCCCTACTGCTCTGAAATGTATTCCTTTATTCTACTATTTTTCTCATTGTCCCAGACACTTTATCTTGCATATTTAACTTAACAACATACTAAATTAAACAATATCTTAAACTCCTTTGATTAATAAAAGGACCTTAGAATACCCCAAATCAAATCACCACCCTCCTGACTGACTTATATGCTATTGTTGCCTAATATTTCAATTCTGTGATTTTTCTGTAATTTTATGAATCAGTGTTACGATTTTACACACACGTTGCTTTGATAGTTTCACATACGTGTTTATCAGCCTCTTTGCCCACCACTGCTTCTTGCATCTCTCACTCTCGTAAGATCTTCCCTAGGGGAAGATCTGCTGGTTTACCACCAACCACACTTATCTGAATGTGTCTCTGTTTCATTTTTGCTCGTGCTGGGTACACAGTTTTGTGAAGTACACAATTCTGGATGGCAGTAAGTGCATCTCCACACTTTGAAGGCACTAGTCTATGTCTTCTGGCTGCCGTTGTCGGAGCTGAAAAGTTTGCTCTCAATCTTATCGTCATTCTTTTGAAGATTATCTCTTCATGTTGTTTGGCAGCTTTAAAAATACTATTTTTGTCTTTGGAATTTGAAAGATTCACTATAGGACGTCTGAGAGGATTTAAAACATTTACTCTTACTTGGAATATATTGTGCTTCCTGAATCTTGGATTTGTGTCTCTCATCTGTTCTAGAAAGTTCCCAGCTATGATCTTGTCAAATGTTACCTCTCTTCTAATATCTCCGCACCCTCCTCTGAGACTCTGATAAGATATGTGTTAGGGCTACTCATTCTATTCTCCATAGGGCTTACGTTTTCCTTTATAGTTTTCCTTATCTCTTAGTACTACATTTTGGTAATTTAATCAGATTCTTATTCTTGGGTTCACAAATTTTATTTTTAGGTGTGCATAATCAACCATCCTTTGAGTTTTTTTAAATCAATTAAAATTTTCACTTTTAGGTGTCCCAATTGGTTATTATTCAAACCTGTTTGGTGGTTCCTGATGATCTTTTGTTTATTATTCATCTTCGTGATTCCAGTCTGTCTGTCTTTATACCTTTCAGACGCTGATGTTATATATTATGGATCAGACTAGTCAGTGTCTGTTATCTTTGGTGTTTACTTCTACTGTTTGTTGTCACTGCCGCTCATGGACACTTGCCTCCTTCTGTTTCTGTGACTTCTCATTGTGAGGTTGTTGCTTATCCTTAGTCTGTGGGACGCTTGTTGGCCTAAACTGGAGATGCTTTCCTCTGGAGATTTCCATCTGGTTCTGCTGTGAGTCAGGGGCACCAAAGACCTGGAGACATATCTGCTGCCTTTGAGCATCCCAGATCTGCGAGGGATCCAGGCTCGGCTCCTCCCCCTTGCTCCTGGCTCTAGGTTCAGAATCCTGATTGCAGCTCTGCTATTGGCGCTTGCCCTCAAGGCAAGCAAACCCCTTCTGTCCATGCACTACTAGCTCCTCCTAGCTTCAGGTCTAGCTCTCATTTTGGGGAAAAATGGGGAGGGTGGAGGGATTTGGAAACTTCCATATGTCTTGCAAGCCTGGCAATATGTCAAACATGCACGCTATTCAGGATAGTCTTGTTGTGACATGGGAGGGTGCCTTGGAGGACTTGGTCTGCCATAATCCCAGAGTGGAAGTTATTGTATTATTCTGTTCTTACCTTTTTACTTCTTTAGCTCTCATAAATATTGCATAATAAAGGTGATCATACTGTCTACCTTGAAGGATTATTGTGAGAATTAGGAAGCCTAGGAAGTCTCCAGCACTTAGCAGATGCTAAATAAATGATAGCTAATAACAATGATGATGGTGATTAAATATTTGCTGAACTTAATTGAACATAAATTGATTGTCGTAGGTGCACAGACCCTGTACATATATCACCTTGCTTAATCTTCTAACACTGTTAGGCAGGTCATATTATCTTTATTTTATAGACTAGAAAACCGAGGCTCAGAGAGTATAAGAAGCAGCATTCTTTATTACATGATATAAAATATATGATGCTGCCTATTTCATTCATTCTTGCAACAGATACTTACCGAGTGCCTTTGTGTTGATGTGTAGCAGGTGTTCGCATTAGGAGGGTCCTGGATAAAATCTTTGAGGTGGGGTGTGGGCTTTCCAAGCAAATGGCCCTTGGTAATAACCATTCTCTTATAAATTGGTCTGAGCTTTGGGGCCCTGAGTTATAAGCACTATGATACCACGTTGTTTTAGGGAAGTTTGAGCTAAGGTGCAGATGCGATGTGTGAATTGCAAGGTGTTGTTGGTATTTAGTAATTAGTAATGTCATTAGAAGGGAATGATGGGCACCTGGGCATGGACAGCCACTCTCGTAAATACCCAGAACTCTTGGTGAGAGCAGGGCTGTGGCCACTGGGTCTTCCGATTCTCTCCTAGAGCCTCCTGGGGCCACAGGAAGTGCACTGCATTCTTCCTACTGCTGGTCACCTACTGGAATCTTCTATTACTCCTCCCCACAGCCACTCTTCCGGGGGCCTTCAGGCTGCTGTAACCTTGTTCCCCCTCGCTCCATTGTCCCAAGCCCCACAGTCTGTCCGGATGGTGAGGCCTGTGCCTCTTACTCTCCTTGGGAGTAAGACCCTCTCCTTCAGCTCTCGCAGGTCCAGGGAAGACAGGGCATGAGGCTTGGCTTTGTTCTGCTTATGGACGATGCTGAGTCTGCATTTTGGAGTCAGGGTCTATGGCTAGAAGCAACCATTTGTCTTGGCTCCATCTCGGGAACTGTGAGCTCAGTCTTCAAACAGGATTAAACCTTCTATGTGCCTTACACGTAGGTGTGTGTGATGATGAGAGGGACAAGAATGGGGCAGAGACGGAAGGCAAGACTTTTTTATTTTTTCATTCGACAGGCATTCATTTATGGAGCATCGAGTTTGCACAGCTACCGAGAGTCAGAGAGGGGATTCAAACCCGTTTCTGTCTAGATTCCGCAGCCCACGTTCCTGCCTCCAATAACCATACCCACCTCCCAGGGTGGTTATGAGGCTTGGAGATACTGTGTGCATGGCCAGCCTGGCATGTGAGAAATCAGTATATGCTAACTCCTTTCTTTCTCTGAGCAAAAAGAAATCTTAAAAGGAAGTGAAAATCTGTTGCCTTGGAGAAGTTTGAGAAGAAACCAGAAAGTGTGTGGGAAGGAATTCGCTCAGCCTCATCCTGGGCTGCTGCACTGGTTCCGCTGGGCTCCAACTCCCAGCGTCCCCCGGCTGATGGGGACACTGAACCACCTCCTCCAGGTTTTATTTCCCCCACCTCACCCACATGGTCCGGCAGTGATCGTGGGCAGACGGGCTGGCGAGTTTGCACCTTCAATGATGAACTTCTTCACACTCAGCCTTATCTTTTATTTATTGTGATTATGCTTATAATGAAGGACTGCACATCTGAAGGATTGAATAACATCTCGGAGGCTGTACTTTTCATAGTTCTTGCGGTTTAGGTTGATTTGGGAGAGAGAAAAAGGGAGAGAGGCTCTTTGTGAAGAAAACGTAATTTTTATATGAGTAGTCATTACAGAACACGATTACATTGTATTCATCTAACTGTGCAGAAACGATGCTAGCAAACCTCACTCCTTTATTTCGCCGAGTAAAAGAAGCCGTTGCGGTTTAATAAGCTGAAAGGAACCCATGCAATAGAATAGCAGCCCCTGCCTCCTTCCACCTGCTCCCCGACAGAGCCGAGGGTCAGACAGGTAGCATGGGGATTTGACTTTCTCTTTTAGACATGTCACTGCATGACTCAGAGCCTGTTACTCCTTTATAAGGCGAGTGTTCTGGTTACCTATCACTGTGTAGCAACCCGCCCCACTCTTGGTGGAATAGATCAATCCTCATTTATTATTATTATCTCTCCTGATTCTGGGGGTATCTGGGCTCAGTGGGGCGGCTCTCATGCAGGATCTCTCAGGGGGTTGTGGTCAGATGTTGGCTGGACTGGAGGCATTTGAAGTCACCCTCACTCGCATGTCTGGGGGGTGCTGGCTCAGAAGGGGCTGTTGGCTGAGACACCCCGGTGTGGCCTCCCCATGTCCCTTGGGCTCCTTCATGGCATGGTGGCTGGCTTCCAAGACTGAGTGTCCTGCAGGTCGGAGGAAGCTACTTTGCTGTTTATGATCTGGCCTCAGAAGCCACGCAGCTCCACCTCTGCTGTCCTCCATTGGACACTTGCCCAGGCCCAGCCAGGTGCAAGGGGAGGAGACACAGACTGCTGCTGTCTCAACCGGGGAGTGACAAGGCTCAGAGGTGGGAAGCCCTGGGGCCATTTCTGGAAAATAGAATCAGAATTGGCATTTGGGTCACTGTGAGCATAAATGAAATACCATTGACAGGCAGTGAGGTTCAGGAGAGAGTCTGGACTTGAGTCACAATGGCTCGGAGTCTGACTGATTCTGTCACTTCCCAGCCGTGGACAAGCTGACCACATGCTGGTGGGTTCCATCATGTGGGACCTGAATGATGAGGCTGTGGAGGTGAAAGTGGGCGACTCTTGCCACCTACTCCAGATATCTCTCCCTTTGTTCTTCCCTGGTACGTCTGGTCAGTGGCTGCCGACTTGTGCAGTGTGTGAGGATGGGCCTTCCTGCAGCATTGCCTTTTCCTTAAGATTATGATGACTATAATGAAACAATGGATTTTTTAGATTGAAAATTACATTGGAGGTGGTCCCTTTCACAGCCCTTTGATTTGGGCAGATGAGGAGTTTGCTCATTTATGATACATCTCTTCCGGGGTCACAGCAAAGACTAAATGAAGTAACACGCGTGAGCCCGGGAGCGTAGAGGTGTGGCGGTGTGTGGGCTGAGCGTGGGACTTGCAGTTGGACGCACTGGGTTTGGGTCCTGGCTCGGTGGCTCATTAACTGGGGAGCCTTAGATAAGTCTGCTCCCATCTTTGAGCCTCTGTTTTCTTGCTCTAAAGTGGGATGATGCCCAGGGTTTCCACGTTGCACAACTATAAGGAACGCCTCTCACAGCACAGCCCACGTGAGTGTTGCCCCCTGGAGGTGTGCAGGCACAGTCTGCATGGCCTCGATGCCCTCTGCTGGGCTCTGCTGTTGTGAGGGTGGGAAGAGGGGTGGAAGGGAGGGCCCGCGTGAGCCCGGCAGAGGAGAGTCTCACAAAGGTTTGCTTCCCCTACCTTCCCTGAACCCTTGGTGGGGAGCACTGAGGTTTCCGTCCCGTCTAGCAACTTTGCAAAGAGGGTCCTTCTTTCCACGTGCGGAGTGTGTCCAGACAACACCTCTGAGCTCATCCCTGGAGACCCCAGAGTGTCCTGGCTTCTTACATCCCGCAGCCCTGGGAAAGGGCTTCTGCCTTAAGTATCGAGGCACGAAGTCAAGGTTCATTCGCTGTGGTTTACATCTGGATTGGAAGGTCGGATGGGTTTTTTCATGAGGCTACGCAGGGGGCTGCATTGGTTTTCTGATTATTCCAGTACGTTCTCAGCCACCAGCTCATTTATTACATACTCTTCTACGCTGTGGGGTGAAAGGTAAGGTTTGTGCATGGGATCCAGACACACCTGGATTTGAATTCCTAGCACTCGTTCTATCACTCGCTGGCTGTGAGGCCTTGGCCAGTTGCTCAATTTCTCCAAGCCTCATTTTCATTATCCACAAAATGGGACCAATGACACCTACCTCTCAGGCTGGATGTGTAGGTTCAATGAGATAAATCCTGCATAGCTGATTAATCAATTAAACAGGACTGGTGGAGTATTTAGTGAATGCCCAGGCAGTATTGAGGTTGCTGGGGATGTGAACAGACCAAGTCCAGGTGCTCAGGGACCGGAAACAGACACAGCCAGGTAAACGAGTCAGTGTGGTGCCCATCAGACGGTGACCCAAGCACGTGGAGGACCCGCGTGTGTGGAAGATTCACGCACGTGGGCGGGTGGAGATCGTGGACAGTCGGTCCTCAGTAGGTTGTCCAGGAGGGCCAGGCTGATGAGGTGGGATTTGAGCAGAGCCTAGAGGGAGGAGGGAGTGAGCCCATGGCTCTATGTGGGAAGAGCATCAGGCAGAGGGAACAGCACGGTGATGACCTCATTGTGGGGGTGTATTTAAGTTCTAGGGGACTAACTAAGAGGCCAGAGCTGGGGTGGGACCAACAGAGGTGAGTGGAGGGAGAGGAATGGGCCAGATGTCCGTGAGTGGTCACCATAGATAAGTCAGTCTTAGATCACAGTGAGATGGGAAGCTAACGTGGATGTAAGAAATGCCCTATCCTCCACTGTTTTCCTTTCCTTTCTCTTAATATTTTACTGCTTTTTAACACACCTTGAAAGAATGTACATTATTTGTAAATATCCCTTTTTTTTTCCCACCTTCTTTGCGGTTTTTCCTCTTCTTCTAAGAACGAAGAAAATCTACTCTGGAGTGCAGCATAAATCCAGATCCTTGCATCTGACTGGCATGTTCAGAAGCAGTGTGTGTGTCTAATTCTCTGCTTTGTACATCAGCTCGAATAACCCTCACAGAAGCCCCATGAGGCAGTGTAATGCCCACTGAGCAGATGAGGAAACTGAGATCCACAGAAGTGAAGGATGTGGTCAAGGTCACCTGGCTTGCAAAAGGCAGACAGGACTTGAACCCGGGTTTACCCATCTCCGGGTTGTTCCTTCAACCCTGGCTGATGAGATCAAGTCCTGGAGCCTCTGGTATCCTGTAGCATCAGCCTCTCCTCCTCTGTCCCCTTCCAGCATTCAGTTTCTGTTGCTGATGTGGGTGTGTGAGATGCTAGCCCCTCCATGACGAGCTGGGCTTGACGGGGCTAAGAGGACGTCTTTTAGTGATGATGGACACAATTAATTTGGTAGAGAAGATGCCTCATTGCTGCTGGCATCAAAAAAAACAATGAGAAAGAAGCCAGGTTGCACACTAGCTCTGAACAGAACAAGCTCAGTGGTACTGGAGGAAAAAGTTCTTGGGAGAGGCGTGAACTGTGGGCGTGGGCTGGCTCTCAGAAATGTCTTGAATGCACACTGCCCTAAACAGCAGGCAAAGCGCTAGTGATGATGACCACACACGTGGAGGATTGGGCCCTGGGAAATGGGTGCTTAAAACCAGGCAGATGCAAATATTTCCTAGAATAACTCGTTAAGTGGCATGTCATTCAGTGGTTCCCAAACTTCAATGTCTATACAAATCCTCTAGGAGGAGTGTTTAAAAAAAATGCAGATTCCCTGATCATTCCCCCAAAATATTCTGATTCAGTCGTCTGGGATGGGGCCTGGGATCTTTAACAGTCATTCCACGTGGTTCTGGTGCAAGAGGTTTGAGAAACACAGGCATGGGAGTATGAGCATGTGCTCTGGTGCTTTGCAATCGTGAGTTTGAAGTTGGTATGACTCAAGACAGAGATCTAACCTCTTCGAACTTCACTTCCCCCTGCTGCAGAATGAGCCGTAAGAATGTCCACCTCAGAGGGCTGTTGGAGGAATATACGGCTCACGCACATGAAGCTGCTTCAGTTCTGCATTTGCAGGTTGCAAGAGGTAGCCTCAGCCCCCAGGGGGGACTGAGCTGGTGACACTTGAATGTCAGGGCGTTGGGGCTCTCAGTCTGGAGGACACCAGCCACATCCTTGGGACTGATGATTTAGTCCTTCAGACTCGACTCAGACATCGTCTCCTCCAGGAAGCCTTCCTTAGGCCTCTACTTTGAACTTACATTCCCTACTATGTTCCCCTCCACTGAAACCTTCTCACATCGCATTAAAGCAGTCTATTTGCACCTTCCCCTCCCTGCACTGGACAGTCTTGTTCATCCTTGTCTCTCTAAGACCCCACATATGATGCATTTTTGCAGAGTAGTAATTTTGTATGCTGCCCTTTTGACCTCCCATTATATGATGAGCATTTGGCCATGGTACAAAGCCTCTCTGGTTATCATTTTTGACAACTACCTAATATTCTATTGAAGTGTTGCACTATCCATGTTTAAAGTACTCCTTCATTGAGAGTCTTCATTTTTGCCATTATAAATAATGCTGAAGTGATGTTTCTGTGCCCCTGGTTTGTGCAATGAGCTCACACAGATTAACGAGAAAACCAGCAGACTCCAAAGTAAACAACTGAAATTGATAATTCTAACAAGATGGAATGCAATTGGCAAGTACCTAGAAAAATGATTAACCTCACTAGATAGAACATACAAAATAAAATGATGCCTGCTATTTTACCCATTAGATGAGCAAAATTATAAATAATCATAGTTCTGAGCACTGATAATGACATAACGGATTGGGACCACTTCTTCAGGCACTCTCTTTGGCAGTGGACATTGACATAATTTGGCAGTGGGTTTAAAAATTAGTAACCTCACTCCTTGGAATATTATTTTTAAAAGAGCCTTCTCTAAGAAATTCGAAGAAATGACAAGTCTGTTCATGGTTATTCTTTGGGACACAAAGTCATCTTCCGTGCGAAGGAGGCAGCTTCTGTGTGATTCCAGACTGCAGGTGAAGGGAGGGGAATGAGCAGCCTCCACGGAGAGGTCATTCTTGACCTTAGACTTGAAGGGTCAGTGGCTGTTCATCCAACAGATGGGAGAGTGAAGGGGCAGAGATAGGCTGCCCAGGCAGAAGAAACAGTGTGGTGCTTGCTGTGTGTGTGTGTATGTGGTATGTGTGTATGTGGTATGTTGTGTGTTTGTGTACGTGTTGTGTGTGTGTATATGTGGTGTCTGTGTGTATGTGGTGCGTGTGTATGTAGAGTGTGGTGTGTGTGTATGGTGTGTGTGTGTGTGTGCGTGCAGAGGGGTGAGTGAGTAGGGGATGGGTACTGGGGTGTGTCAAAACAGGAGGCTGGAGGGACACATGGGGGTTGCAGGTCATGAAGGAGCTTCTGTGTCCCCTAAAGGTGATGGGGCTACACTGAATCAGAGAAGCGACATGGTTGGATTCGGGTTTTAGGAAGCTCTCACTGGCTGCTGGGTGGAGGACGGGAGGCAGGGAGGCCAGGTGAGAGGCTACTGCAGTCGTCTAGGGGAGAAATGTTGACTCTGGGTGTTATGGACTGAATGTTTGTGACCCACCCTCCCCAAGTTCATATATTGAAGCCCTAACCCCAAATGTGACTGCATTTGGAGACAGAGTCTGTGAGGAGAACAGAAAGTTTAAATAAGGTCATAAGGGTGGGGCCTTAATTCATTAGCGCTGGTGCTCTTATAAGAAGAGGAAGAGACACCGGAGCTCTCTCTCTTGGCACACGAGGACACAGTGAGAAGGGGGCAGTCCACAGGAAGACAGTCCTCAGCAGGAACCAAATCAGCTGGCACCTTGATCTTGGACTTCCCAGCCTCCAGAATGATGAGAAATAAATGTCTGCGGGTTAGCCCACCCAGGCTGTATTTTGTTATAGCAGCCCGAGCTAACTAAGTCACTGGGCCTGTGTGGAGGCAGATGGGATGGAGGCAGGAGGTGGATTCCAAAATTCTAGGAGCTCACCTCCACTTTTCCAAATGACTCTGCTCCAGGCACCTTCACTGGGGCAGGTGGCACTTTGCCGTGTCTGTCCCGGCGCACAGGGGCTCCTGGAAGCCTGTGGCGCCCCCATCAGCTCCTGCATGTTGCAAACCCTGCTAATTGCGTGTTGGCTAATTGCATAATGCAGTTATCTGCTAGTGAATTGAGGCCCAAATGTTGCTCTTTGCAGGGTAATTATGCTGGATAAGTGAATGGCTGGAATATTTACAAGATTTTGTCCCTTGGTCTATTTCTTTTCTCAGAAGACAGCCGCTGTGTGGGGTAAAACATAAGAGAGAAAATATCTCTGGGGCTTACGCAACATGGTGACGGGAAAGCTTGTGGTGTTTGAGAGAGGAACATGCAAAATATTAAGTTTGGGTAAAAAAGAGCATACAACTGTTCCATCCTTGAAATGCATATGCTGTGCCGGATGATTGGCAGAGCTCGGTTCCGCTCTCGCCTGTTCCCAGATGAGGAGCGCTTCTCATTTCCAGCATGATGAAGCCCCCGTGAGGCTCGGGGTTGGCCCGCACGTGGTTCCCAGGGTGTGTGGCTAGTGCTGGGGTTCTGTTGCATTGGGTCTGGATCCTGGTGCATCCACGGCTGTGAACTTGGCTGACTTTTCAACCATCTGAGCCTCGGTTTCCTCATCTGCGAAATGTGAAGAACAATATCTTTGGAGAGTTGTTGCGGAGTCTAGGAGGCAAAGCAGGTAAAGGGTTCCACATGAGGTGTGGGATGGAGGCCCGTGCCCCTTCGCCTTCCCTTACAGAGGCCCGGGGGCCAGCTCAGAGCCCAGCATTGCAGGGTTCCTGGGGGCTACCTGTTCCAGCCTCTTCCCTGTGAACTCAGTTCAGCTGAGTTAGCTGGGGGACCTGGTCCATTGAAGATGGGATGGGCAGGCGCTGGGAGAAAAAGAACTTGTTGAAGGCTCTACCTTCTTCCTAGAGGAAAGAGAATTTGCCCTTCCTACTAAGCGCCAGGCACCGTTTTAAAACACTGAAAATGTTTTAAAATTACACATAAGCCTTGAAAAGTATTTCTGTCTCCATCCTTTGCAGGAGGCGTTTGAGGCTCAGAGAGGTTCCACAATGTTCTCTGGGTCACACAGCCCATAGACAGCAGGAACTGGGTGTGGAGCAGTCTCCAAACTCGCTCTCCCTCGTCTAGGCCAGCGTGTAGGCTCCCTTCACCTGTTGACAGGTGTGCATATGTGTTTATTTCTCAACCTCAGACAATGGTGGCCCTTAGCTGGTGGGGAGGTCAGATGAAAACTGACTTTGTCCCTTGCCCCCTTCCAGCAGGTTCTGGTCTCTGCAAAGTGGATCCGACTCCCTGACAAGGCCCCTCTGACCTCCAACCGCCTTCACCTGGCTCTGCCTGCGGTGGGAACCCCCATCCACCACCTCCTGGCCAGGCAGCCACCTTCCCGGGCCCCAGGTGTCCCAGCTCTCTCCCGAGGTGGTTCCCGCAGACCATGTGCCTGTGTGGGGGCAGCTCCAATAGGGTTCTGGCAGGGCAAAGCCGTTTGGCTCCAACAGCCCACAGCACATGGGGAGGAAGTGCTCTGAGAGGTTTGAAGAGTGGTCAGAATCTGGGGGAAGTTCTGGCCCAGCCACCCACTGGCCGCATGCCTTCT
Organism: Ceratotherium simum simum; assembly: GCF_057802395.1. Taxonomy (NCBI): domain Eukaryota; kingdom Metazoa; phylum Chordata; class Mammalia; order Perissodactyla; family Rhinocerotidae; genus Ceratotherium; species Ceratotherium simum. The sequence continues at coordinate 7,164,306 of NC_141923.1, forward strand.
GGCAAGTTCTTCATCCTCTCTGTGCCTCAGTGTGCTCCTCTGCCAAATGGGCATAATAATAACCCCTCCCTCCAAGGCTGGTCAGCGAGGACTAAACTACATAATAATAAGCCCCCAGGTCTTGGCACAGCGCCTGCCTGGCCTGTGGGAAGTGCACCCTCGCAGGCCTCGTGTCATCATCATCATTGTCATCATTGTCATTGTCACGTCTGGTGAGTGATGGGGCCTGGTTCAGTGGAAAGAGTGCAGCCCGGAGCTAACAGAATTGCGGGGGTGGAAACGATGACCACCCTGGGCGCCTGCCCCACAGCGGCTTGCGCAGGGTATGCGAGATCTCACCGGGTCTCGCAGCAGACAGTCAGCGCCCAGTGAATGCCTGCGCACAGTCGGTGCTCGAAACCATCGGTTCTCATCAACTCCAACTTGGGGGCTGGGCCCCAGGGGAAGGGGCCAGTCCACACACAGAGGGGTCGGGTGCTGTGCTGGGTGGGCAGGGGTACTGAGCAGGGAAGGGCAGAGCCCCAAGAGCTCATGGCGAATCAGACCCCACCCCGCTGTTCTGCTGTGACTCGGGCTGTAACTAGTTCCATCCGAGAAACGTTTGTTGAGCGCCTACCTGGGGCAGGTGCCGAGGTTTGTCGGGGTTGCAGACAGGGTTCTCAAATAGCTCCAGCTGAGGCGGGCGGGCGGAGGGTCGAGCACATGATGAATTGCAGGGGATTTGGAAATACCCGGATACAGCGTCTGCGATCTCCTGGGTTGGCATCTCCCGCCTTCCCATCCAACAGGTCCTGGTCTTACCGACTTTGGACCTGACCATGCTCTCAGACGAGGCTTGATCTTGCGATTTGGGCAGCACAGGGCAGCGAAGCTCATCCTGGGGCTCAGCCCGAAGGCCTGCCACCCCACTGACCAGCTCCCAAAGCTGCGTGGGCCGTGCGCAGGGCCCAGGCGGATGCAGGACCAGCCCTACCTGGTCCAGCCGCCCTCCCCTCAGGGCGCGGGCCCCACACACTGTGGGCTGGGAGATATGTGTTGAGAAACGATCCCTCTCTGGTTGCCTCATCTGCTCTGTGTGCCCAGCGCCCGTGTGCGTCTGGCACAGAGGAGGGCTCAGTGGCGTTTCTGGAGTTAGTGAATGAACCTGAATTGGTGAATGGATATGTAAACTGCTACTTATCCCCCAAAACAACAATATGAGGAAACTCCTGAGGTTGTCAAATTAAAAAAAGAAAGAGTTGTGAGGCACTTGGTGGAAAGTCATGAAATGTTTTTGGCATTTTAAGCCTAAAATGACTAAATATGCTAAATATAGTTTGAAGCTATGTTAGGTGATATACTAGCACAAAAAAGCCAACAGTTTAAGAGAAATTTAGGAGAGGAAGAACTTGAAACTGAGAAAATTCTACCCATTAATATCCTGTGTGTGTGCATGTGCACGTGTGTATGTGTGTGTGTGTGTGCACGTGTTGGAAAAAGTCTTCTGTTGTGGTGGACCACCATGGTTCTGCTCTGGAGCATTAGGGATGCATGGAAACCTATTTTAGGTACACAGCAGGTGCTCAATAAATGCTCTTGGGTTAGACCGAATGCAGCTCTCTGCTTCATGCCCCACTTCTCTTCGACAGGGTGCATTATTTGAAAATTGTTGGCCAGCAGAGGAAAAACGCCTCTATTGGAGGATTGATTTGGCATGAAAATCTGTAAAGGTTTTGACCCTAAAACATTGTACTCACCTGTCCGTTTCCTCCTCAGTTTGCTCACTGGAGTGTCTACTCCTCAGGTGTGGGGACTAAGGAGGGTGTGGGGATACACACAGGAGAGGCAAGCTCTGGCTCTCTGGTGGGTAAGTTTCCTGGGGCTGCCGTAGCAAAGTACCATGAACCGGGTGGGTTAAACAACAGAAATGTATTGTCTCATGGTTCTGGAAGGCCAAGGTCCAAGGTCAAGGTGACCTCAAGGTTGGTTTCTTCTGAGGGTTGAGGGAGAATCTGCTCTGGCCCCTCTGCTTGGCTGGTGGATGGCCGTCTTCATGTTCACATGGCTTTCTCCCCGTGTGCATCTATGTGTCCAAATTTCCCCTTCTTATAGGGACACCAGTCATATCGGATCAGGGCCTGCCCTAATGACCTCATTTTAACTTGATTACCTCTGTACAGACCCTGTCTCTAACTATGATCACATCCTCAGATAATGGGGGTTAGGATGCCAACATGTGAATTTTGGGGACATAATTCAACCTGAGACATGAGGACCAGTGGGAGGGCAGGATCCATTGACCACTACAGAGGCGCTGGACAGAGGTGCCTTGGAAGCGGAGAAATAGCTGCTGACTCTGCTTGGGACAATCCAGAAGCCTTCATAGGAGGCCGTGCATGGACGAGAGAGACGGCCAAGCGGGGTTTGCTGGATCCCTGAGGTGGGTGATGGAGGGTGCTCTCTGGGTGACCAAGTGCTGAGCTCTGGAAGCATGGCCGCCCCAGGAGGCTGCCCACAGTGCCCTGACTGGGCCTTGAGTACCACGTAGGCAGCGAGGGAGAAGAGGCTGAGAGTGGGCAGGGGTCGACACAGGGGCTTTGAATGCTGGGCAAGAAGCTTGGGCTTGAGTCTGAAGGTCACAGTGGCCTAGAAGAGTCTTACACAGGGCATAGAAAATTTTATTGAGTACTTGTCATGTGCCAAGAGCATTCTCATAATGCTCACAACAGATTTACAAGGTGGGCCTGATACTTTGCCTTAAATGCAGATGATGAAACCGAGGCTCAGAGAGTTTGAGGAGCTCACCCTAGGACACACAGCTTGGAAGTGGTGGAGGTGTCACTTGAGCTCTGTCTTTCTGCTTCTAACACTCAGGTCGCCACCCCACTCTCTTACTGCAGCTGTCACATCACTCCTGCTGCTGCCTTCTGCTCACAAAGGATCTCTATTTTTAGTCTCCAGACTTTTATAAAATGTAAATCCCATTTTGGATGCCCTGCCTAGTGCACATGGATGTGGAGAGATGGCTGACGCGGATGGCGCCATTGGCCGTTGGACCAGTTTTCTGGAGTTGAGGTACCTCGGTGGCCTTGGGCAAGTCTTCTCAGCCTCTCCCTTTCCATCTGTGGACACTGAGGCTCGGCCCACGGGAGAGGAGTGGGTGGTGAGCCACAGCTCCCTGGGGAGGGGAGTCCACCCTGGTCCTCACTTGGCATGGGGGAAGCACCGAGTGTCTGCCCCTGGGAGCCGTTGCCCGGCTGATGAAGGGTGAGAGCCGGAGCAGCGGAGCGAGGCCAGGTTCCTGTGCCCTTCCTGCCCTGTCCTGGGAGTAGAGAAAGTGCTGTAGGCAGCCGGCAGGTGGCCATGCTCAGAAGGAGCCAGGTGGAGCAAGAGGCTGAGGGACGTTGAAGCAGCAGGGGTTGGGGTGGGGTGCTCACGGGGTCCAAATGCGGTTCTGCCCAGCTGGGTCCGCTCTGCAGAGGTGAGAGGTGGGTGGACGTTCAGGGAAGGAGGGAGAGAGCTCTGAGAGTCTACGTGGAGGAGGGGAAGAGACAGGCCTTGGAGGCAGAGACATCTGGGGTCCCGGCGATTGTGGGCAAGTCGTTTTACCACTCAGAGCCTCAGTTTACCCATCTGTGTAACAGGTGTGACGACGCACCTCTCACAGAGGTGAGATGAGATAAGGATTGTGAAGTGCATGGCATAGGGCCTGGTATACAGTAAGCGCTCAATGGATGCAGATTTTCTCCCTCTTCCTCATAATGCCCATCTCGTCCCTCTTTGCAAATGGCCAGGGAATAAGACTGCTTTTGAAATTCCTGGTGCACCTCTAGGCCCAGGGAGAGGCATTGGCAGGAGGTCTCCTAGGACCAGCCTCTCTCCTCCCTGGACGCCCTCGTGATTCTGGGCTCTGGGCCGAGCCTCCCAGAGCTGGGAAGTGGTGGTGTGTACATGGGCCGCCGCCTTTGCCCTCCCAGGGCTCTGCAGATGCTGGCTCACTGGGGCAGGACAAAGCCCTATTATGAAGGGCGCTCACACTCGTCTGGAGTGTGTGAACCTGCCGCCCTGGCCTGCCCCGGCCCACGGAGGGCTGGCATTGCTCTGCCCAGCCATTGTTCCCACAGCGCCAGGGAGGTCACCCCGGGGTGATGCTGCCCAGGGGCGTTGTTTGTGGGTGTGGACCATGAACACACATTTGCTGACATGGGCCTAGCTGTTCTGCATCTCCACTGTGGTCCTGGTGCCAGGCGGTGGGCTCTGGCGGGAGGGAGGGGTCTGGAAGGAAGGATGCCCTGGCTGTGCTCAGCATCAGGGTGGGAAGCCAGGTCCCAGGATTTCTTTCAAAAATGTGTCGGTGTTTAACTGGAGGATGCGGCACTTGTTGGCAGCAGAGGGCGGACCACATTCGTCCAGTCAATAAATATTTGCTGAGAACCCACAATGGGCCAGGCTCCGTGGATGTGCAAAATGGGTACAAATCTCTACTCTCATGGAGCTTATGTTCCAAGGTAGAATCTTCTAGAAGACCTCCTCTGGTCTTTTCGGGCTTTTCAGCTCTATGAAATGATTGACAGATCCATCCAACACTTACTGAGCCCGTGGAGATATCCATCCATTCATTTATTCATTCAGCAAACGTTTATTGAGCAGCATGTATCACGTGCCCGTCATTGTTAGCAATCAGGATGTCTTAGCTTCGGTTGCCCAGAGAAAAATCCAGAGGCAAGAATTTGTGTGTTAAGTGATTTATTAAGGAAGTGCTCTCACAAGAAACCGATAAGAGGTGGGGGAGGGGGTGAGAAGGCGAGGGCAGGGGGAGCAGCCGAGAGAGGCTGTGATTTCAGGCAAATGCCCCATCTCAGCCTGATCCCGCGGGGAGCTTGGGAGCACACACTGTACCTCTGAGCTTGTCCTACTTGAGGCCAGGGAGCTGGACCAGCCACTGGCTAAGGACCTCCCCAGGGGGTCGTAAACTCCCGGCACCTCGGCTCCCTCAATGCAGGAAGCTCAGGCAGCCCAAACCCACCCTCTAAAGGGAGTCACAGGTGCAGGCCGATTGAGGCCAAAGTGACAGAGCCAGGGGAGGGCGCACACAGAAACGTAGAGGATCCCGGGGACCTGGGATGATAAACGAGGTGACAGGACCCACTGTTCAATGGGGGATGGACAAGTCAACACACCACGACAATATGAAGTGAGAAGTCCTCAGCACTGCTACCATCAATGCACAGGAGGGGGCCGTGAGGTGTGAGGTGCGTGCAGGGGGGTCTGGGTCAAGCATCCAGACAAGACCCTCCTCACCAGAGCTCAGGGAAGAGAGGTCAGGGAGGGCTTCTTGGAGGAGGTGACACATAATGGGTGCAGGAAGATGAGTGCACACACACACACACACACACACACAGAGGCAGGATTGGGATATGAACCTAGGTCTGCTGATTCTAAAATTTGTGTTTGTTTTGCTTTGTTTTTTGCTAGATTAAGGTGTTATCATCCAAGGTCATGGCGTCACAGAATCAGAGCTCATTTGGGGTTGGAAAGAACTTTATGGTCATTCTGACCAGCTCTCTTGATTTTCAGGTGAGGAAGCTGAGGCCCAGAGAGGGGCGATGGCTTGCCATTGTCACACAGCAGGCTGGCACCCGAGCCGGATGAAAGCCCCGGCCTTAGAGCTGCAGCCAGGACTTGCTGAGTCTCAGTTCCTGCCGACACTTGCATCACGGGATTTGGGTTCTGGGAATCTGCAGTCCAGACTGGACAGGCTGCGTCCTTCTGGGAAAGGGCTTGGGAAGATGAGAATGTAAGGACAGCTGGCGGGTGACGAGCCAGCACCTTGTCTGTTTCCTGCAGGAAAGCAGTAAGGAGTCGCCCAGGTGAGGACAGGTAGTCTTGGTAGGGGCAAAATTGCAAAGGACATTTGGTCAATTTCAGCTAGTGAATTGGCTTAACACTGCAGTCTGGAGCACTGTCCCTCGCACTGGGAGACTTGAGTGCAAGGTGGGAACATCCTGTAATTTCTCCATCCCACCATTCTTAGGGGTGGCAAGTAACCACCACTTGAAAGAAACTTCAGCTAGAAAAGGAGTTTATGCTCCTCAGCTTTGCCTGGGGTGCATTTCTTATCTGTGAGTAATAGGTTTTTCACAATCCACCTTTTATGCTCTTTTCAATAATGCTCCTCACTAAGCCAAGGTTCTCTTAAAGGAGAAGACTTCGTTATTTCCTAATCTGCTTTCTGCGTGGTGCAAGAGCTAAGAGCCTGAGCAAACCTCGGAAGGCTCATCCCCCAACCCACTCCCCCATCAATGGAAAGTTAAACCAAGAACACTTCTGTTTAATCTGGACCAGAAAACCAAACACAATGAAAAACCCCCAAGCCTCAAAGATTTCAAAGCAAACACAGCTTTAGGGGCTGTTAAGGGTGAAAGAGGAAAGCCCCAGACAGCAAAATACACTATATGTTGTGCATGTCATTGCTTACTGCTGCTGGCAGGCAATCCTGGGACAGGCGGGCACAGTGCTGGGCAGCTGAGGCGGCGGGTGGGAGCCTTCCTCCTGCTCTAATAAGTTGAGATGCTGATCTGTCTCTGGCTCTACAACCCTCTTCAGATGGGTGGGATATTTCCTGCTTCTCTGATAGAGCTGATGGAAAGAAAGTATCCTTTAAGCAAGGTGGAATTAACATTCACTAAAGCACTCTACAGGGGGGACTTTATATACATTGTTGCAATTCACGATCAAAGGGTGGTTATTTATTTATTTTTTACTTATCTATTTCTAGGTTTATAGGAAACAAAGGCTCAGAGAGGTGAAGGGATTAGCTCAAGGTCACACAGCTGGTATGCAGTGAAGTCAGGACAGGAACCCGCTTTGAAAGCCCTCCCGTTTTCCATACCATGGCCAGTGGTCACAACCAAGAAGGTCTCAGAATAAGTCTGTACAAAGAGAACAAACGTCCATCCTATCCGCTCCTCCTCTCCCGTGTCTGTCCACGGTAGAGTTTGGGGCTGCTTTTATCACAATCGTCAACCTTTAATTTTTGGCTTTTTGAAAATATCTGTAGCTGCGGGTCAGAGGCAGTAGCCGAGTGAGAATGTGTAGGGGTGTCCGACCATTAACTTCCAGTCCTCCCCTGGGAGGGAGATAAACAGGCTCCCGGGACTCACACAGAACATTTTTTAGCATCTTGCACTTTTGGTAAGTGACAGTTTTGCAAATTGCGGGTAAAGAACTTAAATGTCTAATTAAATCCCGAAGATGTACAGGAGTTTGAAACCAGTGATTGATGTTCATGGAGGTGCGGGTCCCTGATGGCGGCTGCCTGACAGGGACTGCAAAGCCGGCTCGGCAACTGATGTCTTGTTGTGATCCGTGTTGTCATTTTTTCATTACTGATTAAAATTAAAAATCTGCTTGGCAAATCCATTGTAAAAATTCCCTTCATGAGCATCGACGGGTACAAATTATTTTGTCAATCGTCTGGCAATCAAAACGGGGCTGGAGACGGTTTCTAGCCCACACTTCTTTTTTATCCCCCTCTCCCTCACGCCAGTGACTTTTCACAACAAAGTTTTAAAGAGCGTAGGTAGCAGTCTTAGCAGTGCTTAAAAAAATTAAAGATTCATCTCTGTTTTTTAATGAAATGTTCTGTTTATGGGCGCCCCTCCCCCCGCCGAGAGCAGAGGGGAAGGTTCGTGGTGGGAGAGCAAGTCTGCGCTCTGTAATTGTCTAATGCTGTGTAATGACAGGTGGATAATAGTAATAAAAGCCTTTATTAGGATAAAAATCTGTTTTGAGAATGGAAGCGTAAATTGTCTGAAACTGCGAGGCAGAAAAGGAATCTTGCTAACCTGCAAACCAAGTGGAAAATATTTACAGCAACTCCATTGAGACGGTTTTTGACTTGGTGCCCGTGTGTCATCGAGGAGGGAGAGTATGCAGGTAGCGTGGAGCTGTGCAAGGAGCACTGAGAGTCGGAAGACCTGGATTCTAGGCTTAGCTCTGTGCTGTGTGACTCTGGGCAGGTCACTTCCCCTCTCTGGGCCCGCATTTCCTCTTTTGCAAGATAAAGTGATCAGATCACTCAGCTAGTTCCTGAATTCTCTCCAATACACACTGCAGACATGTTCATTCATGTGAAGTCTGGAAATCAGCTAGGCATTTAAAGATGCCCAGGATTCATCTCTTAAGGCAGAATGTGGTGCTGGGAAGAGAGCAGCTCTGGGTTTGGAGCCTGAGGAGTTGGGTTGGATCCTGGTCGGCCATGTATGAGTTCTGGGTCTTGAGAAATTGACTCAGGTCTTTAAGCCTCAGTCTTCTGAGTCTGACTAAGCGATTAAATGAGCTGACATCAGAGGCGCACCCAGCACGGTGCCTGCCACGTGGTAGGCACTGAATCTATGATTTCTTTAAAAATCACAATCAGGTGTACAAAGAAATCTTTGAAGTCCTCTGAGAAAGAAAATGACTTGTGTGTGTGTATTGCCTGAGACCCCAGGCCCCCTATGATTCTGATCACCAGTTAGAATGTGTGGGTTTTCCCCACACCAAGCAATTTCCCAACACCAGCTGGGTGTCTTACAAGTCAGCTCAATTCTGAGTCCCACAAGACTGCCTTTCCCACTTCAGATGCCAATCACAAGTCCAGGTTGTCACCTGTGCTTTAGACCGACTGGCTGTAAATCATTTATTATAATAATATAATTGTTTATTACTATTATAAATCCTTTACTCTTAAGGATATACCTCAGAAACAGCCAGATGAAGAGATGCTTAGGGTATGGTATGGGGAAAGGGCGCAGAGCTTCCCTGCCCTCTTTGAGCTCACCACTCTCCCCAAATCTCCACGTGGTCACCAACCTGGAAGCTCTCCGAACCCTGTCCTTTTGGGTTTTAATGGAGGCTTCATTACATGGGCCTGAACGATTAAGTCATTGGCCATTGGTGACGAATTCAACCTCCAGCCCCTCTCCCGCCCTTGGAGGTCAGGGGGGTGGGGCTGAAAGTTCCAACCCTCTAATCACATGGTTGTTTCTCCTGGCAACCATCCTCCATCCTTAGGTATTTTCCAAAAGTCATCTCATTAACATAAACTCAGGTGTGGTGTGACTATCAAGACACCTTTATTGCTCTTATTACTTAGGAAATTCCAAGTGTTTAGGAGCTCTGTGCCAGAAATGAGGTGAAGACCAAATATATATTTCTTGCTATAAATCACAACATCATATCCTTCTAGCTCCCACAGGCAACTGTAGCTTGTTACTGGGCCCCTTCCACGACACTCAGTAGTGGTGGGGGCGTCTGCTCTTGCCTGTTGGTGTCTGGAAGGCAAGAATGGATCTCAGACATTTCTGGGTCCCCAGAGCCCAGCCCAGTGCCCTGCACCAAGTTTAGGTGTTTTCCATATAGTTTGGAATAAGGAATGAATGCTTGACCAAGGACACTCACAGGGAACATGAATCTCCCCAAAAGACATAAAGCTGATCATGAGAAGGCCTGAAACCAGTGCCTGGGCCTGGGACCACAGCAGCGTGCTGTTCTGATCCTTACAAGCATCCCATCCAACTAACATGGGGTCTGTACCCCAGGATGGGATCCCACCCTTTCTGTGGTTCTCAGATACATGGATGAATGGAGCTGCGAGAGGTACTTTTAGTACCTTCTAGAACTGTACCTTAGACTTGCTTAAAAAATATTTCCTTCTGCTTGGGGTTGTTTGTTTATAATGTATGCACTTCATTTTTTCTATTCCTAGCCTCTAAAAATCTAAAGGTTTCCATTTTCCCTGGAAAGGCAAAAGCAGAACATATTTTTAAGGGATTGCGACCATAAGGTCATCTTTAATGAAAAACTATATGCCTTCTGTCTTTTTATAGACTCGTCTGCTTATTAAATACCTTGAACAAATCACAGCATGGAGAAAGAATTGGTAAACAATTGAAATCAAGAGGTTCAGAATTCCAAATCTACATCCTTTTATAACTGAATTGGAATATTTATATCTCTTCACACATAGTTGGCATGTGAGCCTCTCACAGAGAAAAGGGATATTATAAAATGCAAATAAATCCACATTTTCCTCCCTCCATAACACAGCAGGAACAGAGCTGTTGGGGAAAGGTCCACAGATATTTGAATGGTTAAAAAAAAAAAAAAAACATTTAATGATCAGGCAATTTTCTATTTTGGAAAATGGCTCATTCCATTTTATAGGATGATTTCCCCAAACCTATACTTTGTGGATGTTTTGCTAATGTGCCAACCCACAGCTGGAAAGATGGGCATGCGTTTTCCATACCCCTGAAAAGTGAGCTCATGTGTCAAGTGGCTGGTGAGAGTCCTCATCCAGGAGCCCCAGCGAGCCAGGCTCTCTGCTGGTCCCTTCTCGGTGAGGCTGATGCAGACAGGACATGTGGAGGAGTGCTCTCTGAGAGTCTACAGTCCATTTGCACGTCTACCCACTTACCTTATGGGCTCATCATTGTTGAACCAAGTTTAACTAAATTATTTTTTTCCCCACTTTCACCCATGCGTTTGTATTATGTGCAGGCAGTGGGAGTGCAGAAATTAACCAGACAGCCTCTGCCCTTGAGGAACACCCTAAACTAATTGGAGAGACAATCAGGAGGAGCAGGAGAGGAGGGCTGGGTAGGGAAAATTTGACAACAGGATGTGGAGTGGGTCACTTTGGAATTCCATCCTGGTTGCAGAATCTATCAATAAACAATAGCTCTAATTGATGTGAATAGCATGGTCTAATGCCGAGGTCAGCTGACAGCCCTCTATCATACCCCCATCCTGTGTCAGTGGTAGACATGACTAATCCATCATGGCACTCTCGCTGATTGAGCCGGGGCAACCATCAGAGTTGACACAGGAGGGTAAGTCTAGCTGTTAGTTGGGGTCTGGTCATTGGGAAGGGCCCTGAGTTAGGTATCAGGAGACAACTTCACCGCTAACTCTCTGGATAACACAGAGAAGACTCTATTAAACGAGAGGACGGTAGATGACCTTTAAAATCCTTTTCAGCTCCAACATATTAGCCACAAGTAGATTATTGTGGACATATTTAAGTCAATACACATTAATTGAGGACCTACCGTGTGTTGGGCATTGTGTTAGCTCTGGGGACATGAGAAGTACAAGACACCATTATTAGGCAGGCCAATCCTGATCTCACCAGAGTGCAAATGAAAAATACTAGAAATTTAGTGAAAGGCTCTGGGAGACATGGGAGGAAAAGATCAATGGTGGGGAAAACTGGGAGGGCTTTGTGGAGGAGGTGGCATATAATCTAAGCCTTGATGGATGAAAAGGAATCCAACATGCAAAGAGGGTTTGATTTGCCATTAAAGTGAAGAGGTTTCTGTTCTTCTGGCTCCCAGCCTCCATTTGTTCATTGGCAAAGTGTGAACATAACAACCACCTCTCATCAAGATTGAACAAGACAATGGCTGGAAACGTGCCTTGGAATGTGCACTGTGATGTTTTATACGAATGTCCATTATTATTATTCCATTCAAGAAATATTTGTTGAGCACCTACTGTGTGCCAGGCCTATTCAAACCCTGGGGATAAAGAGGTAGACGGAGAGGTGACATCTCTCTCGCCCAGAAGTCTGAACTCTGGATGGCACTTCAAATTTGGACATCCTCGTGCGTGAGTGTGCGGGCAAGAGACACTTCAAATCGTCTTTGGAAGCTGATGAGGTTGTACAAGGTGAATTTAACAGACAAAGGAGATGCAGTGTCTGAATCTCTGGGATTTAGAACCCACACTAGTTCAAGGAAGTAGTTGGTCCTTAGGAGGTGGCTCTGCTCTCCTGGAGATCTTCCAGAGCTGGCTTGCTGTTGTGTGGGCGAGAAGAATCATTATCAAAAAGGCAAGGAACATGAGATAATGCGTGTGGAGGGCTTAACGTAGCTCCTGGCCTGGGGCGCGTGCTCTGCAGACACAAGCTAGAGTCCGAGGTTGCCTACAGGCTGCAGGGCAGTCTCGCCGCCACGATCACACTTGACCCTCCCGAGAACTCACAGGCCCCCTTTACAGATATAGCAACTGTCACAGAGTGTGCATGTGGCAGAGCAGCCATAGCTCCATGCAGCCCAATTTGAGCCAGCCTGTTCCAGCTCTGTGAACCGGAATCAGTTCCTCGACATTCGTGTTGTCTGGTTCCCCGCTTACGGCTCACAGGGGCTGTCGAGGATGGTCAGGGTGATGGGGATGAGCCTGGAGCTTGCGACCTGGGCCAAATCCTGGCTTTGCCACTTACTGACTTTGTGCCCCAGGTCATGTCGCCTCTTCGAGCCTCAGTTTCCTCATCTGTAGAATGGGGATTTAAATGAGCTGTGAAGGATGGCAGGAATGGGCAGGTGAAGGGGGACAGAGAGGGCAATCAGACAGATGCAGTGCTGGGGCAAAGGCTGGCTCTGAGTCCTGTCTCAACTTCTAACAGGTGCCTCTCAGCCCCCTCAGAGTCAGGCACAAACCTCCGAGGAGAGAGAGGCCTCTGGGCCGCTTTGTCATCCACCCCCAAAGCTGCCATCGCCAGGCCGGGAGCACACGGCGTCCTGAAACGCTCTCTGCCTCTCTGGAGCTGATACATACTTGTCGTGGGCGATGTTCCCACTATCAGACATTTGGTGGAATCAGAAAAATCCATTCCCACCCTGCTTAATACATTTTCATGTCTCTTCCTTGACAGGCCTGGGCGCGTCGGATTTGGGGTCCCACCGCCTCGGAGCCCACGCTTCTGGTGTGCTTGGGAACGGGAATGGAAGGTGTTTGGGGACAGGCCGGGCAGGAGGCCCGGCTGCGGAGACAGAAAGAGAGAGGCAAGGTCAAGGGAGAGAGGGAGGGCGGGGCCTGCCCCCCTGGGGCACCCACTGCTTCTTTCTGCAGCCTCCCAAATCAGCGAGGGGCTCGCACACACACAGGGCTTGGGTGTAAGCCCTGTTTCTAATCACGTGCATATGGTTAATCTCTGAGCCTCAGTGTTTATGAAACAAGAAAAATAAAAATGCCCACCCATACAGTTAAGCGATTAAATGGCATGATGCGTGAAGACAGCTGTGCCCGTGCCCAGCTCATAAGAACTCAAGCATGTGCAACATGAGGGTATAGATATTATAAGTCAGCAAACGTATGTTGAGTTCTGATCCTATGATAGGAGCCGTATCTATGTATCTCACTTAAAAGAAAATCACAATAACCCCGGGGGACGGGGTGTTATTATTATCTTTATTTTGTAGATCAGGAAGCCTAGACTTAGGAGGAGGAATGGCAGAGCCAAGTGAAGCCCCTGGAGTTTGCTAAATCCCCCAGTGGGACCTCCCTGCCACACCCACCTGAGCCCAGTTTCATGGCCTGCTGAGACCCGCCCATGGCAGGCAGCACAATGAAGCGAGGTCTGACTGGAGGGTGGACTTCCCGGAGGTCAGCTGGGTAACACAAAGCCTCGTGTCAGCCGATGGCAGCAGGTTTTAGTGATGCTTCTGGAGGGCCTGCCCTCTGGAAATGCAAGCACATTGGTTCTGAGGGCTGGAAGCCTCAAGTTTGGCTGCTGTGGCTTTTCTGACAACCAAAACTGTTGATTTATTTTTCAAGCCGTGTGGCTAGCTGAGTGCAGCAGCTACAACCTGCTATTAGAAACTCCTCGCCGTGGTCTGCATGGAGGGCTCAGGGTAGAGCCCCCGTGTGGGGTGGGATCCCAGGGCCTCTCCTTTCTTCCCTCTTGGTTGACACGTGGCTGGGGCAGGGAACACACGGGGATTTCTGCGTGAGTCCCTCTCCCTTGTGGGACTGTGCAGACCCCCACAGAGCTCTGCTGAAGCTGTGGGACCAACGGCGTCTGATATCTGCTTGGAAGCTGGTCTCTTCCTCTGGGAGGGGCACCCAGGACTCCTCACTCCCACCAGTGTCCTTTTCAGTCCTCAGTGTTTCCAAACACTGCTTCGGGACAAGTTCCCGGAGAACTTTCTGCAGATATGGATGCAAATACAGGAGGATGGGTCTCAAAGCACTTCTGGTGATTCAGTGTGCTGCCCCCGTGCGTAGCTTTGTCTATCTCTGTCTGCCCCTCACCAGGATGGATGCTTCACAGGGCAGGGTTCTTGCCTCTCTTGTCCTCTGATGTATCTTCAGTGCCTAGAACACGGTGCTCTACAACAGCACATAGAAGGCGCTCAAGATAGTGAGTGAATGGGTGGATGGATGGATGGACGGATGGATGAACAGACGGATCAACGGATGCTGGGTGGATTTAGCCTTACTCTGGATATATTTTAGGGGAGCCACTACTGATCCATGGCTGTGCCCCAGCAACTGGTACAGGGTCTTGTGCTCAGTGTTTGCTTCATTGGGAGCTGGACCCAATCACCCACTAAGTGGTACGATTCTCCCTTCTCCATATCTAGGCTTTGGCAAAAGGCCTAGAAGAGGAGGTGCTTGTTAATGTTTGCTGAGATGAATGGCTGGTGTGTAACTTAAACCATCAAGTGAGGGATCCTCTTGTTCCAACCCCTGATCCCCCTCCCAGCATCCCCTGTGTCCATTCCTGGAGAACCCTCTGCTTGTGAAGAAATAAAATTATACCATAGATGGTTGGCACCCATAAAAGTGGCCAATATACTAAGAGTCTCAATTAAGGTCAGAGTGCTAACCTCCAAGCAACCCAAAGGATGTGCATTTCTGCTCACTTTATGGGCCAGGGACAGGGCTGGTGGTTTGGGATCTGCTGGCAGCTGTAGGCACTTGTATCAGTCAGGATAGGTTAGGTTATGCTGCATAACAAATAGTCTCAATATCTCAATGGCTGAATACAACAAAGGTTGACCTTTTGCTCATACTATATGTCCAATAAGTATCAGCTGGAGGCTCAGCTCTGTGTTATCCTCACTCAGGGACTCTGACCAACAGAACAGCCATTATCTAGAACGTCATCTATTGCTGCAACAGGGTGAATTGAACGCTGGCTCTTAAAGCTTCCGCCAGGAAGTGACACACATCACTCCTGTTTACATTTCATTTCATTGGCAAGTCACATGGTCACACCTAACTTCAGGGGGCCAGAAAAATACAACGCTACCAGGTTCTCAGAAGGAAAAGAACTTAACACATTGGCTGTGCTGTGTATTGAACACTACACCATCTTTTTGAAACTTACTCAGTGTGTAACTCTGGGTGAGTTGCTTCCTCCCTCTGAGTCTTAGTTTCCTAGTGGGTAAAGTAGGGAACATAATGTTTACTCAACAGATTAATTTGAGGATGAAATGAAATACTATACAAAAATACCCTGAACAATGCTCCTTTCCTTTTAGGTCATTTGTTAATGAATGAATGAATAAATACTGGGAGTAGAGTGGTAAGGAAAAAACAAGACTTGGTTCCAGCCTTCCTGGGACTTACGGTTTAGGGGGTAAGGTAGTAAGAGTCACATAAATGAAAGGGAAAATTATGATTTTGATATGGACTTGGAGAAGGAGTATGGGTCATTGATTGCAAAAATAGTCCCAACTCCCCACCCTTCCACGCACAGTGTGACTTTTCCCACTAAGAAATGGGAGCTATCTTTCTACCTCCTGCATATGGGGTGGCCTGTGACTTGCTTTGGCCAGTGGGGTGAAGTGAAAGTGATGCTGGGCCAGTTCTGAGTCTAGGCCTCAGGAGGCCTTGTATGCTTCTGCTGCCTCCGTAAGAACGTGCCCAGGCGAGCCTGCTGCAGATAAGAGACTGTGTGGAAAGTAGGGGAGTCATACCAGAGGCATACCAGCTGGCCTCTAATCTGACTTGCCAGCTGATCACAGATACAAGAGCAAGCCCACCTGAGACTGACTGAGCCCGGCCCAGAGTGGCGGGACTGTCCAGCCCTCTCACAGACTTGTAGAACTAATCCATGGTGGTTGTGTAAAGTTTCAGGGTGATTTTGTTAAGCAGCATTACCGTGGCAATACATGACCAATACAGGGAGATCCATGAAAATGTATGATCAGAGAATTTGACCAGTCTGGGAGGTCAGGTAGAACCTCCCTGAGGAAACAGAGACTGAGCTGAGACCTGGTGGCAGAGTAGAGTAGTTGTTAGCTAGGTGAAGGGATGGGGAAAAGCATTCCATGGAGAGAGGACAGTTTGTGTGCAAAGGCCCAGTGGTAGGAGCATGACCCATTCAGAAACTGAAGTGGCCAGTGTGGTCGGCGGCAGTGGCAGGAATGTTGGCTCACCTTTTCAGGCCTCGATAAATGAGCCTTTTCGTTTCTAGGGAACTCGACATCCCACTTATCATGAGCAATGCTAATGATGCCATGCTCTTTACCATGGCCAGGGCCCGTGTTTGCATAGGATAGGCCCTGAGGGGCTCTGCTTTTGCAGGTCCCAGGGGAAATAAGTGGGTGATCCTAAATGGCAGAGCTGAAAGTGTTCTTAGAGGCTGTCTGGTCCAACCTGTCCTTTAATGACTGGGGAACGGGGGCCTGGAGAGGTAAGGCAGCCAGTCTGCGGTGCTCCAGGGAGGGCCAAGTGTGTGCAGAACAGCACACCATCTCCTTCAGACATGATCTCCTGTGTGATGGGGTGAACGTACAAGTCCCTGTGGACTTGACGAACAGTTTCAAAGAAACATCCAGATCAGTTGTAGAGTTATAGAGGGGAGGAATGAATACTCTTCAAACACCTACTGTGCGCCTAATGCTGTGTGAGAAGCTTTATGATGACTTTATTTAATTTTCTTAACAAATCTATGAGGTAGGTGGTTGTATTTTTTATTCTATTTATGTGATGCACAAGGAGACTGAAATTCAGAGAGATGAAATCATTTGCTTAAGTTTACACAGCCTGCAAGTCACAAGTGTTTCTCTGACTCTGAAGGCCATGTTCTTCCTACCCCAACATGCTGCCTCTATGACCCGAATTCCTTTCTGACGGAATTGTTAGATTTCAGTTGGTTGTGAGGGACGTCGGACATGGCAGGTATTTGCTATCTTTTGGCAGGCCAGTGCTAAACCTTGATCTCCCCTTTGGAGGGATTGGCCACTGCAGACAGTTGTGCGGTGAGAGCCATTCTCTTGAACTCTTCTCCCCACTCAAGGGCTCTGCCTAAGCAATGGGGCAACCAGGCAGAAGGCAATGGTTACACAAAACCCCTGGAATTCTCTCTAGTTGGTTTCTGTGTCCTATGGCCTAAGAAATGTACACAATCCACTGAACAACTAACTAGCCAGGGTCCCCCCACCTGATGGGGACCAGCCCTTGCTGTTTAGATGAAAGGAGGACAAGAGAATCTTCCTAGTGGATAATCTACCTGTGTACAATCAGTGTATCACTGAGACCAGGTGGCAGGGTGTTTCTGTCTTAAGAAGTCTAAACTGTTGTGAGACTTTCAGTTTCCAGAGTTGGATTGGTGGAGCTCAATTCAATTCAGTTTAAATCAACTCAGCTGAGCTCAGCTGAGTTTGCACAGCTAAGTTCAGCTCAACGCAACCCAACTCACCTTGACCTAGTCCAGTGCACGTTAGCTCAGCTCAGCTCAACTCAGTGTTCAGATCGACCCACCTTTGCTCAACTTACCCACCTCAACTCTACCTAACGCAGTTCAACTCAACACAACTCAGCTTACTCAGTTCAACTCCACTCAACCTAACTGAGCTCAATTGGGCATGGCTACGTTCAGTCCATCACAGTGTTCAGTCAGTTACAATATGCATTTACTGCGTATCAAGGTTAGACACTCGGAAGGTTGATTCCTCCAGGAACTCATGCTTTAGTCACTAAAATCAGTAGTTTAGATATAAAGAATGTAGATAGTAATATACAAGCAAAGACTATGAAAGCTCAATGGAAGGAACATTTACTTCTCACTGGAGAAAGCTTCTTGAAAGTCATATTATTTCAGGTAAAATTTAATTTTGACTAATGTTTGAGGGCTGGGGCAAGAAGTTAGTTGAGAAAGAGAGAACCACCTGAGAATGCCTTGAGGGGATAGAGTAAATGGCGTGATTTGGGAGTGGATATATGGGTGTAGAAGGTAATAGGAGATAAGGCTAAAAGGCAGTGAAGAGGGAGTTTAAGAGAGCTCTGAATGACATGCTTTGGACTTTTTCTGTTAGAACAGAAATCTGCTAGATGATTTCATTTTATTCTTGCAAAAACCCTAGGAGATATTTAGGGTAGGGATGGTGATTCCCATTTTACAGATGAAGAAATGGAGGCTTAGCGAAGCTAATGCCTGCCCAGGTAGAGGTTGATTGAGTCGGAAATTAAAGCACATCAAGAGAACTATGTCTTTTTTGTTTTTATTTCCTCAGCCCCACAGCTGGCAGTCAAGAGCTGGAGTGTGGTGTGATTCAAGCTAGATTTTCACACCATAAATGTTCAGAGAACAGAGGATGGGTGGGAAGGGATGGAGGCAGGAAGAATAGTTAGAAGAGAAAAAGTGTCTGGGAAAGGTAGGGCCCCGGGGATTACGGAGAGAGGAAGTGTTTGCTAAATACATGTCTACAAGTTCCCACAAAATGCCGTGTAGTAGCTACAGCATATTTAATTGAATTGGAAGATTATGGTCTCATCTTTCTAAGTCTGTTACCCTTCTAGAACCTCAAGTTCCTCATCTGGATATATGGAATTTATGTACTATTCCCCTAATGATTGTGAAAATTCAAATGAGATACAAATGCTTAAACAATCGAATATCTTCAAACTTAAGAAAAATGTGGAGAGTAATATAACTAATACTCATGTACCCACTACCTAGAACAAACAAATATTAGTGTTTTGTCAAGTTGGATTTGGCTTTTTTGTTTGTTTTGGAAACAAAATCCTTGACAGTTATATTGATGTTCCATTTGTAAGCTTCTCCAAATCTGTTCTTCTCACTCCCTTCCTGAGACACCATTCTCTGGAATGGGAGATGTCCTTTTCTGTACTTTTACTACACATGAACATATCCATAAACAATAAATGGTATTGTTTGTGTGTTTTAAACTTGTATATAAATGGTATCACACTGTATCATTCTGTAACTTGGATATTCTAATAGATGAGTTTAATCCATTTACATTTATTGTGATTCCCAATAGACTTACTTATTATTATTATTTTTGTTTGTTTGTTTGTTTGTTTTTTTGTGAGGAAGATTTGTCCTGAGCTGACATTTGCCAATCTTCCTCTTTTTGCTGAGGAAGACTGGCCCTGGACTAACATCCATTCTCATCTTCCTCCACTCCATATGGGATGCCGCCACAGCATGGCTTGACAAGCAGTGCATCGGTGTGTGCCCAGGATCCGAACCGGCGAACCCCGGGCCGCCGCAGCGGAGCACGTGCACTTAACTACTTGTGCCACCGGGCCAGCCCCTTTTTATTTTGTTTTTTATGTACACACATTTTCTTTATTACTCACTTTTATCCTTTCATTTGACTTCTATTGCAGGGGGTGCCAAACTATGGCCTGCAGGCCAAATTTGGCCCACCACCTATTTTTGTCAATAAAGCTTTATTGGAACATAGTCATGCTCGTTTATTTACCTATTATCTATGGCTGTTTGTGCAGTACAATGGCAGAGTTGAGTAGTTTCGACAGAGACTGTGTGGCTGCCAAAGCTGAAACTATTTACTATCTGGCTTTTTATAGAAAAAGTTTGCCAATCCCTATCTACGGGGTTGATTTTATTTTTTGTAACTACTGGTTTGGAAATACTGCATTCTACATTTATTTTTTTAGCAGTTGCCCTCTGCTAAAATTTTTGAAGGTGAATATTTAGCAAGATCTAAAGTTATCTCTATCCTCTGCCCTAACTACTCAGTGACCTCAGAGCTCTTTAATTCTGAACTTTTCCCTCCTTTAAAAAATATTATCATTGTCCAATATTTTAGTTCTACCCTATTTTAACCCCTCCTTTAGTCATTCTTATTTTTTTGCAGTCAATACATATTTAGTGTTCCAACATACTTATCAATTGATAGACTCACATCCTTTCTCGCAGTCTCCTCCTTCTTTCTGATTGTGATTACCTTCTTGTTGTAATATTTTCATTTAGTAAGAGTCTGTAGGTGATAAATTCTTTATCTTTGTATATCTGTAAATGTCCTGTACAGTTCTCACATTTGAACTGTGGGCTGTAGTACCTTCTGCAAGTCTTTAAAATTATATCATTGTCTTCTAGACTTGAAGAGTGATGACAAGAGGTCTGCTATTATTTGATCCTTCTTGTCTTTTCTCTCTGGTGGTTTTTAAGCATTTCTCTTTGTCTTTGATAGGTTCGCTACACTGTATTTATATTGCTTTGAGTCAATATGAGGCCTCACGTTTTTTCGTCTGAAAAATCGTCAGCTCTTCAAACATTGTCTCTCTCCTGCATTCCTTCTGGTTTTCCTCTCTGCAACTCCTATTAGACATAGTAGATAAAACTGTATGAAATTGCCCATAGTCAACCATTTTCGACCTACAAAAATAGTTCAACTAACTAAATTAGAGCTTCTCTTTCTGTCTTGCAGATCTCAAATTCCTCTTTCTTATTATCCATTTGACTTATCTCTCTTTTTTTCTGTATTCTGTGTAATGTCCTAATGTCTGTTTTAGAGTTCAATATTTTTGCTTTAAGGTATCTATTCTGTTTAACCTTGAACCTTGAAAAGTCTGTTGAACTTTTCTATTTTAATGATTGTATTTTTCATTTTTAGAATCTCTGATTAAAGAGTTTTTTCCAGATGTGCCTTTGCTTTTGCATACAATCTGGTTTTTGTATGTATTTCTTGGTTTGTATTTTTTCCTGTTTCTCTTTGAAGATTTTGAATATGCTTATTTTCAAGTATCTTTCAACTTTTCCTTTTATTTCTAGTTCTTAAGGTGAATTTCTCTCATTTGCTATGTCTTTGGATTGTACTAGACCTCAGAGTGGTTTTTTGCTCATGAGGATTGCAATTTTTTATTGTGAGCTCATCTTCAATGGGGGCAGCTTTCCATGGGAGCCTTGTTCTCTTGAGCTTTGGAGGGTAGTTTCAGACTTGGTTCTGCTAGTATCCTGTGGGTTTGACCAGCTCTGGGACAATTTTATAATAATGTTTTAGCTTGGAGTTTCATGGGTGGGCCATGATCCATGGCTCCTGGCTTTACACAGGGGCTCCGGGACATTCTCTGCCTCGCTAAAGCTTGAAGCCTCGTTTCCTCTCCTGGTCTCCAGTATCCATAATCCAGTTCCAATATCCTATGAGTTGCTTGTCTTCAGCTTTTATCAACTACTCTGGTTTGAGTTTTATCTTCATTTTAAGCTTCTGAAGATTTTCCTTTCCTTGCTTTTGAACTTGGCTTTGTATTTAAATAGTTTATTGTTCCATTGTATCCAACATTTTTTATTTGTTCAGGCTGGAGATGGATGGGGTGGACAGTCTTCAGTGTCCACTCAGTCCACCATATGACTGGACATCTGAGTATCAAAAGTTATTATTATGGATATTTTTATTATCACGAAAGGACCCACATAAGTCACCAGAAATAAGACAATGGATGTAAAACTGCTTTGTAAACTTTAAAGTTCTCTATCAACGGACGGTATGAGGTGTTCAATTTCCACTCCTAAAGGAGGAATTGAAAAAATACCTTGTATGGGGGCCGGCCCCATGGGGTAGTGGTTAAGTTTGGCATGCTCTGCTTCAGCGGCCTGGGTTTGCAGGTTCAGCTCCTGGGTGTGGACCTACACTACTCATCAGCCATGCTGTGATGGTGACCCACATACAAAACAGAGGAAGATTGGCACAGATTTTAACTCAGGGCTACTCTTCCTCAGCAAAAAAACAAAAAACCCTTGTAGGTATTGAACTTATTGAGAGAGCTGCCTGCATTTGCAGTCTGCTTTCTCATATCCCTCACAGAAATGGCATGTATTAAGGCCACCCGTGTGACCTCCATCTGGCCAAATCCAATGGGCAGTTCTCTGTCCTCCTCTTGCTCACTTGGCTCAGCTGACCATTCCCTTCTTCCCAAAAGTCTTTCTTTGCGATGCTTCCAGGACACTGTACTCTCCTGCTTTTCTGCCACGTCACTGGCCACTGTTCCCACACTCCTTTATCCAGCTTCTAAAGGCTGGGTGCCCCTTGGCTCTCTTCTCTTCTCTGGGTGCCATCTGGTCCATGGCCCTACCTCCAAGGTATGTCCCAAAATTAATAAGGTTTTCTCCATCTCCATTGCTGCCATAATAGTCCATCATCTTTTGCCTAGACTTAGAAAGTCTCTTAACTGGTCTCCCTGTTTTCCAACTTATCTTACTATTATTCTGTCCCCATCTAGCTTGAGTCAGAACACAAATTAATCCTGTAATTTCACTGCTTAAAACCCACTAATGGCTTCCTGTTGAACCTAGAATAAAGCTCAATACAACCCCTTATCATGACCTTCAAGTTATCCCCTGATCTGGCCCCTGCATTCCCCTGCATCCTTATCTCCTCCACTCCCTGCTACCTCGCATTCTCATTCCACTCCAGGGCCTTTGCGCTTGCAGATCCTTCTGTCTGGAACACTTTTCCCTCAACCATCTTTCCATGGCTACCTCCTTCATATCATTCAGTCTCAGTTCAAGTGCCAACTCCTCCGAGAAGCCTTCACTGATTCCCCTCCCCTTCGTTCTCAATTCCATTACCCAGCTTTGCTCTTTAAGCATTTGTCATCAAATATGATCTCATTTATGTCTTGACTCATTTATGGTCTCTCCCCGACAAGAACGTGGGCTCTCCCAGGACAGGGACGGGGTCTGCCTTGTTCACTGTTCATTTTCCAGCATCGAGAATAATGCCCTGCACTTAGCAGGTGATCAGCAATTATTTCTTGAAGGGATGGGTGGATCTACTTTACGCTTTACAAATAGTATCTCTTTTGAGTCTTTCAACAACCCTCCATGTAGAACTTACTGTGCCCATTACACAGATGAGGAGAATGAGGATTCTCTGGGATTCCTAAGATTCCTGGAATCCCAAAGCCAAGAGGGGCTAGAGCCAGGCGTTAGATTTTCCTGGCAGGATCAAAAGTCTGTGCTCAGTCCTTTGTATTAAGTTGCCTCTTGCGAGCAGATTTGGGATTTGGGTGCAGAGGTCAAGACACAAACATTTGTTGAGTCAGGATGTGTCTTTTGTTTGAGAACAAAACCTTTTCTTTAAGCCAAGGAAGAACATGCAAGTCTGCAAAGTCCCAGGACCGGATGGCGTGCATCCTTGGAAACGCCCGCCGATGGTCGGCATTACGCAGGGGCATTTTTTAAATCAACTCTGTTTTGGAGTTTTTCGAACCATAAAAAGACCAGTGTGAAACCACAAAACTTCTACGTTTCTTGCACTCTTAAAACTAAAGAAGAAAAACAGGAGGGGGGCGGGGTTATTTGAACCATATTTTGCAAACTCTAGCTTCTCTCCCAGTCTGAGGCAGCTGGTGCCAAGTTGCAACTCGCTGCACATTTTTACCGGCCAAGTCATGAACCTTTGCGAACAGCTGCCTGCAGTGGAATTCCCGACAGGTCCGAGGTCCTTGGGCAGGAGTAGGCATTTCTGTAATGCCCACCAAATGCTGAGCTTACCGCCCCGGCCCTGGAGGTTTCATCCATCCTTCAGCCACACACGCTCACTGGCACCTCAAAGAATTCCTCCATTCTCTCGTTCACTTAAGACTTGGAAGTTTTGGGAATGGGCTCTTGCAACACATTGGGCCGCAATTAGGCCCAAGAGAGAGGAGCCTGCGTCTCCATGCCCACATTGCCCAGGAATAGTGGGGAGTCGGGCAAAGGGCGTTCCGATCTGATGGAACAGAGGTAGAGTCCTGGCTTCACCGACAGACGCTCACTCTGCATGACCTTGGGCCAATGACTTGATCTGGCCCAGCCTCAGTTTCCTCGTCTGTGTGATGGGGCTCCTAAACTTGCCTTGTAGGCTGGGAGCAAGGATTCAAGGAACCAGTGCATGGGAGAGAACATAGCATGATGGTTAAAAGGATGGACTTGAGGGTCTGTGAGAACCAGGTTCAAGTCCCAACTCCAGCTCCAGCTGCGTGATCTCAGACTGGCTTAGACCAAATGCCTCTTAGCCTCGACTTCCTCATCGCATTGGGTTATGCGGAGGTTTAAATGAGATAATGCATATAAAGGTCTTGGTACAGAGCCTGCACATAGTTCTCAATAAATGTATACCATTTTGGTCTTGCTTTTAACAGCTGATCCCCAGGGTAGTGGACGATACTAAGCATGTCCTAAATGAGAATCATCAACATTATAAATGTGTTCTTAGGCAGTTGGGCTAACTTAAAAAGTTTTCCAGGTTGGTAATCATGATGGGGTTTTGTGTGTGTGTTTCACTTAAACTTAGAGAAATTGGAAAACAGAAGAAAATCCTTTGTTCAGCAGTGAACATGTTTCAAAGAAAAAATCATCAGCCAAGAATATTCAGATCCTTTTGTTATGTTTCGAAGAGATGATTATTTTGTAGGCTCAGGGGCACTTAAACTCTGTCCAGAAATTCCTTTGGTAAATAATAATAATAGAAAATATCCTTTGGAAATAATAGAGGGGATTTAGCCAATGCTTTTCTTTCAGGGATCTCAAAGGCTTCCACGTAATTTTAGGGCTTTAGTGATTTTCTTAAAAGGGTTTGACTTTCCATCATCAGCCAGAGGGATGTTCACAGGAACTGTAGGACTTTAGAGCTGGAATGGATCCTAGGGTTGAGTCTGTCCAGCCTGTCTGCTATTCCAATAGGAGAAACTGAGGCCCAGGGAGGAGATGATGTAGCCGGCAGCACTTGAATGTAGCGTTCCTGATAACCAGCTCAGTGCTCTTTCTGACTGCGGCTTTCCTGACTCTCATGGAGTCTGCTGTCTCAAAAAGGTGTCTGAAGGCTGACACTAGATTGACATTTGTCACATGCTTGCTCACTTCAGCTTTGAGCTTCCACCTGTGCAAGTTTGACAGAGAGGGGCAGGTGAGTGAGGTCATGGGCTTCTCCTTGGGGCTCCTGGCCTGGAGTGTGTGCTCCAGGCAGGCGGGGGGCCATCCCTGGCTCTGGAGTCAAGTTAGCTGCTCCGCTGCTAGCTGCAACCTTGAGCAATTCACCCAAGCGCTCTGGACCTTTTTGCCTTACCTTTAAGAGACAATAGCTAATAGTTTAATAGTTACTTGGGTGGGTTTTTCGGTTGGAATCTGGAGGCTGTGTGCCATCTTCTTTCATCCCTAGAGCGTGGACTATCATTATGTGCACACGTCTCAGATTTGTCTCCCCAGTTCAGGAAATATCAGTGTACATTGTCATGCTTTTGGAGTCACTCTCCACTGAGTCTTTGTTCATTCATTCATTCAACAAATGTCTTCTAAGCCCAACTAGGTGCTAGACACTGGGTGTCCATGGTAGCCAAAACGAAACATGGATCCTGCCATTATGGACCTTACTAAGGAAAACCAGAGCGACAGATCAGTGTCACCACCACAAAAATGTGTATGTGTCAGGGCGAGATAGGTTATGCTGCAGCAATAAACATCCCCCATGTGTGGTGCTTAAACACAACAAGAGCTTAATTTTAGCTCTTGCCACACGTCTGACACTGGTCCGCAGGAGGGCTCTGGTTGTTATAGATACTCAGAAATGCAGGCTGTTGCAGAATCACCTCAACTGGGGCCTTGTAATCCCTAAAGCAGCAAAAAGGGACCCTGGTGAATTGTATGGAGACTCTCAGAGCTTCTGCTCAGAAGCGCCGCACATTCCTTCCACTCACATTTCATTTGCCAGAGCAAGTCATACGGCCACACCTACCTTCACAGGAGGTGAGCACCTGCAGTCTTATCACGTGCCTGGAAAGAGAACTGGTGTGTCTGTGAGCCTCAGTTTCCCCATCTGTAAAAACAGGAGGTAGGACCAGCTGGCCTTCATCTGTAGCTGTGGCGGCCGAGGTCCGGGTACTGTGCATTCTGAAGCAGCACTGGGTCCAGGCTCCTGCCTAACGGGAGTGGGGATCACTCCTGTTCACCTTCAGGGAGTTGGCGGAGAAGTGGGTGCAGCCAGCGCTCAGAACTAATTTAGGTTTCTGATTTCCAGAGCGCTGCCTTTATTTTGAGCCTCTTTTCCCTTCTGCTCTTAAATTCTGGCAGAAGTATTTTCAAGGTTATGGTTATTACATCAATTATTTTTCTAATTTCTTTTTTGAGCGAAATCCATTTTTGCAGGGTGAAGAAGGAGTGGTGTGAAAAGGGGTTTATTAAGAGAAGAGAAGCCATAGTTCTGGCAGGAGAATCGTGACACTTTGGAAATGAGTAATTATGGATGGGGTGCACTCGGAACCAACTTTCACTGCAAATTCCCCCGCTGTTTCCAATTGGTTTTGCTGGTTAGTTTTAAATCTTGCCCTGGCTTTTTCCACTGCTGCTGGAAGTCCTTCCCCCGTGGCTGTTGGCCCCTCCAAAGGCGGCTGCGTTTCTAATGCCAGTGAACACACCGGGGTCGTTTTGAAACATGAGCTTGGAGATTGGTCTCTGTGAAAATCTCAGGCCACTACCTGGGGGTGCGCCAAGGACCTCCTTGAAGGTTTTATGACCAGACTTGGTTCCAAATGACAGAGACGTAGCCCAGGCAATGTGTGCTCACCCCTTGCCCTGGGTTGAGTCTACACGTTGTAAGGGGCTTGTAGAGGGGAGTGGGCACGGTCCACCTGTGGTCATCGCCTGTCCACGTCGGCACTGCCGAGACCTCCATATTCTGTGTGGTCCCTGGCATGTTCCTCGCCTTCTGGAGGTGGTCCTCTCCCAGCTGCTTTCAGGCCAGCATGGGGGCCAAGAGCATCTTCCCAGGCCACCGAGAGCTCCTTGCGGCGTCTCAGGCCCTCCAGCAGCTGTGGTCCCATCACGGTTCCTGGGAAGCCCTGCTGGGTGGGGGGCACTCCATGGGCTTGCCATCTCCCCACACTCTCTTAGAAGCAAGGCAGAGCTCCACTCTGCTCTCCCATTGGCCAAATCCTGCCTCCGGGTACCCCCGAGGACTCAGCCCTCTTCCCAATCAAAAATGCCTGCCCCTAACTCTCCCAAGGCTCAGAGAGATTTTCTCCCATGATTGACCTTCATTCTCCATGATGGGGACCACGGGCCCGGGTGAAGGCCAAGGCAGCCAGGGCTGGGTTGGCACCACCCCTCGGCCCTGGGAGTGGGAGCTGGAGACCCTTGGGTTGACTTCCTCCCACACAGTGGAGCGCTGGCTCCAGTGAGGCCTGGCGGGGCCCCCAATCCTCACTTGGACCTTCTCCCTCCACCTGGGGACCACCTTCTCCCCCATCTCCTGCTCCTGCTCCTCAAGGCTGAGCTCAGCCATCACCTCTCTCTGCAGCTTTCCCTCGCGCTCCTGCTCCACGATGCTTCGGCGTTCCCGGTCTCAGAACATCCTTTCTATTTGAGTCTTATGTTGAGCCACTGGGGACCTATCTTCTTGTGTCAGTCAGGGTGGGGTCGGAGGAGCAGAGCCACTAGAAGGTACCTGTAAGTGTAGATGTGAAGGGAACTGCTACAGGGGGTTGACCTCACACCATTGTGGGAGCTGGTTAAGCAGTCCCTGCGCATCTGTTGGTTTCACTTCCGATGCTGGAGCTGGGAGCAGTCTGCAGGGCAGGTAGCTGGGATGAGGGGTGTGAAGCGGGAAGGTCGAGTCAGCTGGAATCACAAGCAGCGCTGTAAGGCACAGGGATAGGCGGGGACCTGTGTCAGTTCCTGCTGCCTCCAACCCTGATGATGTTCTCCAGGGGGTCCTGCCTGAAGAAGCTGCTGCCTGTCATGACAAAGGTCAACACGCATCGGCCCAGGAGTCGGAGAGCTGAAGGAGCGTGCAGGGGAGGGTGGAGCCCCTGCAGGCCCGCTGGCTGCCCCACGCCTAGGCGGGCTGGCAACTAGACACCGTGTGAGCGACAGAAGTGTCTGCTCCCCCACAACTGAGCATGAAAACACAAAAGTGGTTGCTGCATGGCCTCCGCCCTCCAAGTGTCATGTCTCTTGTGGCCCCTCCTAACTGGAAGCCTTCAGGGAGTGAAATCTGGGACATGGAGCCCCGCCTGGCCAAGCAGACGCATTGCAAAGCCACCACACTCCTCCCTCAGCCTTAAACTGCCCAGAGGGAGGGACCATGTCTAGTTCAGTGTATTTCGTTTACGGGACACATTTTTGTTGGGCACCTACTATGCACCAGGTACTGGCAACACAGAGATGACTTGGACCCAGTCCCTGCCCTAAGGACTTGCCAGGTTGGTGGAGGGACAGGCCAGAACCAGCCCGCACTAATGCAGAAGTTGCCAGAGAGATTGCACGGGGCTGTGGGCCCACAGCGGGGGAACAGAGCCAGCCTGGCGAGGGGTGGGAGATCAGCAGAGGCTTCCTGGAGGAGCGGCTACCTGAAGGATGGAGCAGGAGTCAGCCAGGCAGAGAAGGAGGAAAGGGGTGGGGGGTTCCAGAGGTAGCATGTGCAAAGGCCCTGAGGTATAAGGAAGCACAGGCATTGCCAGAACCATGAGTCCCTCAGTCCAGCCTGAGCAGGGAGGGCGAGAGGCCTTGGGTGAGTGAGAGGGGAGGCCGGGAAAGGTCAGGATGGGCCAACATTTGTACGATCTTATGTTCTCGGCTAAGGAACCTGGCTGCGGAGGTCTGGGGTGTAGTTGAGGTGTCACCTGGTCAGGCTTTAGAAGGTTCTCTGTCATCCTGACCTGACTTGGACGGGAGGGGAGAGACTGCAGATAGGCAGGCCAGTTGTGGGTCAGCCTGACAGTCCGGGTGAGCGATGATGGAGGTCTCAACAAACACAGCGAGGAGTAATGGACTAAATGACATCACTTCCCTCACCGTCTTGTGGGAAATGACAAAACTCCGCGGGAGATGGGTACCCCCAGTCTCGGGGAAGAGGGTCAGTTTCGACACAGAGCAGGCTTTTTCACACCTCCTGCTTCCAAGCCGGGGGCCCTTCCTGCTGTCATTGAGGTGGTTTGGGGCTGAAGTGGGAGCCTGGCCACGTTACTGTACCCACCTGCCAGTGGGGAGGGGGTCCGTAGACCCCATCCAGGGCGTCCCGCCTGGCCACAGAGAGGAGGACGGAGCCCAAGGGGCTAACGGGAGGCCTCAGAATCCCAGTTTCCGAGTCCTGGCCCCGTCGTCTGCATGTCCCTCTGGATCTGACCACGCGTGGCCACATTCCGCAGGCTTCCGTCCTGGCACCAGAACATCAGCCAGGGGTAGGTGGTGGCAGAGGTGCAGGCCTTCCCTTCTAACACTGGCCTTTTACGTCGTGTGTTGCAGCCGTAAGAGACTTCTCCTTAAATTTCCCACAGAAACGTTGGCCTGCAGCGTGTTGGGAAGGCTGTCATGACGCAGCCTCTGTTCCCGCTGCCGCTAAGCGCCGATTAATGCAAGGAGAGGTGTAGAGACGGGGCTCCAGCCAAGGGCGCCTGGCGTTCAGTAGATGGATTAAAGTTTACAGTGAAATGGGGTTTTAACTCCTAACGTTAGCGGGCTTTGTTCTGGCTTTTCTTCCCCAGCGCCTCGGTTTTCGCCGCGTTTCTCTTTCTTTCTCCTCTTGCCTTCCTCCGGCGGCGCCTTCGTGTGCGGAGCGGTGTGCTCTCCCTGCCCAGGGCCCGGCTCATGTGCTCTCTGGGGCTGGCGTCCGGGGCTTGGTGCGGGGATATGGGACCCGAGCGACAGGCAGTGCTGAGCTCCCTTCTGTCTCCGTCCGCAGTGAGGCCGGGCTCTGCCACTGGTCCTCGAGGCTGGCCGGCTGCCCCCTTCTCCTCCCTGAGCCTGAGCATCCACCCCCCCGCTTCAGAGGGACCTGCCATGTTACCTGTCACGTCGAACCGGGAACTGATTAAGTGAAATGACGCAGAAAGCAGCTTTCACAGACCTGGGTATTCAGCAGGTGATCCGTAAATGCAGGTTCCTTCCTGTCCGTCCGTCTGTCCATCTGTTCTTCTGCCCTCTCCTGGATCAGGGCTTGGGACCTGAGTCTGTGCCCAGCCCGGTAACTCGCTCACTGCCCATCTGTAACATGTGCTGGGTTAACGACACGTTCTGCAAGGCCCTTTTGGGTCTCCATTTGAGGGTTGACTGGGCAGTGATGGAGGAGGATGGGGAGGAGGTGAAGGATAATGCGGGAACAAGGAGGAGGAGGAGATGGAGGAGGAGGAGGGGGAGAGGGAGGAAGTGGAGGGGGAGAGGGAGGAGGAGGAGGGGGAGAGGGAGGAGGAGGAGGGGAGGAGACAGAGGCCAGCAGGGCAACAGCGGGCATTGGGTGCTGTGGGTATCGTTTGGCATCCATCCTTCTCCTGGTCTTTACCCAGCCCCTCCCCTTCCACACCACAAACATTCCCGAGGGAAGGTGGGGCGGGTGGTGCCAGCCATGCAGTGTCTGAGGCCAGAACTCAAATCACGCCAGGCCTTTAGGGAGGTCAAAGGCCCTCCAGACCTTCACATTGAAACTGTAGGTGAGTTGAGGCGAGTGGGCAGGCGAGTCCAGTGGTGAAGGTGAACAGTCTCAGTGTGGGGGCGGGTGTAGAAGGACGGGGGACGGGAGGGATGGACAGACGGGACTGTATGCCACGAGGGCCTCCTTTCCCTGACCTGGGCTCTCACCAGTGGTGGACGAGTAGATGAGACCATCACCTCTGCCCTGGGCCGTTAAGAGCAGGTGTGTTTTCTCCTCGTTCATCAGGGGCTAATACAGACCCCAGTGGACACTCTGAGATCCAAGGGCCAGGGTGCTGGATCCACTTGATGGAAAGAACCTGGATCCTCAGAGGGCTGCTTGGAGCTGGGCCAGCCCCTCCCTGACCTCCCCTTCCCTACAGTGGACTGGGATGTGAGTCAGAAATAAACCTTGGCTGTGATGAGCCACTGAGGTTTGGAGGTTGTTGTTATAGCAGCTAGCACACCCTAACTGATACAGGGAGAGGGAACATCAGTGGGTGAAAGCTGGCAGAGATTCATTCTGAGGATCCGTATCTGTATCAAATAGAATTTTTTTGGTTGCAAGTGACAGAAATCCCATTCAAAATGGCTTAAACAGAAAATGGAATTTATTAAAGTCTAGGGAGATAATTCTAGCTTCAGGTATGGCTGGATCTAGGTGCTCAGAGACAGTGGCAAGCTCTCTCTCTCCGTCACTCCTGCTTTTCTCTATGTTGACTTCATTCTCTACAAGGTGGCAGAGATGGCTACTAGGAGCTACAAACTTAGCAGCTCATTCCTCCTTGAGGAAAGAGGTAGTATTTTTCTCAATTATTCCAGAACAAGGCCAGGAGTCCACTCTGATTGACCCACTTGGATCACACGTCCATCTCTGATGCATCCTGCAGTTGGTGGTGGGGGGTTCCAGAGCTCTGATTGGCCAGGACTGGGTCATGTGCCCACCTTTGGAGCTGGGGAGGGTGGGACCAGCTTTGCTCAAACCCACTGGCCCCAGATGAAAACACATTCACATCCCTGGGCCAATTTCTGTCC
Organism: Ceratotherium simum simum; assembly: GCF_057802395.1. Classification (NCBI taxonomy): domain Eukaryota; kingdom Metazoa; phylum Chordata; class Mammalia; order Perissodactyla; family Rhinocerotidae; genus Ceratotherium; species Ceratotherium simum. The sequence goes on from NC_141923.1 coordinate 7,195,750, forward strand.
ATTCCCAGTATGCTCTGCGTCTGCAGGGGAGGCTGGAGATGATTAAAGGACCCTGGTCAGGAGGGGCATGACCCACAGCCCGGCCTCCTGACCCTGCCTGTCCCTGTTCCCATGGGTGTGGTTTGGGGGAGGGGAGGATAGAATGTCATTGTCGCCTTTCCCGGCTGCCTCCCCTAAGGGGCGGTCTCCGGGAGGGGAGGGTGCATCCTCCTTTACCGAGTGTTGTGTTCTGTCCTGGAGAGAGAGCACCTGTGGTGTCCGGGCTGGATTCTCTTCCCTGGTCTTGCCCTGCTTCCAGGGGGTGCGTGTCCCTGGACCAGTCACTTCCCCCGCTCTCCCTGCAGGTCTCTGGGGCTCATGTGAGGTGTGAGGTGAGCCGTCCTGGCGCAGTGTCTGCATGTGCAAGATGCTCTGACCTGTGGGGATGCTGGTTCTTCAACACCAGATTGACTTGTGATCCTGGCAGCTTTAGGTGACTTTCAGGGAGCCCGGGGAAATATTTGTTTTTTTTAACAGTTTTTTTTCTATTGTGGTAAAATACATGTAACATAAAATTTACCACCTTAACCATTTTTAAGTGTACAGCTCAGTGGCATTAAGTACATTCATTTTATTGTGCAACCGTCACCACCATCCATCCACAGAACTCTTTTCATCTTGCAAAACTGAAACTCTGTCCCCATTAAACAGTAATTGTCCAACCCCCTACCCCCCAACCCCTGGCACCCACCATTCCACTTTCTGTCTCTATGAATTTGCCTAATCTGGTACCTCATGTAAGTGGAATTATACACTATTTGTCTTTTTTATGACTGGCTTATTTTACTTAGAATAACACCCTCAAGTTTCATGTGTATTATAGCATGCATCAGAATGTCCTTCCTTTTTAAGGCTGACTAATATTCCATTGCATGTATATGTCACATTTTGCTTATCCATTCATCCATCGACGGACACTTGGGTTGCTTCCACCTTTTGGCTATTGTGAATAATGCTGCTGTGCACATGGGTCTCTGCTTTCAATTCTTTGGGGTGTGTATTCAGAAGTGGAATTGCTGGATCATATGGTAATTCTATTTTTAATTTTTTGAGAAACTGCTGTACTGTGGGAACTGTTTTTTAAAGCCCCTGGTCTCATTAGCAAGGGTTTATAAATCAGAGGAAAAAAAAAGATAAGGGGGGAAAAAAAGCCCTACCTTAGGGATTGATATGGCAGCCCTGACAGGAAAGAGAATTTATTTTGACTAGCAAGCCGAGCAGGCATAATCCAGGTGCTAGGCAGGAGGCGGAGGGAGGCGGCCGGGACGAACCAGGAGCCTCGCGCCCAGATGCCCGGCCGGCTCGCGCGCAAGTGGCGGCTTTATGTTGATGGCAAATTGTCACTTTGGTGGAATTCAGGAGCGCCACTTATGTCATTAGGCGGCAATCTATAATTAACTCACTCAAGGATGTGTGAAGAGTAGGAATCTTCCAGGCATGGCTAGAGCATTCCACCTGCACCTTCCCGGGAGGAGGTGAGGGGGCCTCACTTCAGCCAGCAGCTGACACACGACCAGTGGCAATTGTATTGTTCCAATGCCTTCTCCGCCAGGAAACCTCTGGAAGCCAAGAGGCATCTGGCCATGTCTGCAGACTCACTTTTATTCCTGGCCATGGGAGCCTCGAAGCCCAGGGTCAGGGCCCCAAAAGAGTGGACTAAACTCCTCGAGGGGTTAAGCAACTTTTAAGATGTCAACAAAGAAGGGAAAACTTTGTGGTGCGTTCTGACCACGGGGCCGCCTGCAGCCTGGTTTCCCAAGCCATGGGCGGGCTTGGCGTCTGCATGTCCCCTCTGGAATGTCTGGGCTGCGGCCGGGGCTCGCTCTAAATGAGAAACAGGCTGGCAGGCCGCGGCCAGCTCCTCGTGCGGTCTGGGCAGGGCCACTTGGCACGGGCTGCTGTGGAGGACACACTGGCTGTGCCTGGCGGCCCTCCCACCAGCATGGGAGGCTTGAGGAGCAGGCCAACCAGTTCAGGCCAGCGCTCCCACAGAGGGAGGGCAGGGCACCGCCCTGGAGGCAGATGGATTCTGTTCCTGTCCCCACCTCCCCCACTTGTTCTGCAACCTTGGGAACAATGTGGTTCATGAAGCTTCAGTTTGCTCACGTTAAAAATGGGAGAACTGACACCCCTAGGGTGGCGGGGTGATCATGCCTCATGGCACAGAGTTGGGAGTGTTGGTGACATGTCGTGGAATTTTAATGCCTGGAAAAATCTAAGAGACTAGCCTAATAGTTTGGTCTCATGGCCATAGGAACTGAGGTTCAGAGAAGCTCGGGAACTCACCTAGGGTCACACAGCAAGATATGGACAAATAGATTCTTTTACAAGGAAACAGTTCTCCAAATCAGCACTTGTCTGCTAGAGTCCAGCGCATAATAGTGTTTTCCAGCTCCTTCCAGTCTCATCTCTCTCCTCGTCCTCCTAGCACAGCTGCTGATCACAGTACTCTTGGAGTTTACTCAGAGTTCCTGGTTTCTGGCATGGAGATCTGCGGGATGGAGAGGCAAGGATGTCCCAGGGGCTTCCAGAGCAGAGTTATCCCTGAAGTTTGGGATGGCTCGGATCAAGCTCCCTACACACTGCTCTCCCACCTTCCAAGCGGTGCGATCTGGCTAACGGGAGCACTGTGAGTGGACATTCATTACACGTTTATGAAAGGCCCGGGAAATGACATTTTTCCCTTGAAGTAATCCTTCCAGTCTGTGTTTTCAGCTTCACTTTACAGATTAAGAGCCCAGAGAGGTTCAGTAACCCACCGAAGGTCACCCAGTGGGAAGAGGGGAAGGTGGGGTTCACACCTGGGCTGCCCGTGAGCCGTGGGGCGACGTGGCTCCTGCTCCATCACGGCTGCCAAGGGCGGAGGAAATGCATCGAGTCCTAACCGTCTGACCCTTTTCCTATGAGAGAAGGTGTGTGGGCTTCAGGTTTGGCCATTCATGAGTGTGTGACCTTGGGTGAGCAACTCAGTCTCCTTGGGCCTCGGTTTCTCCACCTGAAGTTGGAGGTGATGATGTAGGAACGTGAACGAACGAGAGGAAGTGTGGAGGGCACTGCGCGAGGGATCTGGTGTCTGGAGTGGGCTGTGTGTGGCCGCGGGAGGGGCAGGGTCTGCAGGCAGAGAAAGCCCCTGGGGCCAGACTCTAAAGGATCTTGAAAGCCAGGGAAAGAGGTCTGGTTTTATCGTCTTGGTGGCAGAAGACTGAGGGTTTTAAGTGGGAGGTGACACGGTCTCTCGGTGCCTTGGAAAGACCACCCTGTTTGCCAGTTTGGAGAGGATGGCCTGGAAGGCCAAGAGCGGAGCGGGAAGAGCCGTCGGGGGCAAGGGCTGAGGAACAGAGGGGGCGCCCCACAGGAGAGACCACTCTCTTCCCCCCTCCCCTCATGGCATTAACAGTATCTAGTTCCTATCCTGTTGGAAGTCTTGGTTTCAGTTCCGTAAAGGCCATGGAGCTGGTTGTGATTAAGGTAAAAAGGGAGGCATCCTTGAGATTACTTCAAGGACAGAGCAAGTTCCCCACCCCACACCTCCTGCTTCCTTTTCTCTAGGAGCACCTGGGGTCCCACCCATGGGAAGTGTCCACTGGACCCTGGGCCAGCAGAGGCCTAGATGCCCTCTCAGAGGCCACCCGAGATCGGCCATCACTGAGGATGATGGTGGTTCTCTGTAGGAGCCCCTCACTGCAGCCAACTGCCCAGCACCCACACCTCTGATGCCTCACCTGCACCCAGAGCCCCACAGGGGCTCCCAGCCACCAGCTGGACCCCATCCCTCTGTGGTCCTGTGTGGACCCCAACCCCACTGACTCTATGACGCCACACAGTCCCCTGCAATGATGAAGGGCCACCAGGAGCAGCCACAGGAGGGGTGTGTCAGGCCATGGGGGCGAGGAATGCCCAACTCAAGAAAGCAGGTCGGGATTCGAATGCTTGACAGCCACACTACTGCAGGGATGGATTCTGCTCTAAGTAATAAAAATATCCCAAACCCTCTTTTACACAATTATTTTTAATAACAACTTGGGACATTTCAAGAGCTATCGGTGGTGCACCTGTGCTTAGCAGCGTTGGGGCTGAGAACCATTAGTTTGTTGTGTGGGTGACATCTCTGGGCAGAGACCTGGATGAGAGTTGTCCCTGCAATTTGGGGTGGCCTGGAACAAACTCCTCTACCCACTGTTTTCCCACAATTCCAAGCGGTGAAATTGGGTCAACACAATATGGTTGGAGAGACACTGAGTGGCCCTCCTGTCTTGGTGGTTAGTCGGGGTTACAGACCCAATGCTTGTACGTGCCTTTGTGCCTCTGTTTTATCTTAGTGCTGGGCTTACGTCGGTCTCTGTAAGTGTGTATGAGGTGGTGTGTGTAAGCATGTGTGTATTCATGTATGTGCAGATGTGAGTGTGTAGGGGAGGTGAAGGGCATTTCCTTATTTCCCAAATGCTTTGAAAGCAACACTTAGTGGATTAGTTCAGCTGGACTTTGGGCCCCGGGAGAGGCCATCCGCCCAAGTCTCAGCGAGCTGCTGTCCCATGGCGGCTGACGAGCTGATGGCTCCTGCCGCGAGCGGGGACATCAGAAAGGGTTAAGGGGCCTGGCAGCCTGCTGTCCCGGGGGTGAGTGCCCCTTGGTGCCCAGGGAAAGATCAATAGGCCTTAAAGTGATTTATAAAAATGGATGGGGAAGCAACGTCCTTTCCCCAACTCCGGGAGTCCAATCAGCATCCTATTCTCAGTATTGATCCTCCTGTCTGTCTGAACACGCATTAGCAGGGGCAGGCCATAAAAATGAATCCTCTTTTTTCATCAAATGGAAGGTCATCTTCTCCGTTTCCCAGGAGGGGAGTGATGTCATGAAATGTCTTGTTTGGAGGGAGAGATTTTTATTAGATCTGATGAGGCCGTTTGCATAAAAGATAATTAGGATGGCCGATGGGAGAGAGGAGCTAGGGGGAGCGCGTTAGGAGGGCATCGGTGCACCAGATACACCGGTGAAGACCCTCTGGGTTGCTCAATGCAATGTGGAAAGACTTCATTCAGAGTCTTTATCTACAGCTGACCTAACTGCCCAGGTTCTGGGTTCTTAAGGAGCAGTGAGCTAGTGCCATAAAGATCGCAGTAAAAAACCAACCAATACCAGCAGTATCTTCCTATCTGCTTCCTCCTAGAACTCCTTGTACCTCCCGGCTGCTTTCATGTGGTACCCCATCATTTTTCTTCCCTAGCCACGGGGCAGCAGTTGGAGCTGCAGGGGCCATGGGGCCAGGTGGACTTGGCTTTGCATCCCAGCTCTGACTCTGGTTTTCTGTGTGATGTTAGACAAGTTGCTTCACCTCTCTGAGCCTCAGTTTCCCCATGTACACCCACCCGGCAGGGCTGGTGTGAGCATTATATGATATAATGCAGGGTTTCTCAAGCTCTGTCATAGATTACAATTTTTGCCCTATCTCTGCACTTCCTCTACTACTATTTATTTAATATTTTTATTGAAATCAGTCCACTTTACATAAATTTGTTTAAAATGGAAACATTATGCTATTATTATAAATGGAAAATTAGGATCATGTACTGTAAAGGAGGAAATAATCAAAATAAGCATCCACCTGCATGTGACATGATGTTCTGCATAGAAAATCCCAAGGAATCTACAATAAAACTCCTAGAACTAATAAGTGAGCTCAGCAAGGTCGCAGGATACAAGATAAACATACAAAAATCAATTGTATTTCTGAGTACTAGCAATGAATACCTGAAAATCAAAACAAAAATATAATACCTTTTATAAACACTCAAAAAAATACTTGGGTGTAAATCTAACAAAACTTGCACAGAACTTGTATTCTGAAAACTACAAAATACTGATGGCAGCAGTCAAAGAAGCTTTAAATAAGTGGGGAGATGTGCTGTGTTCATGTAGGGAGACTCGATATAGTAAAGATATAACTCTCCCCAAATTAGTAGAGCAGTTCACACAATTCTTGTCAAAATTCCAGCAAGACTTTTGTAGATACAGGCAAGAGTATTCTAAATTTTATATGGAAAGGCAAAGGAATTAGAATAGCCACAATGGTTTTGAAAAAGAAGAGTGAAGTAGGAGGAATCATGGTACCTGACTTGAAGGCTTATTGTGTAGCTACAGGAATCAAAATAAATGTAGACCTGCCAGCTAACCAATGCTTGTGCACAAGCCCCCTAAGAGCTCACTGCACTTCATTCAACAAACATTTACTGAGCAAATACCATGTGCCCTGCCTGAGCCCTGCCTGTGACATGCAGAGGGACAGACACCATCCCTGCCTTCAAGGGGCTCCAGTCCAGTGGGGAGATAAGCCGAATGTGGAAAAAGTGTGTGTGAGTGTGTGTCAGTGCATGTGAGTGCGTATGACAATCTGTGAGTGTGTAGGAGTGTGTGGGTGCATGTGTGAGAGTGTGAGTGTGTACGAGTGTGTGTGCACATAGGAGTGTGGGTGTGAGTGTGTGAGTGCGTGTGTGAGAGTGTGTGAGTGCATGCATGTGTATGAGAGACTGTGTGTATGAGTGTGTGAGAGTGAGTGCGTGTGTGTAAGAGTGTATGAGTGTGTGTTTGTGTGTGAGAGTGTATGAGAGTGTGTGAGCATGTGTGAGTGTATGAAAGTGAGCGTGTGCATGTGTATGAAAGAGTGTAAGTGTGTGCAGGAGTGTGTGAGTGTGTATGAGTGTGTGAGTGCATGTGTGAGAGTGTATAAGTATGTATGAGAGTGTGTGCATGTGTATGAGAGAATGCGTATGAGTGTGCGTGTGTGAAAGTGTATGAGTGTGTATGAGTATGTGAGTGCATGTGTGAGAGTGTATGAGTGTATATGAGAGTGTGTGAGTGTGTGAGAGTGTATGAGTATGTATAAGAGTGTATGCGTTTGTACGAGAGAACATGTGTATGAGTGTGTGTGTGAGAGTGTACGAGTGTGTGAGTGTATGAGTGTGTATGAGAGTGTGTGCATGAGAGCGTGTGAGTGTGTGCAGGAGCACATGAGTGTGTATGAGAGTGAACGTGTGCGTGTGTATGAGAGAATGTGTGTAGGAGAGTGTGTGAGTGTGTGCAGGAGTGTGTGAGTGTGTGTGTGACGTGGTGGGAGACAGGGCAGAGAGGAGGCAGAGCATCACACGAGGGCTTGCGCTGTGTCGAGAGCCCCAGAGGTCTTCCTTCTTCTTTCCCCTCCTTTTTTCCCCTTGTCAATCGTTTTCTTCCTGCTTCCCATCAGCTACCTTAGGGAACGCTGCCTTTATGAAGCAGCGCTGTGCAGCGCAACAGCTTTCACAGTTTTCTAGTTTTCAGCAATGGATCCCTTTTAAAAAAGCAATCGAACATGGGACCTGCAATAGACTGAATGTTCGTGTCCCCCCAGATCCATATGTTGAAGCCTTAATCTCCAGTGTGATGGTGTTAGGAAGTGGGGTCTTTGGGAGCTGAATGGAATGAGTGCCCTGATAAAAGAGACCCCAGAGAGCTCCCCCACCCCTTCCACCACATGAGGACACAGCCAGAAGATAGCCATCTACGAACCAGGAAGCAGACGCTGACCAGACACCAAATCTGCTGGCGTCTTGATCTTGGACTTCCCAGCCTCCAGAGTGGTGAGAAATAAACGTTTGTGTTTAAGCCACCCAGTCTATGGTATATTTGTTACAGCAGCCTGAGTGGCCTAAGACAGCACCCCAATATCTAACACTGCTAACAGTACAGCTGCTTAGGTGGGGTCCTACACACCCCCCATTGCTGGTTAGCCTCTCAGGAAGCAGACATTGAGATGGAGTTTGAGGGACAGGGTGTTTATTAGGGATAAATAAGTGGGAGGGCAATGGAGGAGGCAGAGTTGGGTGGAGGAAGAAGTCCAGCTGCGATGCCGGCTGACAGCACCTTAGCACCCCGTGATGAGCACATATGGCCCGTCAGAGTTGTCCCAGACTGAGCTGAAATAGTCAGGCAGTGGCTGTGGACTGCTCTGGGAAGGACATGCTCTTGAGTGAGGCTGGTCTCTGCAGCTGGGACATTCCCTGAAGGGTGTGACAGCTGGAGGCTGTCTGCTGGCAGCTGGGGCAACAGATTCTTTGTTTAAGGGGGATCTGGGTGGTACATCTCCATGTCCAGCCCAGCCCGGCCCACTCCTGTCTTCACAGCTGGGGAGCAGCTCCTTCAGGATTCTGGTCAGCATCTTCCTGGGGGAACTTAGAAGAGCAAGATTAGTGGATGAGCTACAGCCTCCCCCACAGCAGCTGGTCTCAGGCTGCAGCTGATGCCCGTGGGGGTCCTCCCCCACCACCCACTTCAGATTCCCTCCACCTTGGCTGGAAACTTTGCTGGTCTCAGCGGTTCACCTGGTGGCATGAGAGGCCTGAGACCACGGGCACCCTGACTTTCTTGGGCCGGGGTTGTTGCACTATCCATTTAGCATTATGATCGGGAAGCAGAGTGTAAGCATGACCAGTGGATGTCACGCACAGCCTCTATCTCTCCCCCTGCGGTGACTCCATGTAGGGTGGCTGGGGACATGTGCTCTCTGGTAGGCATCAACGTGTGACACAAAGACCTTCACACTTTGCACCTCTCCCCTGTATCCATCCACATGCCTCTTCCGCAAACCTTCTTCTCCCTAATCTTCTAGTTTTTCTCTTTACAAGCGCCTGTCTGGCCAGCCAGGCCATTCAGCACTGCCCGTGAGTCCATATATATTCTAATTTCACACCCACTTCTTCTTCTACGCAAGGTGGGTGACCAGCTGCTCCACCTGAGGCTCTGCTCTTTGGAAGGACTTGTAAGGGATCCCTCGCTCAGTTACAGGTGTGTGCTGAGGGTGGGGCAGGTACAGCTGCGCTGCATGACAGGAGGGCCTGGGCTGCCTGTTCGTGCAGCTCGCTTTGCCCTCTGGTCCTGCTCATAGTCTATCCCTGATGCACCACTTCGATTTTAGGATGCATTGCTGCTGGGCCTGCCTACCCTAATGTCTTGGTGGCTCTGATAGACCCAGCTCATGATGGGCAGTTCTGGACACCTGGTCACTTATTATCCCATGGCCAGGTGTTCCATCTCTAGCAGGGTCCAGTGGCATGGCAGGACTTACTTTTTTTAAAAGGTGTCTAATTCTCTGTTGTAGATGGCATGACCTTGCTGCAGATCCCAGGGGCCTCCTGTGTTGTGAATCTCTCACTGGGGCCTGCGGGAAGCTCCATATAGCTCCCCTCCCCACCACCAATGCTCCTAATATCATAGGATCTTCCGGGTCAGATGGCCTGAGGGCAGGGTTGCTTGTACTGCAGCCTGGTCCCCACTGAGTTTGGCAGCTGTTGGTGTCATCTGATGTACGGCCCAGAGCAGTATTCCTGGGGATGGAATACGCTGCCCTTAGAACTCAGAGGCCTACCAGGCACTGTACTTCCCTCTTTGTGGCAGGAGGTAGCCGACATAACACTTTTTGTTTACTTTGGAGGGGATCTCCTACGATGCCATTGACCACTGGACCTCTGACACTTTTGCTATTACGGGGTGCATGTGACTTTCCAAGGGCTCCAGCTTGTGAGCCACTTCTTACTCAGCAGTGGTGGTTCCGTGGAGAGCTCTCCTGAGTTTGTTCATGCTCCCGTCCTGGTCCAGAGCCTATCCGGGGCCATGTGCTGGCTTAGCTTCTGGATACACTGCAGTGAACCAACCAGACAAGGGCTTGCCCTTCTGGGGCTTTCCCTCTAGTGGGGACAGAGGCACTAAACCAGCAAAGGAGCAAAGAAATATCTGATTATAAAGTGTGATAAATGCTCTGGAGAAGAATCCAGGTGTTGGGGCAGAGAATAGTGGGAAGGCATAATTTTATTTGGAGGAGAGGTCAAGGAAGGAAGCTGAGGAGGTGAGGGTTATATTGAGATCTGAGGCGTGAGGCAGAGCCAGCCGTGCCCAGTGTCCTGGGGTCCCCAGCAGAGGGAACAAGGTACGCCGAGGTCCTGAAGCAGGAAACAGCATGGTGTACTCTCGGGTCTGGAGAAAGGCCAGGCATCTGGAGTGTCAGCAAGGGGAGAGCGGAGTGAGGGGTTTTGGAGGGGAGAGGTGGGCCCCATCATGCGGGGCCTGGTAGGAATTCACAGGAATTAGGATGTTGTGGGAAGAGTCACTGGAGCCACCGGAGGGTCTAAGCAGGGACGTGACGTGACCTGATTTGCGTTTACAAATGTGACTCGGGTCGCTGGTGCAGAACGGGCTGTGGAAGAACAGGTCTGGGGTGCACGGGGCCGCGCATGTGCACGGGGCCAGGGGAGAGACGGCAGTGCCTTGGGGAAGGAGGGTGGTGGAGTTTTAAGACCTAGACGTGGAACGGGCAGGACCTGGGGATGGGAGGGATGCGTGGTGTGAGGGAGAGGGTGGTACCAAGAAAGATTCCTGGGTTTCAGCTGTGAGAATCTAGGTGGAGGGTGGTGCCACGTTCTGAGGTCGGTTCCAAGTAATTGACCTGCAAGATGATGTTTGGGAAACAGAGCCTGCAGCCTGGCTGGCGGCTGACTGGTCATTCTTTCTTCCATCAAGTAATTTAATAAAAATGTACCAGTGCTTACTGTGTGTGAGGCACTGTTTTGGGTTTCAAATACACAAAAATAGGAGTTTCTGACTTTGAGAAATTGCCATTCTGGTGAAGGAGGTGATAGAATTGTATATAAAAGTGCGTAATCGAATTCAGTTCGGGGACCACTGGGGAGTGTGATGCAGGGGTGGGGAGAGGAAAATTCCACTGAGGGTTGGGTAGGGGCACGGGGGGTCCTGAAAACCCAAAGATGAGTAGGTGTTTCTAAGTAGGGACGGGGCAGGGAAGGGTGTTCCAAGCAGAGGGCACAGCAGTGTGCCAGGCCCAGGGGCCTGCAACAGCCTGGCCCAGATGGCATGGCAGGCCATGGAGGGCAACAGCAGGACCAGAGGTAGGAAGGAGGCTCCAGAATAGGCATTAAAGCTGGGCTTATTGTCTTTTGCTTGCTTTTAGATAGTATCTTGAAGCACAGAGACAAATACACGTGTCTCTCATGACGGTAAATCAGAAAGTGCTTCCAGAATCGCTCAGGTGAGGAGGGACGTTAGCCCATTTCAGGACACTGGGGCCAATGACCAGGTCGGAGGTACTGGCCCTGCCTGGCATGGACGTTCCTCCATGGATGCTCTTTGCAGCCTCTGCAGGGCAGAGGCTGATGTGAACAGGTTAATCCAGCCCTGTCTGGTTCTTTTCCACCAAAGCTTCAATATGCATCTGATCTCAGAATATTGGATTTTTCTTTGAGGAAAGAAATAAATGACTTATCTGGGGAATAAGCCCAGAGTTCCCTCCATGCATCGCACATTCTCTATATTGGGCTGAAATAAGGTTTGCTGATTCCATGTAAATCTCTAAAGCCTGGGTGTCATAATATGAGTGTTTTATGTGCCAGGTGGGTAGGTTGCATCCCCGGGAAAAAAAAGAAAGAAAGCAAGGAAGAAAGATTAGTGATTGTATCCAAGGAGAAAGAGAACAGATTCAAATACTTTAAGTGCCTATAGCTTCTTGATACAGTGGACAGGAAATGCGATTCACTCTGAAAAGCAGTCATTTTAGTTTATATTTGGAATTGATCTTGAAGCCTGGCAGATATATTCTTTGTGGAGTTGTTGCTGCTGCATTTCTTTTCCACCTCCCCTAAGCCCGACAAAATGATGTTTCATAAAATCCTAGCAGTTTTGCTTCTTTCCTGTGTGGCTTGTACAGGACTGATGAGCGAACGAGGTTCCCTGCCTGCTGCAAATATTCATTGTGCGACTGTTCAGGCTCGGCCAAATGAGGGCTTCAGAGAGTCTTGTTCCTGTCTTGATCGGTCTGAGGAGTGAAGAGCAAGGACAGCCGCAGGATCTTGTCAGCACGACTTCGCCAGGCTGGTAGGAGGAAAAGGAGGTGTCTTCCCTGATTCTGTAACCAATGGGTAAATTTCAGGGCTTAGCAAATACAAAGCAAGAATCAAGGTGAGTTAGAGGGGGTGATTTCAGCCTAAGTCAAATGCACAAAATGTTAGATGGCGTGTATGCGTTCCCCAACTTTATCCTGAACACAGAACTTTAGAGTTCAAAGGTCATTTGATGCATTTAATCAATTCCTTTTTTCTATTGATGGAAATCGAGACCAGGGTGGATGAAGGCATCTACACACTGTCACAGAGTGAGCTGGGATTGAAAGGCTGACCCTACCACCAATTGTAGCAGACCGTGTTTTCCAAAGATGGATGCAGGCATGTCTCCCATCCCACGAGCTTTTCTGCAATGCGACCTTGCCACCTTTCCTTCCAGAAGCGGAGTCTTTTCCCCCAGCTCCCCTCATGAATCTGGGATGATGTTGTGACTGCTTTGACCGATAGACTATGGCAGAAGTGACACCGTCCTACTTCCAGGCGTAGCCCTAAATGGCCTGGAGCCTTTTCCTTTTGGCTTCTTGGAACATTTGCTCTTGGTTCACTTTCTCTTTGAACCCAGCTGCCATATTGTGCGAAGTTCAAGTCACATGGAGAAGCCATGCATAGGCGCCCCAGTTGACATCCTCAGCTGAGCTCCCAGCTGACAGGCAGCATTGACTTTCAGCCATCTGAGTGCGCCATCTTGGATGTCCAGCCAGGTTGAACTTTCAGATGACTACAGTTCCAGCTGGACCCAAGAATCACCCAGCTTGGCTCAGTCAATCCTCCCAACTGTGAGAGTTAACAGTAAATTATTGGTTTAAACTGCTACGTTTTAGAGTTACTTGTTATGCGGCAATGTTTAATTGGAAAACTACTTATATACTAATACGCAAACTCATGCTTGACTATCACTCTATGATTTTACCAACTCTTCTCCCATTTATTCTAAAATTCAGTGGTTTTCTAATGGAAGGTCCAGACTTATTAGTGGCTCATAAGGTCATTTTAGTGGGTTGCAAAAAATTACATCAAATAGAATAGAATTTATCAGAGTGCATTACACGCCATAAGGCTGAGAACTGTTTTGTGAAATTTTTGTCAGTTGTGTGTGCGTTCTAGATTTTGCTATATAATATAGTTCTTATTGTGGGTCACAGTCAAAAATGTTAGGAAAGCATCGATCTAATTTGACCCTCAGTATGGCTTTGACAAGCAAGCAGGGGAGGTTTCATTATTTGCTTTTTATCAATGAGGAAAGTGAAATTAGAAGGTAGGTTGAGTGGCAGATCTGGGCTCCAACTCCTCTCCTGTCACCTCAAGTCCACATGTGACACTGTGTCCTTACCATTTCTTAAAACATTTAAAATCTCTCAGGGAAGACCCACTTTCTTGACCTGGTGTATGTGTACAGGCAATGGTAATAATGGGTGACACATACAGCCACATGTCACTTAATGATCGGGCTACACTCTGAGAAATGCGTTGTTGGGCGATTTTGTTATTGTACAAACATCATAGAGTGTACTTACACAAACCTAGATGGTATAGCCTACTACACACCTAGGCTGTATGGTACTTACTTGTGGGACCACCGTCGTATATGCAGTCAGTCATTGACCAAAATGTCATCAAGTGGCACGTGACTGTAGATGTGCTTACCCTGTACTTGACCCTCACTGTGCTAAGGACTCTACACAGTGGAGTCATGGGAGGTGCTATAATGATGCCCATTTTACAGGTGAGAAAACTGAGGATCAGCGAGGCTGCATAATCCAGCCAATGTTACACTTCCAGTAGGTGGCAGAACCAGAATCCAAACCTTATGGGAGCTGGCCCCACGTCTACACTCTTAACCGTTAAACTACGGCTCTTCTCCTAGTTGGGAAAACTCTCTCAGGAGAAAGCCTCGCTGTTCCATTCCTCAACCTGTTCCCATTGGGCTGCTTTCCTCACTTGCTCCTCCCTCAGCCTGACACTCGCAGCATCAGCTGGGGCTTCAGAGGCTGGACCCCGGCTGTCCCCTTTTCCCCGGCGGTGTGGCAGAGCCTCGCATCCCATGGGGACACTCCGAGTTGCCACTTGTGGGGAGGGGGGAGAGGGGCCAGGCCTCTCTCAATGGCTGGGAGGGAGAGGGTTGTCTTGTGAGCCCCTCTCCTCTGTGTTTACGTGACGGGAATCAACTCCGCGGTGAAATGGTTGATGTTGGCAGCAGAGTTAAGACAATCCGCGTGTTTGGAGGCCAGATTCCTTCCCTTCTTGCTTGACTTTCAATTCTCTCCTGACTGCTTACTTGTTGCCTTGAAGGGAGAAAGGAAAAAGCCTGGTCCACGGCCAACCTCTGTTCTTGGTTTCCCGGCCTGGAAAAGTAGAAGCTTGGATTGGACGAATCCACTGGTTCTCAACGGGGAGCAATTTTCCCCCAGGGGACATTTGGCGACATCTGGAGACATTTTTGGTGGTCACAACTTGGGGTGGGGGTTGTTACTGGCATCTAATAGGTAGAACAAGGGATGCTGCTAAACATCCTACTACGTACAGGACAGTCCCCACAACAAAGAAGTATCGGCCCCAGATGTCAATGGTGCCGAGGTGGAGAAACCTGGATTAATCTCTTAATGTAAAAATCCGCACTCTCTGAGGGCCTACCGTGTATCAGACGATGGGGGAAGCCGGAGATGAAAACAAAACGTGGTCTCGGGACTCAAGGAGCTTGCCATTCAGTGGGAAAGCCAAATGCGTAAATATTGTCAGAAACGATAAACACCAGAGAGGAAACACATATATGGTGTTGTGGGGACACAGAGGAGCGAGTGGCCAAGCACCTGGTGAGCTACTGAGGACTTCACAGAGGAGGTGCATCTGGAATCGGACCTGGGGGGTGCCCGGGGAAAGGAGGAGCAGCACAGACAGGAAGATGGGAACGCAGCGTATGCTCAGGGTGGCTGGAGGCTGGGGTCACGGAAGATGAGCGCGGAGAGGCTAGAAGAAGTCAGAGCTGTCCCTCCTGCCTCTGCGCCTTAGCACATGCTATTTCCCCGCACGTGGTGGGTTTTACTATTTCTCGTCTAATTTTCTCATCTCTTTGGTCTCCGCCCAAACGTCACTTCTTTGAGAAGTCTTCTCCTACCTCCTGAGGCCCTCACAGCACCCCATGACTAGGCTTCCTAGCACGTATCTCAGTTTGTAATTTAAGGTTTATGTCTCTGTAGATTTGATTATTGTCTGGGCACTTCTGCCCACACCACCCACTCAAAATGACCTTCCGTCCTCCTGAAAGCAGCTCTACAGGACTCTCTGGGGTCCTTTAAGTTCCTCCTTCTTAGGGCAGCTGATCTCATGTCCTCTCCTGACTTTTTGAACTTCTCATTAACCCCCACTGCCTTCAACGTAAAGCCCAAATGCTGAGCTGTGCACCCTCGGCCCTTTGTCCTTCATGATCTGGCTCCGGCACTCCCGCTCCAGCCCATCCCCACCTCTAGCTCCCTCATCTCTTGGTGTCAGTCACCCCACCCTTCTCGCAAGGGCCCAGAGTGGCCTTCTGCTCTCCTGCCTCTGAGCATTTTCCCAGAAAGCTCTTCATGTGTCAACCTGTTTCTGGTTAGATCGTAGGCTTCCTTTACTCTGTCTTGCTGACTCCTCTTCCAGGAAGCCCTCCCTCTCTCCCCCAGGTCTTAGTCAGGTGCCCTTCCTCTGTGTGCTCAGAGTCCCTGAGCTTACCCTGATTTTTGCACATTTGTTGCACTGAAATTGTCTCGAGAGAGAGCCTGGTTGTGTTCAGGGCGGCATTCCTGAGACCCAGCGCAGAAGCTGACACATTCAACTCTTCATTTATCCAGCAAAGTAATGGATCTGGTTCCTTCCCACTAATGCCTGGATCTGGTCGAGAATGGACGCAGCCTCCTCGGGAGCTGCCCTATACCAGAAAAATCCTCCCTCGTCCCGCAAGCCCATGTTCTCACCTCTTTGGATGTAAATTTGTAATAAAACCTACATCTTCTTCCTAGCGATGCTAGAAATGAGGCCAAGCCCCCGTTTCAGTGATATTATGGCACCAAATGAGAGCATTCAAAAAATAAGAAAAAATTATGAAAATGACCAATACAATTCTTGAGTGATCAAGCGATTATGTTATACAGGTGCGTCAGCCCTCTGAACTGGACGTGTGGGGTAAAGATGTTGACCTGCCCAAATTTATACCCCTCAGTACTCACAATATATTGGTGGGTTAATGATTGATATTTCAGTGATTATCAAGGCATTGGCCAGGCTCGTCTGTCAGGTGTGTTTCCAGTTCTTAAAATCCTAGCAGCAGAATGCACAGGCCGGCTCTCTGCTGTCACCTCCATCGCTCCCCTGGCAAATGGTCAAGTCTTGGAAAAGGTTAGTGATGGCTACTCTGCGCCAAGTGCCTTGCTAGGGACTGGGAGAAATTAGAATATAAATTAAATTAGACCTGATCTCTGCCTTCAAGGAGCTCCTTGTCTTATAGGAAAATTAAAATATACACACACACATATATATATGTGTGTGTATGTATATGTATATATATATATATATATATATATATATATATATATGCCAAGAATTCTAGATAGTCAGTGAGAAATGGTGAAAAACTAGAATGGGTTGGGAAATTTCAAATCAGGAGAGACAATTCTACCAGGAAGGGGTCAGAGAATGTGGAAGAGATCATATTTGATTTGCATCCTGAAAAATTATGGACTTCAGGGACTGGTGCCATGGTGTAGTGGTTAAGTTCGGCATGCTGTGCTTCGGCGCCCTGGGTTCACAGGTTTGGATCCTGGGCGTGGACCTACACCACTCGTCAGCCATGCTAAGGCAGTGACCCACATATAAAATAGACGAAGATGGGCACAGATGTTAGCTCAGGGCTAATCTTCCTCAAGCAAAAAAAGAGAAAGATTGGCAACAGATGCTAGCTCATGGCGAATCTTCCTCACACACACATACACACACACACACACACACACACACACAAAATTATGAACTTGAAAGAACAGTTGTTTACATAACATCTTGATACCCAGAGTTGAAGGAAAGGGTACTCCAGGTAGAAAGAATGGCCTGAGAAAATGTGCATAGGTAGAAAAACCAAGTCATGAAGACCTATTTCTGTATTTCCTTCTAGAAGATTTGTAATTTTAGGTTTTACATTTAGGTCCATGATCCATTTTGAGTTAATTTTTGTATATGGTATGAGATATGGATTAAGGTTAATTTTTTTCCACCTAGATATCCAATTCGTCCAGCATCATTCAATGCATCATGCTTTTTTTTAATCATCCAGTTGGTGATGTTTAGACCATTTATATTTAATGTGATTATTGATGTAGTTAGATTTAAATCTATCATCTTGCTATTTTATTTTTCTAGTGTCCAATCTGTTTTCCTCTTTTCCTTTTATTCTGCCTTATTTTGGATCAAGTGTTTTTATAATTAAATTTTATCTCCTTTCTTGGATTATTGGCCATAACTCTTTATTTGATCATTTTATTGGTTGATTTAACATAACACGGTCTAACATGAAGTGATATTTTATGTCCCAAGTGCACTATAAGAACCTTACAGCAGACTTCTATTTCTTCTCTCTTGACCTTCGTGTTATTATTGTCCTATATTTAACTTTTTATATCTTATAAACCCCATACTAGTTATTATTTCTGTTTAAATAGTCAACTATCTTTAAAGAGATTTAAATAATAAGAAAAACATCTTAGTTTTTTCTGTTATTTTGGTTGTCTCAGATAGCACAGTAAATCCAATTGCTGTTACTCCGTCTTGGTTGGAGTGGAAATTCTCCCATAATTTTTTCTTATCTCCAATGAAACTAATCAAACCTATCTTGAGTATGCCTTCCTTTCCGCCACCATCATCCCCTGTACCATCCTAGGTCAGCCACCTCCATCTTCTACTTGGACTATGCAGTCACTTCCTATATGGTCTCCCCATCTCCACGTCAGCCCCTCTGCAAACCATTCTTGTGTATTAAAGCATTTGACCTTGCTCAAGGAGAGGTCTGGCCTTTGCCCTCAGCTCTTTGGAGATCAAGTCTAAGCCTTTGGAATGTTATTTCTCATAGGAGTGTCTTTGTTTCCCTGGGGGCTGTGGGCTACACCAACAATGTGATTTAGAGTGGGGGCTTTGGGTCACAAGACATCAGCTTGACCTCTGGAGGGGCTGGGGTAGCTCAGCCACATGGGCAGCCAACCAGGTTTATGAGATTGAGCTGGAGTAAAGACTCTGAATACCAAGACTTGGGTGAGCTTCACTGGTTGGCAACACTCCTTGTATATTGTCACATCTTGATGCCGGGAAGGTTTTGCTGTCCATGCCTCCACAGAGAGGGGAAAACTGGAAGATCTGCATCTGGAACTTTCCTGGACTCTGCCGTGTGCATTTCTTCCTTTGGCTGATTTTAATCTGTGTCTTTTAGCTGTGATAAACCATAATCATGAGTTTAATAGCTTTCATCGATTTCTGTCAGTCTTTTGAGTGTATTATTGTTGGATGGGCTTGGGGACCCCAAAACTTTTTAAATGGTGTCAGAAGTGAAGGCAGTCCTGTGGACTCTTCCCTCTAACTCTGAAATTCTTTTTAATGCAACTTGCTCGATCTTACAAAAAAAGAAAAGAAAAGAAATTTGATATGCCCCTTCTTTGTTTAAACCCCTTGGAGATTTACTGATACGCAGCCTGCCTCCCTCACCTTGTTCTTTGCTAACCCTCACCCCTCCCTCCCTCTTTTTCTAGTTAACTCAACAGGCTTTCAAATTTCTGCCCTCTTGGCCTAGCCGGTACCTCCTTCCCACAGACCGGGTACCCCTTCAACTACTCTTGAGTTCTCCTAACCCCTTACAAAGGCAGCCAGCACGCTGTGGTGGAAGATGCTGTTTATGTCCGTGGAGGCACAAGCAACTCAGCTCTCAGCAGAGGCTGGCCTGGTTGGCACTGAGAAAGTTCTTTTAATTAACACTGGTGGAAGCTTTAAAGATGGGCTTGGACCCAGAAAGAGTTTTGGCCCCAGGGCCCCCAGTTAATTGCAGAACCAATGTTCCCAGAAAGAGGCATCTCCCCTTGTTTGTACCCACCTTCCCTCTTCTCCCTCTACTCTTAAGCAAGGAAGTGGAGCAGGAACTGTGAATCATATTTCTAGATCACATTTCAGGGTTTGTCACCACCTTCTTTTATGATCTTGGGCAAGACGCTTTCCATCAGGGCCTCTGTTTGCTTCTGTGGAAAATGAAGGATTTCAACGAGCTCAGTGGTTCCCACCAATTTGACCACAAATGTCCCCTTTTATCTGTCCTTCCCTTATGAACACCAATCACAGTTGCCAATGACAAAGAAAGTTGGGGCTTGGTTTTCAGTGTGGCCTTATGGTGTAACAAGGTCCTAGTTGGTGTCATGCCTGAGTTAGACAGTAGGGATGGAGGGGTGGTCAGGCATAGGTCCATACCCCCCAAGAGCCCACGATGTTCTGGGCAACACGAGCACACAAACAGACACACTCCACACAAGGGATGGGGCTTAGTGGGGCAAGTGTGGGGGCCCACAGGAGTGCCGGTAGAGGGGAGCTTCACGTTGACCCTGAATAACAAAGAAGAGTGTCAGGTAACAGAGGGCATTCTGGAGGCCCTCTAGGTCTAGGCAGATGGAATGCTGTGGGCAGAAAGACTTCCTGCATCACTGTCAAGAGCCGAGGAGCTCCTCCGTGCAGATTCCGGGTGTCTTGGGAAACACTGGAGAAGATGTTTCCTAAAACCAGGGCTTTAGGTCCTGCTGTGACCTTGGGCAAGTTACATGACCTGTTTCCCCGCAAACACATATATTTCTGACATGTGCATGTCAGTTAGCCACAGTCAACACAGTCCGCGGAAGATGGATTCTGCAGCTGTTTATGAAATCCCGGCTCCGATAGTCCGTGGCCAGCTGTGTGGCCCTCTCAAAGAATCCCACGCCACTCTGATCTCCTGGGCGTTTACAAATGTAGGGAGGCAGAGGGGCGTCCACCATTTGTTGAGAACCCACCAGGTGCCATTCATTAGGTCATATAATTCCCCTAAACCGAGTAGGTGGAATTTGCTCATTTGAGAGATGAAGATAGGAAAGTAGGGAGAGGTCAGGTGGCCTGCGTGGGCCACACAGCAAGTCAATGGCGGAGCTGAGATTCAAAGCAAGGTCTGAGTGGCCCCCGAACCCGTGCTCTTCCCACTAAGTGTGCCACCTCCCAGGTATGGGGGGAGGAGGGGACTAGTAGTATGGTGGTGTCAAAAGTACTGGGAGTGGGGAGAAAACCATTAAGGTCTTTTTAGTGGGTTGAATGGTGACCCTCTTTAAAAGATATGTCCATTTAGAACCTCAGAATGTGAACATACTTGGAATAAGCATCTTTGCAGATGCAATTAAGGTAAGAATCTCAAGAGGAGCTCATCCTGGATTAAGGTGGGTCCTAAATCCAGTGGTGGGTATCCTCATAAGAGACAGGAAAGAGAAGGCAGATAGAGAGACATAGGGGAGGAGGAAATGTGGCCCCAGAGGCAGAGATTGGAGTGATGCTGGCCCGAGCCAAGGAATGCCAGGTGCCCCTGGAAGAGGCAGGGGGAGATTCTGCCCAGAGCCTGCAGAGGAGCACGGCCCTATTGACACCTTGATTTTGGCCTTCTGGTCTCCAGGACTGTGAAATAATTTATTTTGGCTGTTTTAAGCCAGCGAGCTTGTGGTCATTTGTTACAGCAACCACAGGAAGCTCATGTAGTCTTCATAATGCCGGTGAGGTTAGTGTCACGCCTCCATGTGGTCATGGGGAATGCAAGAGTACAGTAAAGGATGTTTACAAGCAGTCCTGGCTTGGACCCTGAAGCTCGATCCTGAGAAAGCAGAGACGACCCCCCTGAGAAAGGCAGCAGGGAGGGGAGAGGTGGTCTGAGACTGTGGGGCAAAGACGCTCACTCCTTCCTGCTCCCTCTCTACCCTCACTTTCTACGAGCTGGATGTCGCTGTGCAGTTACCTGCCTTGTGGGCTTTCTGGAGAGTTATTTGGACCTGGGTTTGAATTTCGACTCTGCCCCTTTCCAGCTGTGTGATACGGGGACGATGCCTTCCCCTCCCTGAGCCACAGTAACCCTATGGGATGGGGTTAATCATCCTTCCCTGGTGAGTTAGTGTGCGGATTAGAGAAGCTGTTGCATGTCAAGTGTGTGTCACTGCTCCTGTGCAGTGACAGGAAGCACTTAATACTTGGTGGCTGAAAACACACCACATTCTCTTTTGAAATCTTAGTTTCCTTCTCTGTGAAATGGGTGCGCTAAGTGTCGACATGGCGAGGTCTTGGGAGGGTGAAAGCTGCCTGCATGTGATGGGCACTCAGTAGCTGGGAATGGGTACCACGAATACTGCTGCTCCCGAGAGCAGAGACCCCTGGATTCAGGTGTGGCCTCAGGGCTGCGGCGTGCAGACCCAGCCTTGGAGATTTCTGCAACCCCGTACCCCGTGACATCAGGAGGCCTAGCCTTTCCACCAGTGCCTAGAATGTTGGCCGAGGTGGCCTGAGGTTGCCCCATGGCCAGGCCTTACACAGATATCAGGCCTCGGCATTCCTTCCAATGCCGACCTGGCCGGTTGACCTCACCTACTGACCTCACCCAGACAGCTCGCTCACCTGAAGCCGTGCCTAACTGCCCGACAGAGGCGATGAAAGCATTTCTCCGCTTTGGAGATCCAACCTTCCACAATTCCTGGACACGCACTTCCTGGGGAAATGCGGCTACACGGGGTGGTTGAGGTAGGTGTCGAGCACCAGTGTTCTTTCTGGTTTCTCACCTTTTTACATCCAGAGAAGCCGTTTATTTTGTTGACTCCAGATGAGGATATTTTTTCAGATTGTAGAGGGAACTAATAGAAATATCTAGGGCCTTTTTGTCCTCTGTCTTCTGGTTCTATTCAGGCCCTCGGTGGACTGAATGAGGCCCACCCCCGTGAGTGAAGGTAGAGCTTGTTTACTCAGTTTACTGGTTCAAATGCTCATGTCTTCCAGAAACACTCTCCTAGACATACCCAGAAAGAGTGTTTTTCCAGCTATCTGGGCATCCCTCAGCCCAGCCAAGTCGACACTTAAAATGAACCATCATAGTCCGTAGGGGCGGGGGCAGGACTCACAGCCCCCTACTCCAGACCTGGGCCCTCAGCCACTGTACTGTGTTGCGCTGGCTGGGAGGTGAGGCTGGGTGGGACAAGCAGGGCCTGGCGTACGGAGAGATGGGGCTCTATTGACTAGACTTCAGCAGGTGTATGGTTGTGAGTGAGTGTGTTTGTGTGTGTGTTGCAGGAGGAAGGAGTGGGGAATAACCTGGTGATTTTCTTAGTCACCCTGGTGGCACAGAGACTGGAACTGTGGGCTCCAAGAGGCCAATCCTAGTGCCCAGCAGGGACTTTTGCCCATGGGAGTGTGGCCAGGAGGATGGATGGCCAATCCTTTGGTTGGAAAGTGAGGGTAGCAAGAAACAAGTGGCTCATTTAAGCTGGGGGGATAGAGGATGGTTTGACAAAGGAGCTCCTGCACTGGTTGCAAGGATGGACAATGCCTTGGGCTAGCATCATCAGGGAGCCCTGAGCCCCTGGGTCTGAAGGTCAGAGGGGGCCACTGCTGGGACCTGGAGGGAGGGGGAGCTGGTAGGAGGGGGAGCTGTGGCCTTTTCTGGAGAGGGATGCAGCCAGCTGGTGGTAATCCAGTGGGCAACTGTGGGAGGAACAGATACCCACCCTTGCTGCCCTCCTGCCTCTGTTCTTCTACGGGCGCCTCCAGTGGTGGAACCAAAAGGAAACCAGGATCCTACTGATGTCTCCATGCAGATCAGCCCCCCAGCCACATCAGGGTAGGGAGGGGTGGAGAGTAGATGTGAGGGTAAATGGGACCCTCCAGCACATGGGGTTTGCTTGTTACGTGGTGCGGTTTTTATGTGGACGCAGACACCCGCTCGTGTCAACCAAGGCGAGATGAACAGGTCTGCACCCCCAGCACTTGGCCAGGTGCAGCTGTGGTCACCCACCGCCAGCCTGCCTGAAGTCCTCCCTGGGGGTAGCTCGAAGGGTCCTTTTGAAAGCAAAGCCCATGCTGTGCATGATGTTTCAGAAATCACCAAGACACTCAGGCAGACAGGGGAGTGTGGACATGTTCTTTGGAGACCTCGACCATCCTTGTGTATGGCTGGCCTTCAGCTTTTCATTTTGAGGGGACTCTTTGTCTGTGTGCGATGTGGTCTGCATGTTTGGTCTCACGTGCTCCTCGGCCGCATGGTGAGCCTGCTGACAGCGTGCTCGCCATGTGCAGGTGGCTGGGCACGGGGTCCAGGGCAAATGTCAGTCTCAGCACAGGTTCCCACCCAGCAGATGGAGAGCCACACTCAACCATGAAAGACACACGGTCCTTGTGGCCTCCTCGCCCCACCGCATGGGCCCTGGCACACAGTTGGTGCTTAATAAATGTGTGTAGGAATGGACTTCGGGAGAAACCTGCTGAGCAGATGGAGATGGCCGCCTGACTGACAGGGACCCTGACAGCCCAGCAGTTGCATTGTGTTTTTGAGAGAAAACCATTGGGGCAGAACGAGAGGGAAATGGGTTGAACCGTGTGCCCCTTATCAGTCATCTGGACGTCCACATGTGAGAGAAAATGTAGCCAATGTCCAGGGCGTGGCCCCTGCCCACCCGCAGCCAACTGGTGGGCCGGCTTACGTCAGGGCTTCTGGTGAAGGGAGGAAAAGCGGATCACAGGCGGTCTCACCTCTGAAGCTACGCCTGCCAGGCCTCGTGCCCAACACCTCATGTCTATCCTGCTGCAAAGTCTTCCCGAATCCTGAGGCAGAGGGCTTCCACTCCCGCTTTACAGGCGAGGAAAGGGGCTCAGAGAGGTGGAGTGAGTCAGCCAAGGTCACGCAGCTGGGACGTGGCAGGGTTGGGTGGAAGTCCGTGGTCCTGGCCCTTTCAACCACATCTTGCTGCCTCCTGTCAACCTATGGGAAGGTTCCCGGCTGCCCTCGCGGGCCGGTTGCTTCCAGCCTCTGCACCTCTGCTCACACTGGCCCTCCTCCCGTCTAGGCCTTGCTGGAGTTGTCGGGACAGGTCCAGAGCCCCGATCTCCCTGATTTGGCATCTTTGATGGGAGTTCTCCTCGGTGGCACATCGTTGTGGGAGTGTGGAGTGTGTCTACACCCCTCAGACTCCCACTGTACCCCCACTGAGCACCCTCCATGGCCAGGCTCCAGGCTGTACCTTGTGATTCCAGCCACTCCTGGCCCTCGAGAGTGCCCCCCACAGACAGCCCCAGGATAACCATGACACTCATGTTCAGAGGGCACAGGGAGACCTGGGGCCCATGGAGGGCCCTCACTCACCCTCGGGTGGTGAGGGACTTGGGGGCAGAGGCCAGGAAGGCTTCCTGGAGGAGGTGACAACCATGCCTGGCCTTGAAGGGTGAGCAGGGTGTGAAATGGTGGTTCTCAGTCCTGGCTGCACATGAAATCTCCTGGGTACCTGTGGCCCTGGGCCCTGAGATTCTGATTCAGTTGGTGTCGGGTGGGACCAAGGCGTTGGTATTTGGAAATCTCCCTGAGTGATTCTAGTGGATTGAGAAGCACTACCTTAGGGTGAGGAGGGATGGAGAGGATGGGGGCTGGGGGTTTATTTCAAGGCGCCGAGTTCTAAGGCAGCACAGAGGCTGCTGGAATGCAGGCAGGGAGGGCAGGGCTGGTGGAGGTTGAGGCTGGGGGAGGGTGGGCACCAGATCCAGAAGACTGTGGACACCGGCTCAGGGGGCTTGCACTTTACCAGAAGGTATGAGGGGAGGGAGGGCACTGAAAGTCTTGGTGGCGGAAGAGGCTGCTGGGCTCTGGGCTTTGGAAAGTCCACTGGGGGCCTCAGGGTGAATGCTAGATGCTGGCAGTCAACAGTCGGGGTCAGAGACTCACAGGGGTGGGGTGGGGGAGTGAGTTGAGGGTGGAGCCAAGCAGGAGTGGGTGGGGCCATTGGATCCCTCACCTGAGAGGTGCTGGACACTGGGGGCTGGGGCACCAGGGAGCCAGGAGCAAAGGGAGATGCCCAGGGTTCAGGCCTGAACACTCAGGACAGCCAGACAGAGCCACTAGGATGCGGTGGGGACAGAATGAATAGGGCATGGTCCCCGTCCTCACGCCAGCCATTGTGTGCATTTCTGGGCGCACCCTGATGCCCAGGCTGCCTGGAATTTAACTCGTGGCTGTTTTTAAAATCAGTATAATTTAATTTCGAGAGATCGGCTCCCCCCTGCCCTCCCCCTCAGCTGCACCGTCTCTAAACAGAGAGACACCTGAAGCTGTGGCCATTTGATGCATCATTAAATATACCTTCTCACACTCGGCACAGAAACCCTGATACAGTTTCACCTGTTAACGAAATAAATGACTCAATTAACAAGATGAAAAACAGCAGTGTGGTGGCAGGCCCACTTGGTGGCCAGAAAAAAAAAGCCCGGAGAAGAATTATCCCAGCAGGGAGTTAATGCTGGTGGAGGCCCCGTGCTCGGGGGGCGCCTGCCAACTGCCAGCCTGCCAGCCCAGGCTGGACGGGGCCTGCTGGCTGCTGCTGCCACGGGGGTCGCCCGCGTTCTGGGCCAGGGCCCGGCAGGGGCTGTGGGGTCCAGGGGAGCTCCCTGAGCTGAGCCCTGCATTATTCAGTTGGGCCAGGCCAGAGTGTCAGTGTGCGCCTGTGTGTGTGTGCGCGCGTGCATCCCTGCCTCTGCCTGCCGCGGTACAGAATAATCACAGTCATCTTTGTCTTTAATGATGAGACACCCCCATGCCAGGCTCTCTGCTAAATCTTTACATATTTTATCTCTGAAGGACAGAGGAGTGACCTGGGAGGCAGGACACTGCGTTCTGAGTTCGCACTTTGTGTAGTTTTGGATTAACAACTCCTCTCTCGGCCTCCATTTCTTGGACTAGGGCAAGAGCGTCAACTGGGAGGCAGGGGTCTGTGGACGGGTCTAGGAACCTGGCTGTGAAAATGAGACTGCACTTGGTTTTCACCAACCTCTACCTGAGACGGAGCCCTGTGGTTAGTCCGGGGACAACATTACCTAGGCACAGTATTGGCACTGCCCGTGACTTTGTTACCAACAGGAATCCCAGATCTCTTCATTTTCCATGGTGGTTGTTGCAGAAATTTCAAAATGCCGTTGATGCTCCTTGCTACTTTGAAATTATAGTAGTTATTAGACCCTCTGGCCGGGTGTGTTATTTAATGCGTTAATAAAGGAGTACATGCACTTCTAGATCACAAATCTGTTTTTAATATTTGATAACTTGCAAAATAATTGGTTTCCTTTGTCATTGTGTGTATTTTATCTTATGCAGGCAAAACTATCTTCTGAGAAAGGGCTGTGGGTGTCACTTATCTGTCAGAAGGGTCCATGGCATGAAATGGTTAGGGACCCCTGGGCTAGAGATTTCCAAGGGTCCCTCAAACTTCGATGTCTTCGTGGAGCTAGACCTGTCATCACAATGACAACAATGAGTTTCAGAGTGCTTACTGTGTGCCAAGGTCACTGTTATTTTTTATCGAGGTATAATTGTGCATTCAAGGTCTTAAGTGTACAGGTTGATAAATTTTGACAAATGCATACATTCCTGCAAACAATCCTCCAATTAGATATAGAGCATTGCCACACCCATATAGTCCCTTCTGATCTCTCGTTGATCTGTCCCCTCCTTCCCGCCCCAAGCTAGAGGCAACTACTATTCTGTATTCTTTCACCATAGGTTAGGTTTTCCTCTTCTACAGCTTCCAATAGATGGATTCATACTGTTTGCACTCTTTGCACCTAGTTTCTTTTTAGCACACACCTAGGAGATTGACCCATGTTGTCTCATCTATCTGTGGTGCACTCCTTTGTGCTGTTGAATAGTGTTTCATCATATGAATTAATTCATTGTGTGAGTTGTTCCACAGTTTCTCCATTCTTGCTCACATTGATGAATGTTTGAGTTGTTTATGTATATTGCTATTATAAACACGTGTACAAATCTCTTGGGTAAATACCAAGGAGTGGAATTGCTGGGTCATGTGATAAGCATATGTTTATCTTAATGAGAAAGTGCTAATATTTTCCAAAATAGTTGGACCATTTTGCATTCTCACCAGTAGTGTGTGAAAGTTCTATCTGTTTCATAGTCTTGCCAACATCCAGCATTATTGGTCTTCTGGTATTAGCCGCGTGTGAGGGTGCGTGGTGGCATCTCATGTTGATTTTAAGTTTTTACTGGTGTTGTTTAATTGGATCCTCGAGGCAGCAGTCTGTGCAGTGTGTGCTCTTCCTATGCCCGCTCTGTGGACGAGGAGATGGCATTGCAGAGCAGGGAGTCATTTGCATGGTGGTGGGGCCACGATTGGAAGGCAGGCCATCAACTGTGGGGAGGGGGGACCACGTCCTCTCTGAGGTCCCTCCAGGTCCAAGACCATCTATGAATATGACTCCTTGTCCTGGAGCCTCTACCGTGATGCGAGACCTTCTCCAGGCCCCGGGATGGTCGGGTTCAGAGGACCTCCATTCATCGCTTTTGCTCTCCAAGTGGGTTGGTTTGACTCTTGAGGTGAGGACACTGACAGGAAGACAGGATGTAAGGAACTAATATGCCTTCAAGATGACCACGATCCAGGCAATGTGCCAGGTGCTGCCATAGCTTCCAGGAAGTATCTCCCAAGGTGGACAATATCATCCCCATCTTACAGATGAGTAAACCGAGGCTCATCCTCAAGCCAACCTGTGACTAGGAAGTGAGACCGAACACTGCACGTTCAGAGTTAGTGGGTGACATAGATGGTGAAGGTCATTCTCAGATCTCGGAGGGAGGCCCCTGGGCTGGTGCAATTGGGGGGGCTTCAAGGAGGAGGATGTGACCGGTTGGGAGCACATCATGCAGGGCTGGGCATGGAGTAGACTAGAGAGGATGGAGGGAGGGGCCAGATGGCACAAGAAAGAGTATTTCGCTAGAGTGGAGGATCCTGGGGTTGGGGACGCTGGGGAATAGAGGCAGAGAACAAATTTTAAACGTGAGTTCTGAACTTGAATCCTTCTCAGTGTTGGAGGGAGACGAGATGTGAGTAAGAAAGGAAAATCCTAGTTTACGTCCCTCTAAATGGGACACAGCTCTGAGACCGGACCACACCTTTTTAAGTGAAGTGACACATATCAGGTTTTGCTTATGTTTTTTAAATGGACCCTACTGTCACAACTGTTTATTTCCTGCCCCCTCTAATGAAATATACATCACAAATATATTTTCAAATCATGAGTCTTCTGCGTCTTTTTCAAAATACCCTTTTGCATGAACATATGACTTATTTTTATATCTGATTTCCAATTATTAGCCCTTTAGTGATTTCAATATTTTGCTAGAATTAATAATACTGCAATGAACATTCCTGTAGCTAAATCTTTTTCTATTGTGCCAGTTCCTTAGGATACATTTCTTGAGAGGGATATGTACCTTTTTGGCCTGTTGACACACATTGCTAAATTGCCCCCCAGAAGGGAAGGACCAAATTAGGCTTTCCTGAACAGTTCTGGGGACCCCCATTTTGCTGTTCCCTGATCAATGCTGTAATCTTTTTATTTTTAATAACTTTGCTAAGTTGGTAAGAAAAAAGAGAACTTTGTTGTTTTACTTTGCGTTTATTTGATTGATGAGGAAGCTAGACAGTTTTTTATAATCTTGGAATTTGTAGATTTTTTCCTTTTTGGGAGTTGCTCGTTCATGTCCGGCATCTGTTTTTCTTCCCCAGATGTTGCCTGAGTGGCGAGGGGGGTGTGGGCTGGTCACGTGTGCTCCATCTGCATGACCGCCTACTGCGGGGGGTGGTGTGAGAGAGCCTGAGATCGCAGAGCGTGTGCCTGTGCCGGACACATGATGGGGTCCTCTGTCCATTCTTTCTCCAAACAACCACCAAGGTGGGCTCGAGATCCCAAGGGAAGAGATGTCACAGCCAAGCCTGAGCAGGAGCCGGCTTTCTCAAGTGGAAGTCCCCCAGCTCCCTGTCCAGACACCCATGCCGTCCAGCTAGGGGGTCTCAGGCCACCATACCCTTCACTCATGGCATTTCCCAAAGTGGAACCCCAGTACCAGGAGAGAAGGATTTGGCGGCCAGATAAGTCTGGGAAACCCTGTATATTCCACCCTCTCTTGGAGAGTCACAAGGGAAATTCACATACTAAAGGACCTGAGAAGTCCTGTAGCGGGGAAACCTGCTTCCCTTTATTCAGTGCAGTGCTTACCTCTCTTGATTGACCATGAGCGTCAGCCTAGCAGCATCTGAGGACACCCTTGGTGTAGTATAGACATGGAGCAGACAGTGAATTTTTCATGTAAACGTAGCCATGGTTTCCACCTGGCAGTGCAGATCCATTTATGCCTCTCACCCTCCAGACCAAGCTCGTGTGCCCCTTCGCTGCTTCCCTGCTTCCTGAAGCCTGTCTGGAGTGAACGGCCTCTTCCAGGAGCCAGAGGCTTTCTCACCCTTTTTCCAGAGGAGCCAGGCTTTCCCTGCTCCCCTGCCTTGCAGCTGGAGCCCTGTCATGCTGTCGTTTTTATTTCCGACTTGCTGGAACTCCTGGGAGGGACCCGGTGCTTCATGCATTAAGCCTCATGCTAGTGCCCCTCTCCCTTCTCCCCCCGACCCCTCTCCCCTCTCCCCCTGGCCCCGCCTGGGGGACCTCATTTGTCCTCTGCTCTTCTCTCTCATTTCAGTGAGTGATGAAAAGTTCTAAGGATCAAACGACGCTGCGTGTCTAAGGATGGAGCCAAATGCCACCAAACTGGCAACTTCTGAAAGCTGAACTCAGCAGTACTGTGCCGGACGCCAGGCTGAGAAAAGGCGCGGGAGCGGAGAAGAGCCTGATGAAAACGTGGTCGTCTGTGGTCCTCGCGGGTTGTTGGAGCTGAGCTGGCCGCGGGGACTGTCTTTTCGGTTCATATGTTTCCCTTAAGCCTCACCTACTTCAGCGTGCATTGCAGCCAAGGACCTGGTTTCTTTTGATCTGGGTTGGGGGTCACCTCCCTGCTCCATCTCACTCCCCAGCACTGCTGGCCCCTTTCCATCTTCTTAAGTTCTGGAGTAAATAAAAGGGCAAAACCTCCCTCCCAATGGCAAATGCAGCCTTTTCAATGTGGTAATGTGTGTCTTTCTTGGGCCCTGGAGACATTTCTGTCCTGGCACCCAGTGACATTTTAAGTTTGACGGGTCCCCCTTTTCTGCCAAAAATGGGGGCAAGTGAACATATTTTGGCGGTGGCAGAAGAGAACAATGGAGAAACTCCTAGGAGCTCTAAGCATCTTCTCATGGCCTTTTGCATAAATTCTCCCTCCAACCCAGCCAGCAGCCCCCTGCACGTGGCTTTGCCTCTCTGAGCCCCAGCGCTTCATCCATGCGACGGAGCTAAGGTCACAGACCTCATGGGGTTGTTGGGAGAAGGAAACAAGGCTCTGCATGAACGACGCCCACCCTGGGGTGGGGCTGAGAACAAATGCCCTCACCTTCTCCCGGAACAGCCAAGTGAGAACCTTCCACCCTCACGTCAGTGGGGCATTTGTCCATCAAATAGAGGGAATGATCGTGTGAGTTCTGAGAGAATATATGACAAAGCACTTCACAAACTGTAAGGCACTGTGCACACGTTAGGAATTCATCTTATCCCGAATACCACCAGGTCTTTACAACACAGGATGATGCGGTCTTAAACGGGTCCTTGCAAATATAGGTCATTGATTTCCCAGCCCATGAAAATAATCTACAATTGAAGGGTTCTACAGTGTCTCTATGGAGGTGGTGTGGTGTTGACAAAAAATAGGCCCTTGGGAGCCAGACAGCCAAGGTTTGAAACCTGGTGCCACCACTTCACAGCTGTGTGAACTTGAGCAAGTTTGCATTTCTGCAGCATGGTTTGCTCATCTGTAAGCTGAGAACACCGCTGACTAACAAGGTCTCGGAGCTCCAATAAAGTTGCGGCTGTGAAGGTGCTCTGGTAACAGTAAAGGGCTAGAGAAACGTGCCAATCATGGCTCAGAGGAAATTGTGATGTGCTGGGACACGCACTAGGCTCGGGGTCCTTGGGCAGGTCAGCTGGTAGCCTGGCCTCAGGTTCCTTAGCTGTCAGATGGAATGAGAGGGAGGATCAAAAGGCCAGGAAGTGGGCAACAGCCTCTGCAAAGTGCGAAGCCCCAGTGCTCTCATTATCCTTGGACTCGGAGGGGCTGTGAGCTCAGCTCCCATGTGCAGGAGAGCTGCTCACGGGGAGTGCCAAAGAAGAGTCCAAGCCAGGGCCCACGACCCAAGTCAACTAATGGGAGGGACCCAAGCCCAGGAAACAATGAGAACAATGCCAGGCAGGTGATTGATTTTGAAACTCAACCTGTACAGGGTAAAAGCCTGCACACAGGCAGGCCAGAATAGATGGAAGGAATTGATGTCCTTGGGAATCAGATCTGAAGCTCCCAGTTGCAGAGCTCAGTTGCCACAGGCATTTTGGTGATGGTGGACTGAGGACCTGCAATGTGCCAAACTTGTGCAGACATTGTGCCCATATCAGCCCTTCAAATGGGCTAGTCATGTGTCAGATGTCAACCTACCGTGCTCCGCCTTAGGGACTCTGCACTGACTTGCTCCCAGAGCTGAAAACGGCAGCCCTTGGGACACTTGACCATGCTGTTTTGGCCACGGCAGGCAGGGCAGGGAGGATACCTTATCAGATTGGAGGTTTTGTTTTGTTTTTCCTCTTGGAAATTTCTCTTGGGATTGGGACACAGAGAGGTTGAATTTGGTAGCTCTGTGGACTTGGCCTATGGAGGGTTGACAGCCATTCAGAGGGGCCTCTGGTGGCCTGGGTGCCAGCTGAAGAAGTCAATCTCTAGAGAGAAGAGTGGAGAGAGGGGAGAAGCAGAGATGGGAGACAAGGAGACCCCAGAGAAAGAGGAGAACGTGTGTGTGTGTGTGTGTGTGTGTGTGTGTGTGTGTGTGTTGGGTAGGGGGAATAAAGCTATAGAGAGACACAGACTTTCTGTTTTCCAGACCAGGCCCCAAGATTTTCAGCCACACTTTGTTTTCCTCCTGCCCTGAAATTTCCAGCGGCACCCTTGCAGTGGCTCCCTCTCCCACCCAATCCCTCACCCCTCCGCCCCGTGTTTGCTTGAGCTAACTGAGTGGAGGTCTGCTCCTTGTAGCCATTGTACCCTGGACAGTCCAAGCTGGTGCCCTCATTTTACGGCTGCAAAAACTGAAGCTCCGAGATAGTTACCCAAAAGGCCAAGTGGGCCTTAGGTCTGACACCTGTGCTCCTGCCAGCTTTTCATGCTGCCAAGCTGCCTCGCTACACGTGGCTTCCATGACAAAGACCATTGCTGGCTCCTGAAGCATGATGGC
Organism: Ceratotherium simum simum; assembly: GCF_057802395.1. Classification (NCBI taxonomy): domain Eukaryota; kingdom Metazoa; phylum Chordata; class Mammalia; order Perissodactyla; family Rhinocerotidae; genus Ceratotherium; species Ceratotherium simum. Next base: position 7,228,172 of record NC_141923.1, read on the forward strand.
TGGAGACAGCGTCGCGTGTAGAGGGATAAGCAGAGAGCAGGCTCTCCAGGAGGAGGGGACGAGCTGATGAGCTAAGACTATTTTCTCTGAAGGTCTCAGCTGACCACGCCCTGGAGCCAAGAGGGCATGTTTGGGTACCGCATGGGTGTTGGATGTTTGGGTTCCATGTTGACGTTCTCTGGGTGGAGCAAAGACTCCAAAGACATGGAGATTCCTCAGGAGGAAGACCTCTGAATTGGGCACCAGCTCCTTGAGGCCAACATCTGGCACTGTTCCCCTCTGCTCCTTCTAAGTGTCCCTCCCAGTCTGAATTAAGAGCTGGGCGTCCCTGGGAGACAAGGAGTGCAGGCCACAGGGGTGGGCTGAGAAAGGGCGCACAGGAGGCCCACACTCCTCCAGGAGCCCCCTGGGCCCGAGCTCTGCAGCATCTGGTCGGCCCTGTCTCTACATACCCCCCACAGCCTTCCTCTTCTGACTTCACTCCTGCTGAGCTGTGAGCTCCTGCAGACGGCTTTGTGCCTCTGGAACATGGCCGAATATTTTACAAGTGATGAATGAATGAATGCTTGTTGAGTGAGGCAAGTGCTGGAGGAGAGTGGAAAGCAGACAGGGCTTCCTAGGATGGTACTGGGGAGAGAACCTTGGGGGCTCTGGAGGGCCACAGTCTTGCTTTTGAGTGTGTGCTATTCCTGTGATCTTCCCATTGGGAGACACGCTAAGACCTCAGAAGGGAAAAGGTGTGGGGTCTTATATTTCAGAAGAGCTCCTGCGGTTTTCAGAATGCAAAGTATTTCTCTGTGGACGAGGACGCAGGTGGGCTTTCCCTGTCACGCCCTGTGACCGTCGGTGGAAGGTAAGAAAGGACTCTGGGGAGGCAGCCTGGGCCCCAGGATTAACCTGGGGACTTTCCCAGTGAGAAGAAGCCTCTGGCCTCCTGATGAAGTCTGAGCCCCCGTGACCTGCAGAGAAGACTCTGGGAGAGCCCTGCTGTGCCCCTCCCTGCTGTCTGGACTGCCTAGGCCTTGGTCAGTCAACATACATTGGACTGTGTAGGATCTCAAACTGGTGTCTCCTGGCCTCGATATATGCTGATTCCAATAAAGCAACCCAGGTCAGATTTGCTCCTAATCCCTAATTGCCCAGCGTTGATAAGAGGGCAAGCCTGCCTTTGTTAGACAGTTCATCTGGAAGCCTCCTTACCATCTTCTGTGGTTGATTCCAGTTGTGTTTTCTGTTCTGCGTGTGGCAAATGCCCCGTGCTGACTCAGGAGCTGGGCTGGGCTTCCAGATAATCATGCTTACCGCTGGCGCATCAGACAATTTCCAGGGTTTCTAGTTCTCTGGGGCTCTGGCCAGAGGGACTTGCTGATTTGTGTTCTACAGAGAATCCCACTTTTTTTCTCTCCAGACCGTTTTCCTCCCTTTTGTATTCCTGGTCCCCAGTTATTACTTCATAATCTCAAAGGCTTATGTCATGGAAAATCCTGGAGTCAGAAGGAACTGGGTTTGAAACCTGTTCTGCCTCTCACGTGTTCTGATGGGCAAGTTATTTCTCTTCTCAGGCCTTCTTATGCTAGGTGGGGCTAAAATAGCTTGCACTGGAAACTTATTTTGAGCAGCAGATGAGATAAGCACATAAAAAGGCTTTGTAGATTAAAAAAAACTCTACATTTTCTCAAGTACTGCTAGTTAATTAGTTAAAAATGAGCTGTCCATTGGAAGACATTTAGTCAAAAATATGCTAACTGCATATTTCATTTAGTCATTCTGCAATTATTAGGCACCAACTGTTTTCAATGCAGTGCTATTTATTCTGTTGAAAACAAAATGGCTTAAGATGCCATCTTATAATCTGGTAACATAGAGGACACGGTATTGATAATGACAATGTCCCTTCATCTGAGTTAACTCTTTTTCTATTTTTATCCTACTAAATGTATTTTAGTAAATCAATTTAAAACATGTTTGAAATAATCAAACATATGGAAGAAACACGGATTTTAAAAATCCAGTTGTTTGGCATTGAATAGAAAGTACCATGAGCCATGGGGTTCTCAGCATTAGAGCATCAGACCTCCTCTGGGTGCCCTAGGGGGTCCTAGGTCTTAGGTTGGATGATTTAACCATTAAAAATGGCTGAGATGGCAGCCTTACGTCCAGGGCCAGCTCATGGGTGTGTGACCTGCACATAGGGTCCCACATTTGGGGCCCCACACTTGGTTTACTGCTCTGCTTTGGCTGTCTTGAAATTTGTAATAATTTTATCTTTGAACTTGTGTTTTGTAGGTGGCATCCAGTGGGACGATGGAGCATGTGTGCCAGCAGAGGAGATATGCACAACATGCGTGTCCCTGTTCCCTGCTATATTCACGTATATCATTCATGATGCCCCATGAGCACAGAATGTCAGTGGACCCACGACGCTTTGAAGTTTAGACAGTTGTCAAGACTAGTACAAAGGAAAGCATGCTATGGAAGCTACTAGCTTCCGTGGAACGTTGGTAGAATGTATGTGCATGGATCAAGAAGTGAAATGGGAACTTCTGAGTTAGTTTCCTGCATCGTTTCCACTGTCGTGGTAAGAATGAAATGTATACGCATGCACAAGCTGTGAAATATGAGTTGTGTAATTCTGGTGATTCTACACATGAGTTAAATGCTCTTATACTACATTTGAAACTGGAATTGCACAATATAAAGATGAATGATAAAATTCATGCCAATAATTGAAAAATTTAATTTTTGTTTACTAAACAGAAACAACATGACCAGCAGAGAGAAGATTGTGGAAGAAAGGATGAGGTTGTATTTTAGTACCTCTCAGGGCATGCTTTCCTACTTTCTAAACAAAGGTCTCTGTATTTACATTTTGCACTGGACCCCAAAAATTATGTCACCACCCCCGACCAAGTCTCTTATTGGGACTGAGACCTAGAGATACTGAATCATACCTCTCAGGACAAGAGATCCATAGAATTTCAAACAATGAAGTCTTCAGAGTTGGAGTGGGGTCACTTTGCCAAGTCTTCATGGGAATAATCAATTGGCAAGAAGGATTATCTTTCTTTGGGAAGTTGCATTTTCTTCTGAATTATTTACATCTGGGAGGCTTCTTCTCATGGTGGACTACGGCCCAGGGAAGGGAAGTGACTTGCTCAAGGTCACACAGCTCATCAGAGGCAGATCCCAGCCCAGGTAACCTATGTGCTGGTGGCCAGAGTCCTTAACCATTTTTCTCTGCTCCACTCTCCAGGTGGGCGCCTTCCCTCATCTGTCCCCTTTTGGTTGTGCAATGGGACATCCATCCAACACTCAGTGAGGCCCCCCTGGTGTTGCATTGTGTGTCTGGTGCTGGGAGGACAGCCATGCTAGCAAGGAGTGTGGCCTGTGGTTATGAGCTTGGTCTCCGGAGGGAGACAGACTTGGGTTCCGACGGCAGCTCCCCTCTCGTTAGCCAAGTGATGGTGGCCACATATATAGGGCATTTACAGAGCGCCCGCCATGCATAAGGCCTGGGGGTGCGGTGGTAAGCAGGCTGATATGGCCCCTTTCCTCTGGAGTTTAGAGTCTAGGGAGATAGATGTCAACAAAACAACTGTAAAATATTTACTATATATTTATGTGGTCAACGCTATGAAGGAAATGTGCAGGGTGCCAGGAGAGGTCGTCATGGAGCAAGTTGCTTAGCTTTTTAAGCCTCAGTTTTCCCCTCTGCAAAACGGGGGTAATGAAACCCATCTTGAGGTTTGCTCAGAGGATTAAAAGAGACACTGTGTGTAACCCACTTCTTTCTTTTTAGGGAGTTGTTATTTGAGAAGCACATAGCTGGGTTACTTTACGAATGTCACTCTCCTTCCCTTTCTGTGAAAACGGACAGAGGTTGCTGATGACTATATTCTGTCCTCCAGCCCTCTGTTGAAGCTCTTCTCTGAAACGAATCAGCTGAACATCCAAGCGGCCAAACCTACACCCATCTTCCATGACTGTGTAGGGCCATTTCTTTCAGGAAGCTTCCCTTCATCTCATAAGGGGCATGTAGTTGACCCTCCTCTCTAATATCTCATCCTGGACCAGTTGGGGTGCTTTTGGTAACATTCAACAGAAAATCCAGCCCAGAGAGTCTCGCCTCCTGATGGGCTTTGCTGTCACACTTAACTGCAAGTTCAGAGGTGTGTGGGTTTCAGGTGCTGAATATCGGGAGATATTTGGCTCTGATTCTTTGGGATTCTCTGGGTCCTGCTGGATGTGTGACCTCCACCCTTGGGCTGGTAGCAAGATGGCGGCAACAGCAACTCTTGCTTCTCATCATCCCGGAAGACTTTTCCCAGCAGCCCCTGGGAGAGGCCCCTCATGTTACATCTCATCGGCCAGAATTGGGTCACATGTCCATACCTGAACTCCTCATGGGCTCAAGGACTGGAGGTGTCCCCACTGGTTTAGACCAGTCATGAGCTCTCCTGGAGCTGAGGTCACTAGCCCCAGGGTTGCACGGTGAGCAGGTGAACAAACTCAGGGCTTCTGACAGGAAGGGAACAGCAGGGGTAAGGACGCTGAAAAGCTGCCTCACCTTCTCTCTGTGTCTCACACTGCTTGTTTATTCATACTTCCTGCCCCTCTTCTGGATGCCTGAAGATCAAGGCCGGAGTCTGGCTTATGTTTGAGTCTTCCTCACTGCCGAGCACACCAGCTACAATCCTGGGAGGGAGCTGATTAGCTTTTCCATTCTTTTTAGGGAGTTAAAACAAAACCCCAATTGCTACCAGCATATCATGAATATGTAGACACTGCCATCCGCGGTTGTCTTTTTTCGATTCCTTGGTGGTACTTTTTTTTGAACATTCACAGTGACAGCATGCTCACAAACCTGCTGCATCCACCGTCAGCAAACAATTTGATTTTGCAACAGTAACTGGTCACTGACGCGTGTTTACACTACCAGGAGGCAGCCATGTCACCTCTGCTGGGAAAACTGCCCTGTCCTCACCTTCCCGGTATCTTCTCCCAGATTTCATATCCTGGGGGGTTTCGCTCATGAGCCCAAATCAGGACAAGTTCTCTTTTTATACACAAAGGCACAAACAAGCAATATATACGAAAATAAAACCTACCTGCACCAGATCCTTTTTTATCGGTGGCATTTGCCTTCAAACTTCCAAAATTTGTTTCCAATCCATCCTTGAAATCCAGAGGAATTTTCTCTGGATCATTAGCAATGGAATGTCAACAGAAGCTAGGCCAGACACCCAGCAGAATAAATGGAAATGGAACCAAAAAGAGGAAAAGAGGGAGAATCAAAGAATCCTTGTCCCCTCCCTTCAAAAAGTCACACTTTGCTATTCCTCTCTCATATTCATCAATCACCAGAGCATACCCCCTAGATCAATGCATTAACTTGTTTGTTTTTTACAACGAAGGGAAACTTCATAGCCTCATCATTCATTGCAGAGTGTGGGGGAAAAAAACAAAAGCCAGCCACCGAAATTTGCATGGTGCTCAATTATACATTAGTGAACATCACTTGGCAATCTGTTCATATCAATTTAATTGGATTTTAATACTGCCTCTGATCTTGTTTTCTAATTAACAGCAGTGCTTGGAAATAAAGCAGAACCATGCACCCAGCAACACCTTTGATCTCGACCATATGGAGCTCCACCAAGCTCGGGAAAAAAACCTCCCTTGCCTCCACAGCGGCCGAGAGAAGCGGGGGCCCCCAGATGGCCAGATACCATGGACGCCCGCACCCTATGGACTGTCTCATCCTCTGATTGGTCCCCATGGCAAAGGCAGAGGACTCGCTTCTGGAACTGGAGGCAATCTGTGTCCCCAGACTTGGGCGAGGTTGATGATGTTCGCAGTTTGGATTTTGGGGACAAATATTTGAGTAAACGGACCTGACCCTGTGAGGTTTGGTTTAGAGTGGGGTCTTACTGTCAGAACAGAGTGGCAGTGGCGTGGGCTGGTACACGGGCCTTATATCCCTCATCAGAGTGCATCCTTAGACCTGCGTGGGGAGCTCATCAGGCTAGCCCTCCAGCCAAGGCTCTGGCTGAGGAAGCTCCCTCTCTCTGCCTCTTTTTCTCCTCTCTTTTTTCTCTGTTTCCTAAATCCTTGGGTCTCTAACCTTACTGATTTTCATCTTGTGGGTTGACCATGTGGAAAGCCGGATCACACCCTGAGACAACCTGGAAAAGAACAAGACCATGACCGACAGAGTCAAGGCGAGGTCCCAAGGGAAGCTGGACGGTGCAGGGGGAGCGGGTGGGACACGACTGGGGCCAAGGCCCCTTGCCCAGGACCTCTGTTCACCAGTGTGGGCGCTGGCAGGTTAAGAGGCAGTGTGGGGAGGTGGGTGTGGAGCACTGGTGAAGAGTACCAGCTCTTGGCAAACGATCCGTGGCCATGGTGATAGTCAGGTGACCTCGGATGTCACTTAGCCTCTCTGACTTACCGTTTGCTCGTGGACCGTTCCGCAATTCTGAAATCCAAAAACCTCCAAAAGTCAGTTCTTTTACAGGATGATAGCCAACTCGTTTGGCAGCAAAACCTGACCCAAGCTGATGTGACACTTCTGTAATCTTTATTTATCCTACTTAATGCAGATATTCATTCATTTTGCTACAGAAATAGTAACGTCTAGGATGATGAGGAGCTGCCCCAGACTCCACTGGGATATTATGTATTTACCTTTATAAAATCCACAATATTCTGGATTCTAAACTACATTGGAACCCCAAGGTTTGAGATAAGGGACTGTGGACTAGCACCTTCCTTAGGGATGTGAGTTAATCCACCCACAGCCGTGACCCTCAATTGAGGGGTTTACTCCCTGGTGGACATTTGCCAATGTCTGGAGACATTTTTGGTTGGTACAGCTTGTGTGTGGGTGTAGCTACTGGCCGCTACTGGGAGGAGGCCAGGGATGCTGCCAAACATCCTACCATGCACAGGACAGCCCCCACAGCAAAGAATTCCCTGGCCCCCAATGTCAGTAGTGCTGAGGTTGGGAAACCCTGCTCCATAGACGCCAGCTTTCTTCTCACTTCACCATTCTGAGCCTCCTTTTCTACATCACAACTGGAGAGAATGGACATCTGCCTCCAAGAGTTTTGGGGAAACCGTAGGAGATGGTAGACATGAATACTCCTTATAAACGTCACCACTCTATAGAGACATGAAGGGCCACTTGATTACCCAATGGATAAAATGTGTTTTCCTTAACCTTGTCTTCACAGAAAACGTTTAGTCGTCTATACACCCTAGTGCTAAGCAGTGTGTAAGCCACTTGGAGACTCATGGCCCCATTTTTCCAGAACTTACAATCTAGTTCTATCCTGTTACAGGTGACCATTTATAGTTTGTTCTATAATTTAGGCTGTTCTTGAAAGCAATATTTCCTTTGGTTTGTTTTAACCACTTTCTGAAGAACCCTTGCCAATGCACACACACCCCTTGATACTAATCAGGAAACTTTGATAACTGGGTTAAAGCTCCTATAAAGAAACTTAAATAGCAGGTCCTGCCTGGCTCCCGCATCTCCTGAGCTCCTCTCCCTCCAGCTGGGACCACTTCACCCCTACCCTAGGGCTTAACCCCGGCGCTGGCCTCTAGGACCAGCGTTGCCTGGCCGGTGGGGGCTGGGAGCAAGGAGCGCTCCTCTCTTAGCTCAGCATCACCTCTCCACGGGGTTAATCCACCCCTGCCCTTGGGAGTTGTTTGGCCTGTGGGTTTTGGCCTCGCCCCGGGTCCTGGTTTCCTAACAGGGTCCCAGGTTTGGGAATCAGGTTCCTCTGCTGCAGGTGCTTCCTGGTGACCCAGGTCGTTCTAGTCCCTTCAGGCTGGGCCCTGCCTTGTGCTGGTAGGACCTTCCCCCAGAAATTGGATCCCGGCTCTGGTCAATCAATGAACGAGACTATCCAGCTGTTGCCCTCCTGTTCCTGGACCCCTTGTCCATCCCTGACCTCTGCAGTGGGACATCGTATTTTATGGAATAGTTTGTTCTGGGATCCACAGGTCAACTCACACTGTCACTGCTGAGTGAGGTGACTTCTGTGAGCAGGCGCTCTGATCAACCACACTCCTCACTGGAGTGTCCCACACTCACGCTGCAGTCTGGCCATTTCCACATCACTTGTGCACCTACAGAAGTCACACAAGCTCCTCAGATGTCATCCGACCTTTTGACTTGGCTCAGGTGTTAGATCTACTTCTGCCCAGCTCACTACTTGCTTCCTTAAATATGACCATATACATCAGTCAGTAGAGGTAACAACCGTTGCTGGAATAACAACCCCCGAACCAGCTCTTAGGAGCTTAATAAAATAAAAGTTTATTTCTTGCCCACATCTTTATCTAATGAGAGTCAGAGGACTCTTCTGGGCAGTTCCTCTCCGGACAGGGACTCAGGGACCCTGGTTCCTTCCATTGCGTGGCTCTACTACCTTAAGATCCTATGCTTCCAGCCATGTGGAATGGAGGGAAAGAGAAGATGGGACCTTTTAGGGGCCTGGCATTGAACTGGCATATACGACTTCTGCCCACATTCCACTGACCAGAGTTCAATCACATGACCCGAACCCGACCTCGGTAGGGCTGGGAGCTATAATCTTCCCATGCATCCTGGAGGAGGGGATGGGATTGACAAGCCGTTAGCCAGTGTCAGCCACAGTCCACTTTTCTGGTGGTCAAATAGCTGTTAAACCCTTTCTATCACACATAGGAGACATTCACGCCCTCCCCAGGGGAGCAACCCCAAATACCATCCAATCCCTTCAAGCAGTTTAAGGTCCAGGTTTCTGGAGGATACAGAATCCTCTCCAGGCCCAGATGTGGCTCCTCATGGCCTGGTGACCTACGAACTAAAACTACAAGCTGCATATCTCCCTTACATCCAACACACAGTGGTGGGACAGGGGCTGCAGAATCACAAAAAACTCTTCCTTTAGGAAAATGGATGAACGGGAGGCAATAGTGTCCCGGATTTGCAGAAACTCTGAAATCTTCACCCTGGTGGACACTGTGAAGGCTCCCTGTACCTGGGGACTGAGAACTGTCCTTGGTTGGGTCCTGATCCTGGTCTCTGGGAGAAACTCCCTGGTTTGGGGTTCTCTATGGCTCCTGGCTCCATCCTTTTGGGGCTCCACCTTGTCCCTTCCTCCCTCTGGCCACATCTGAAGTGGTTGTTGGGGGACAACAACGCCCTCGTTGGGCGCTGTGCAGCCTTGAAGCCCACCTCCTGCTCAAGGAAAGGTTGGGGGCTTAAATGTGTGTGTGTGTGTGTGTGTGTGTGTGTGTGTGTGTGTGAGGAAGATCAGCCCTGAGCTAACATCTGTTGCCAATCCTCCTCTTTTTGCTGAGGAAGATTGGCCTTGGGCTAACATCTGTGCCCATCTTCCTCCACTTTATATGTGGGATGCTGCCACAGCATGGCTTGATGAGTGGTGTGAGGGTCTGCACCTGGTATCCGAACCCATGAACCCTGGGCCACTGAAGTGGAGCACGCGAACTTAACCACTACGCCACCGGGCTGGGCCACTGCAGGTGTGTATTTTTAATGCTAAGCAATTATTGATGGCCCACCATGAGTTTTTAAAAAAATATTTAAAAAATTGAGTTGTAATTTAAGTATAGTAAAGTTCACCTGTTAGTGGACATCTATTATATAGGTTTTGGTAAACACGTATAGTCATGTAACGACCACCATATTCAAGATTTAGAATAGTTCCATCACTCCCCAAATTCCATCATTCCTCTTTGTACTCAATCCCTCCTGCCAACCTCTGATCTCCTGTGGAATCGTATAGTCTGTAGCTTTGGAGTCAAACATCATTCACTTAGCACAATGCATTGGAGATGGATCCAGGTTTCTCCACATATCAAGACTACATCCTTTTTTACTGCCAAGTAGTATTCTATTGTATGGATTTTACCTTGTTTCCAGTTTGGGCTGGAAACATGAATAAAGCTACTATAAATGTTCACATACAGGTTTTTGTGTGAACCTAAGGTCTCATTTCTCTTGGGTAAATACCTAGAAATGGAATTACTGGGTCATATGGTAAGCGTATGTTTAATTTTATGAGATATTGCCAAACTGTTTTCCAAAGTGGCCGTGCTATTTGTACCCCTACCAGCAACGTGTAGGAGTATCTGTCACTTTCTTTCCTTGTTAACATTTGGTATTTTGTCTTTTGATTTTAGCCATTCTAATAGGTGTGTAGTTTGCATTTCCCTAACAATTAATGATACCCAGCATCTTTTCATGTGTTTATTTGCCATCCGTGTATCTTTGATGCGTCTCTTCAGATCTTTTGCTCATTTTGTTATTGAGTTCTTTCCTTATTTTGAGTTGTGAGTGTTCTTTATATGTTATGACTACAAGTTCTTTATTAGATGTGATTTGCAAATATTTTCTCCTAGTCCTTGGCTTGTGTTTTAAGTTTCCTAATGGTGTCTTTTGAAGAGCAGAAGTTTTAATTTTGATGAAGTCTGATTTATCAAGTTTTTCTTTTAAGATTGTACTTTAGGTTCTGCATCTAAGAAATCGTTACCTAACGCAAGGTCACAAAGATTTTCTCCTACGTTTTCTTCTAGAACAAAACGTGTTGTAAGTCTTGAACAGTGAAAGGCTTGTAACATTCCCTTTAGGTTTCTTTGGCAATGCACACCCCTCAAGGACTCAGTAAACTTCTGATCAGGTTGCTTAGCTTCATCCTGTGAACCTCGAACCACACCCAGAGTTCCTTGAAATGACAGGCCACACCCTTAATCTGATCTTTGCTTTAACGCTTTATCCAGCTCAGACGATTTACTGGGTCTTTACCCCTCCAACTTTTAGAATTCCATTTCTATTTGGGACTAGAAGAAGTTGACTTTTCAACCTGATAAGGCCCCCAATTTCTGGATTCTCTATCTTTTCCTATTCTGCTTGCCAAATGGTCAATTCTTTCCTGAGCTTATATCTTTCTTTATGATATTTTCCCAGATGCATCAATTGTATCCGACACATTACTGCTCTGTTTCTGAGCTTCCTCCCTAGAGCTGCAAGGCCAGTAGGCACAGGATCTGCTTTCCAAATTATCATGGACAACAGTATTGGAAAATGCTTGCCTCTGCATAACCTAGATGTCCATCCGTCCATCCTAATATATCTGTTTCTTCACTTCCCGTCTCTTGACTGATAAGCTGATGCCTTGTATTTTAGGATTTTAAAAGATCTTCAACCCCCTCTGTCTCCTGTTTTAATATCAGTCAGGATACGTAACACTAGCTGCTATAACAAACAACTTGGCATTTCAGTGACTCAACATAATAAAAGTTTATTTTTCACTCACATTAGCATCCCCTGAGGGTTGGTGGCTCTCCTCTAAGCACTGACTAAGGAAACTGGGCTCCTTCCATCATGTGGCTCCATTATTTCAGAGTCCTTCACCTCCATCCATGAGGACAGAGGGAAGAGAGAGAGAGGGAGAGATCATGGAGGACCACATGGTGTGCTCTAGAGCTTAGAAAGGTGCCCGTTATGTCAACCCCCATTCCATTGGCCAGAACCTAGTCACATGGCTCTAACGTAACTGTAAGAGATGCTACAAAATGTAGTCTTTCTGTGAGTCCAAGAAGAAGAAACAGGAGTGGTAGGATGTGGCTGCATGGACCCATTTCTTCGGCAGGGAGCTGAAGGCTCTTCCTTAAGTCAGATCTCTCTTTGCTCTTCCAAGGATCATGTGTTGAGTAAAACCTCAGCATTTCATTTAATTCCATCCATTCAGTGATTCCTTTAAACAAACACTGGTGGGAATCTCAGTGTGCTGGGGATAATGCCATCATGGGAAGGTGGGAGAGGGGAGGGGGCGGCACTTATGTTTATTAAACAGCTGCTATATTTCTAACACTTGAAATGATTAATTCCCACAGTGACAAAGACCTATTTTATCTCCATTGTACAGACAGGCCAACTGGTTCAGAAAAGCAATCTTACTCAAGGTCACAGAGCTAGTAACTTGACCAACTGTGATTAAATCTTATATTCATTCTAAGTGGTTAACCTATATTTGCACTGGGAGGAAGTTTATACCCTCCACGTCATAGTCTGGTGTGTGTAGGGGGGACAGACACAAAATCAAATAATTACAGTCCAGGGAGAAAGTGGAAGAGGTATTGTTGGAGTACTGACCACTATAGCTGAGGCTGGTCAGGGGAGGCACTGGGAAATCTTCCAGGAGGAAGGGCATTTGATCTGGGGTTCTATCAGGTAGTCAGGAGCTCACCAGATGGAGAAGGAGAAAAAGATTTTTGCTACATATATTTCCCTGTGGCCTCTGCTCCAGGCCAGGCCCTACATGGGAGGCCCCTCTCAAGTTTCAGTTTGGGGTTTCTGGTTTTGATTTGTGAAGCCTGTGATGGGGGTTTCTGGGGGAAGATCTAAAGAAAATTGCTGTTCTGAGCTGGCTGGGCTGTGTCCCCAGGAGGTGAAGATGTTATGATAAGGCACTGTGATCGTGACCTTGAAGCTCAGCCCTGCCAGGAGATAGGGCAAAGGAGTTGCAGAAGGAGCTTCCTGCCGCAGTCTGATTGGCTGGCAGATCTGCAGCTGTGGCTGGGCCAGCCCGGCAGAAGCCACTGACTTGGTCAGTGAAGTGCTGAGGCTGCACTTCTCGCTCCCTGCTCCGAGGCCGCGTCTCCGGTCACCTGGTCCATGCAGGACCCTTCCAGACAGTCAGAGGCAGGGGAGTGACCCGGGTTTCAGCCTTGGCTCTGTTGTTAGGAGCTACGAGGCCGTGGGAAAGTCACCCCACCCCTCTGGCCCTCCTTTCCCTCCCATAAAATGGGGTGATCAATCCTTACTTCAAAGTGCTGCTACTGGGAATCAGCAACTGATGGCCCTGAAGTGTCTAGAAGGGTATTTGGTGCAGAAGAGACGCTCAATAAAGCATGGCTACACTTTTTATCGCCATCTTCATCCATTATCCTGGTCTGATGGCAGCCTCTGCTTAGAGAGGCATCCATTCCAGATCATTCTTGAGCTCTGTAGCCATGTGCCAGATACAGCCATATGTACTGGGGTTACAGCCACAACCAGACCTGCCCTCCCTGGAGTTCTGGGCTAGGAAGGGAGACTGAGTTTAACAAATAACCAAACCCATATGCTACTAGTGAGGTGAGCTCCGTGAGAGGACGGCAGGCGGTGCCCAGAGACGGCCCGAGGGGTCTAACCCAGACCCAGGGGCAGAGAGGTTCTGCTCTGATCCCTCGGCCCCGTAAGTGGCAGGGCTGGGCTGTCACCTGATCCGGATCGGCCTGACTTTGAAGACAGTGTGCTGTTTTGCACCTGCACGGGGAGCTGTCATGCTCTTGGAATCTGTATTTGTCTTATTTGGCGTCATAATAGTCCTTTCCATTTAGTTCTCAAGGTAGACAGGGTGAGAGGCCACCCCTTCCCATTTAGTGTGTCAAAATGCTGATAGCTTTTTGCTACCCCTCCCTCTCTCCCTCCCTCCCTCCATCTCTTCCTCCTTCTTGTGATGATGTTTCACAAATAAAACTTTATGTCCCTGTGAGCAGGCAGTTTGTCAGCATTGCCGGGGCACATTCTTGAGCTCCGAGATCACATCTCTTCCACGTGCACTATGAAAACCAATTTGCTGTCTAGAGGATTCTGAATACCTCAAGTGACAATGGAAGCTTCTCTCTCTGTGCCTCTGTCTCTGTCTCTCTCTGTTTTCGCGGGAGGAGCCACAGCTTGAGGAATGGGCACTCTCAGGGGGGTAAAGAATGGATTTTACTCATTCTCTAAGCAGCAGCTCCAGGCCAAGCCTTGGGCCTTGCTAGAAAGAACATTCCAACGTAGGCCAAAAACTCTTCAGAAATTAACAAGCGATAAACTAGGGGGCGGTTATTCCCATGGATTGGGAACAATCGTAAAAACTGCCGGAATGTTAATTGTTGTGCCATGTTCATAAAAAGAAGAGGGGGAGGAGAGCTTGAAATGACGGGGACATAACGGTGACACAGATGAATCCTAACAGGAAACAGTAAACATACATACAGTGGCAGCAGTGGGATCAGTTCACGGCAGATTTCCTAGGAACATAAATTGGCTGTTAGCCTCTTTACAGACTGCCGAGCGAAGCTGGCATCTCAGTTTGGACTAAGTCAAAAATTTTAACCCTGTTAGAGAATGCCAGTGTTGGGCGAGGGTGGTACTAAAAACCATCCTCCCTCCCCAATATCTGGTGTATCACCTGTGAAATTGACCAAGCAGGCTAGAAAGCCACCGCTAACTCCTCGGCTCTTAATTCAAATGCTCCTCCCATCTTCCTCTCTCATCATGCTTATTTTCCCTCCATAGCGGGTACTGTAAATAGTTAAGTCCTTGTTTATTTGGCGTGATGTCTGTCTCCCCAACTAAGCTGTAGACTCCGATATTTTTGACACAACATTCTAGGAGCTGGGTAGTTGTTCCACCTCGGAACCTCCGAGATCTCCTTCTGTTCACACTGAACACTGCGTAGTTATATGTCTTGGAGCCTCTCTTGGGACAGATATGTGGCTCCCAAAACAAACACAGCTCTGGTGTGAGATCTGGGTCCAAGTCCAAATTTTGCCACCCGCTTACTATCAGTGTGACCTTGGGCAAGTCTGATTTCATCTCTGCCCTTCAGGTTCCTGATATGCATGATGCAGGTAAGAATTGGATGAGACTGGGTGTCACAAGGCTGCAGTGGGATCCAGACCTCCTGACCCCAGGAGAGTTCTCTGTTCCCTTCGACTAAATGTCCTACCCTGGTGGTTTTCAAAGGGGAAGGTGTGTGTTGGAGGAGTTGTCATTGAGGACAAGGAGAATATACTAGGACTGTTATTTATATTCAGTTCATCTCCACATCAATAACAATACCTGTGTTTAATTTATAGAAAAACATATATGTAGGAAGGACACGCTCCAACACTTTTTCTGGTTTGGAACAGTCTGGAAGTCATGCTCCGCTGATGGGAGCTCAGAGATTTAGGCACAGGCCATCTCCCATTGTAACCACTTTAGTGGGAAGTCATTTCCCTTAGGCAGAGGCAATGGAATATAACACAGCTTTGTCTATGGAATTCCAGCTTCCAGGTGGGAACATCAGCTTGTACCACACTGGAATACTGTGGTGGCTTCGATATGGACTATTGCTTTTCACTGATGCTAAATGGTTCCAGACTTCCGTCTCTTTTCAGGTTTTCAGTCTGCTCTTTGTAGTTGTTCTGTTTCTTCTCAAAATGCAGCATAAAGGCAAGACCTGAGAGGAGATTTAAAAGATTTGGGATTCAATTCCCATCTTGGCCACTAACTTCCTGGTGACCTTAGGGAGATCCCATCTCTTCTCTGAGCTCTGGGTTCCTCGCTAGTAAAACGGGTGGATTAGCCCAGATCATCGTCTCTAAGTCCCTTCTAGCTCAGTGGTGCTGTCACTCTTTCAGTTGGAAAGCATTTCTCTCAGAATCCTTCCCCCCACCCCGATATCTATGGTGGGTTGAAAAAAAAGACAAACATATGTAAGATGTTCCTTAGGTCTTATGCATGAACAAAAATGTAAATAAGCAAGAATCCTACCACAGAGCCCAACATAAGACTTGAAGGGAGAACCGGAGAGCCTCTGCCTGGGACAACTATGTGATCGTGCATGCCTGCCTTTTTGTATCAACTTTGCACACAGCTGTCTTGCCTGTTGACAGGGCTGAAAGTCTGACCTTGGATGGAGGAGGGGCACTCTTCTTTGTGAGCTGACAGAACTGCGGTGAAAATGTGGTGTGCGAGCCTGGAGCTACAATTGTGTCTTAGTCCCAGGTTCTGAAGCAGCTCCTAGAGCTGTTTGGGCAGGGGGTCGGATTATAAATCCAGGACCACAGGTGAAGGGTCAGAGCCAGCTGCAAGGATGCCTGGCTGTGATGAGGATCTCTGTTCAACCTGTGGTGTAGAGTGACAGGCAGAAACACGGAGAGGTTCACTCATTAGGAACTCTCCACTGGGGGAAGACCCAGGTAAGAGATTCAGGTGAAAGGGCAGGGGCTGTGTGTCCAGAAAGCTTGTATACATAACAATTTTTGATGGCTTTATTCAGGTATAATTAATGAGCAATAAACCACCCAGGTGTAGAGTGTACAATTTGATGTTTTGCCATAAGTATACACCCATGAAATTGTCACCACAATATAAATAGCAGACATATCCATCACCTCCAAATGTTTCTTCATGTTCTTCTGCAATCTCTCCCTCCTGCCCCTCCCCGTCACACCTCTCCCCTGCCCCATCGTTGGGCAACCACTGATCTGCTTTCTGGCCCTATAGATTAGTTTGCATTTTCTAGAGTTTTATTTAAATAGAATTTTACACTTTGTACTCTTCTACAGCTGGCTTCTTTCACTCGGTGTAATTACTTTGAGATTCATTGGTGAGGTTGTAGGCAGGAATAGTTACTTTTTATTGCTGAGTAGTATTCCATTGTATGGCTATACCACAATTTGTTGATCCATTCACCTGTTAAGGCACATATAGATTGTTTCCAGTTTTGGGTTATTACAAATAAAGTTGCCGTGAACATTCACGTACAAGTCTCTGTATGGACATATATTTTCTTTTTTCTTCTGCAAATACTTGGGAGAGGAATGGCTGGATCATATGGGGGGTGTATGTTTAATTTTTTAGAAACTGCCACACTGTTTTCCAAAGTGATTATACTACTTACACTCCCAGCAGCAATGTCTGAGAGTTCTGGTTGCTCCACATCCTCACCAACACTTGGTATGGTCAGCCTTTTTAATTGTAGGCATTCTAATAGGTGGGTAGCTCATTGTGGTTTTAACTTCCATTTCTCTAATGGCTAATGATGTTGAGCATTTTTTCATATGCTTATTTGCCATCCTTTTATTTTCTTTGGTAAAATGTCTGTTCAAGTTTTTTTGCTTATTTTTAGTTTAGGTTGCTTTTTTGTTATTGAGTTTTGAGAGTTCTTTATATATTCTGGTAATGGTTCTTTATCAGATATATGATTTGCAAATATTTTCTCCCATTCTCTGGTTTGTCTTTTCAGTTTCTTAGCAGTGTCTTTTGAAGAGCAGAAGTTCTTAATTTTGACGAGGTCAATTACTACTTTTTTTCTCTTTAAGAATTGTGCTTCTTATGGCTGAGTAGTATTCCATTGTGTATATATACCACAGCTGGACATTGAGGGTATAATGCAAAGTGAAATAAGTCAGAGGGAGAAGGTCAAATACCGTATGATTTCCTTCATTAAGTAGTAGATAATAACAACAATAAACAAACACATAGGGACAGAGATTGGATTGGTGGTTACCAGAGGGGAAGGGGGGAGGGAGGAGGGTGAAAGGGATAATTCGGTACATGTGTGTGGTGATGGGTTGTAATTAGTATTTTGGTGGTGAACATGATGTAGTCCATGCAGAAATGGAAGTACAATGATGTACACCTGAAAGTTTTACAATGTTATAAACCAATGTTACTGCAATAAACAAAAAATTAAAAAAAAAAAAAAAAAGAATTGTGCTTTTGGTGTCGTATCTCAGAAATTACTGCCTAATCCAAGGTTACAAAGATTTTCTTCTAGAAGTTTTGTGGTTTAAAGTTTTACATTTAGATTTATCATTTTTTTAAATATATGGTATGAGGTATGAATTGAAGTTTATATATATGTGTTTTGTATATGATTATTTAATTGTTTTCTCACCACTTTGTTGAAAAGACTATATTTCCTCCACTGAATTGTCTTTACATCTTTGTTGAAAATCAATTGACCACATATATGTGGGTTTATTTCAGGAATTTGATCTACTTGTCTATCTTGACATCGATACCACACTGTCTTGAATACAGTAGCTTCATAATAAGTCCCGATGTCAGGTAGTGCTAATCTTGCAATTGTGATCTTTTTAAAAGTTATTATGTTCATTCTGGGTCCTCTGCACTTCCATATGAATTTTAGAGTCAGCTTGCCAATTTCTACAAGAAAGCATGCTGGGATTTTAGTTGGGATTACATTGAATTTATAGATCAGTTAGGGGAGAACTGATATCTTAGCAATAGTGAGTCTTCTGGTTCATGATTACAATAAATCTCTTCATTTATTTAGATGTTCCTTTATTTTTCTCAGCAATATTTGTAGTTTTCTGTGCTCAGGTGTTGTACATCTTTTGTTAGATTAGTCTCCACGTGTTCTTTGTTTTTCAACGCTATTATAAATAATTTTTTTCATTTCAATTTCTGATTGTTGCCAGAATAAGAAATATAACTGATTTTTTATATGGATCTTGTATCCAGCAACACTGCTCTACTCACTTATTAGTTCGCCTCACTTTTTTCGTATATTACATAGGATTTTCCACATAGACTATCATATCTCTGAATAAAAAACATTTTAAAATCTTCTTTTTCAACCTGGATTCTTTTTATTTATTTTACTTGCCTTATTGCACTGCTTAGAACTTCTAGTACAATGGTGACTAGGAGGGGTGAGAGTGAACTTCTGTGATTTGCTCCTGATCTTAGGATTAAAGAATTCAGTCTTTCACCATTAAATATGATGTTAGCATGTGTTTTTGGAAGATGCCTCTTATCAGACTGAGGAAATTCCCCTTTATTCCTAGTTTGCTGAGTTTTTTTGTTTATTTTTTTTAATCAGAAACGGACACTTGAGTTGGCCAAATGCTTTTTATATATTTATTAAGATGATTGTATGGTTTTTCACTTTTTGGTCTGTTAATATGATGAATTACATTGACTGATTTTTGAAAGTTAAACCAACCTTGTATTCCAAGGAGAAAACCCACTTGGTCATGATGTCCTTTATATATGTTATTGGATTTGTTTTGCTAAAATTTTTAAAAGAATTTTTGCATTTATTTTCATGTGGGATATTGTACTATAGCTTTCTTCTCTTGTAACATCTCAACCTTGTCTTGGTATTAGGGTTATGTTGGCTTTATAAAATGCACTGAGAAATGTTCCTTCCATTTCTATTTTCTGCAAGAGTTTTGTGTTTTCTCTTTCTGAAATGTTTGAGTAGGATTCACCAGTGAAGCCATCTGTGCCTGATGTTTTCCACTGGGAAAGTTACTAAAATTTCAATGCCTTCAGTAGTTAAAGTGCTATTTGGGTGATTTATTTCTTCCTGAGTAAGCATTTGTAGTTTGCCCATTTCATCTAAATTCATCTGACTTTGTTGGCAAAAAATTTTTAACAATGTTTCCTAATTATCCTTTTAATATATGTAGAATTCGTAATGATGTCACCTCTCTTAATCGTGATATTAGTAATTTGTTTCATCTTTCTTTTTTCTCTAATCTGTTTAGTTAGAGTTTCATCAATTTTATTAATCTTGTCAAAGAACCAGTTTCTTGTTTTTGTTGATTTTTTTTCTATTGATTTCTATTGGTTTTATGTTTCTTTGATTTCTCCTCTGTTTTTGTTTCCTTTTTGTCTGCTTTATTTTGGGTTTATTTGTCCTTCTTCAGCAAGTTTTTTAAGGTGGAAGGTGAGATCATTGATTTGAGACATTTCTTCCTTTCCAATATAGGTATTTAAAGCTATAAATTTCCCCCAGGTTCTGCATTAGTAGCATCCCATAAATTTCGATGTGTTTTTATTTTCATTCAGTTTAAAATACTTTCTAATTTTCCTTTTGATTTCCCCTTTGATCTATGAGTTATTAGAGTGTGTTATTTAGTTCCCAAATTCTCGTAGATTGTCTAGACACATTTGTGTTATTGACGTCCAACTTAATTCCATTGTGAACATACTTTGTATGACTTGGATTACTGAGACTTGTTTTATGGCCCGGAATATGTTCTATTTTGATGACTATTTCAAGTGCACTTGAAAAGAATGTGTATTCCACTGTTGTTGGTAAAGTGCTCTATAAAAGTCAGTTGGGTCAAGTTGGTTGATAGTGCTCAAGTAGTGTTAATGATTTTCTGTCTACTTGTTCTGTCCGTTATTGAAAAGGGGATATTGAGCTCTTCAATTAAAATTGTGAATTTGTCTATTTCTCCATGCAGATCTAACAGCTTTGCTCCATGTATTTTGAAGTTCTGTTACTAACTGCAGAAACATTTAGGGTTAGAATGTCCTTTTCATGAATTAACCCCTTCTCATTGTGAAATGACCCTTGTTATCACTTGCTCTGAACTCTGCTTTGTCTGATATCAGTGGAGCCATGCTCTCTTTCTTTTGTTTATTATTATTCTGGTATATTTTTTTCCATTGTTTTACTTTTAACCTATTTGTGTCTTTATATTTAAAGTGGGTTTTTGTAGGCAGTACAGAATTGGGGGTTGTTTTGTTTTTAATCCAATCTGACAAACTGTGCCTTTTAATGATGGTATTTAGGTCATTAATTTTAATGCCACTACTGCTGTGGTTAGGTTTAAACCTACCATCTTCCTATTGGTTTTCTATTTGTCTCATCTGTTTTGTTCTTTTTCCCTCGTTCTGCCTTCCTTTGGCTTGAATACTTTTATGGTGATTCTATTTGGTTTCCTTCATTGGTTTATTCGCCGTAACTTTTTGCCGAGTCATTTTAAGTGGTCGCTGTAGGGTTTGTAATATGCATCTTTAATTTACGGTGATCGTTAAGTGTTTTATTCCACTTCACAGATAGTGTAAGAACGTTATAACAGTATACTTCATTTCTCTCTCCTGACCTGTGTGCTGTTTTCATACATTTTACATCTACATATGCTATAAACCCCACAATATGTTGCTTGTATTTTCCCTTTAAGCAGTAGATTATCTTTAAAAGAGTTTTGAATAATAAGAAAGGCGTCTTTACATTTACCCATGGAGTTACCATTTCTGGTGCTCTTCATTCCTTTGTGTAGACCCATGTTTTCATTTAGCATCATTTTCCTTCTGCACGAAGAACTTCTTTTAACCGTTCTTCTAGTGCAGGTCTGCTGGTGATGAATTCTTTCAGCTTTTGTACATCTGAAAGGGCATTATTTTGCCTCCACTCACTGAAGGACAGTCTCAAAGTCTCAACAAATCTGCCGACAATTCCCTTTCCACTGTCCCCCAAGGCTCTAAGAGGGTGTGTGCGAGGGATGGCAGGATTTAGAATTATTTCTTTTGTGTGGAATATTTTACACAAACATAGAGGAATCTGTCCCGTTCCCAGCCCTCCCCTGAGGCAGGAGCTAACGTGGCTGATGCTCCATCCTGAAAGCGAGAGTAATAATGAGTAAATTGAAGGACAGTATGCGAGGGATGGTAATTTATCACTAGCAAGAATAACACAATCAGGGAGTAGAAGAGATTTTTCTTTTACCTTGAGAAAACAGCCCTCGTTGAACCAGTGGTGATGAATAAATACCTTTTGCTACCAGAAAATTAATATTTTATGCCTCAATGACAAAGTTTTGGGTTTCCATGAGCATCAAAGTCAAGTCTATCTTTCATGGTGTGTAGAAGGAACTACAGGAATTGTGGTTCCAGAAACTGTAATAGAGATTTCTGTTCTCTTGGCTCATGGTGTCTGTGGCTGGTGACCTCACAGGTGACCTTTTCCTCGTCCTCCAGGGGAGATGACAACATCTCCTCGGCTCTGTTGAAGTTTCAAGTCATCTAAGTCTATATTTGTGTATGTAATTTGTCAGCAAAATGAAACTAGACAAACACCCCTCATGCTTTCTGATCCAATTTTCCCCCTAAGGTGAATTTTACTTATTTCAGCAGTCCTGATACTCACATTTAAGCCCACCTGATTTCTTGAAGATAGAACTTAGGGGGAGAAGCCACAAAAAACACAAAAAATCAAAGCCTGGGTCATCATTGGAAGAGTCTTTAAAGTCTGGCTGCCTCAGGGTCAAGTCCCAGCTGCCTCATCTGAGCGACCCTGCTCCTCCTTTCTAAGCCTCAGTCTTCCAGCAGGAAATGGAATTTTAGTAATTTCCCTTCCAACTCCAATATTAAACGGATCTACCATTCCAAATTATATTAATTCTCTCCTTTGTATGATTCCACACTGGATTTTTTTTTTTTTTAAGAAATCTGGTCCAATTCCTCATTTTATTTATTTATTTTTGCTGGGAAAGATTCGATCTTAGCTCATATCTGTTGCTAATCTTCCTCTTTTTTTTTCCTCCTCAAAGCCCCAGTGCATGGTTGTATATTCTAGTTGTAAGTTCTTTAAGTTCTTCTATGTGAGCTGCTACCATAGCATGGCTACTGACAGATGAGTGCTGTTGTTCCGTGCCTGGGAACCAAACCTGGGCCACCAAAGTGGAGTGTGCCGGACTTTAACCAACAGGCCATCAGGGCTGGCTCACTACTTTGTATATTTTGTTTCTGTTCAGCATGTTGCAAATTCAATTCCTATATTTTCTTGATAAGATCATTTGAATTTTGTAAAAATACACATTTTGTTTATTTTTCATAATTATTTTTCTATTATAAAAATTAGCATGTCAGTTATAGAAACTTTAGAAAATATAGATTTACAAAATGAAGGAAATACAATCGTTAAAAAAAAAAACACCCTACCCAGAGATGACCACTATTGTCAATTTTTGGTTATATATCCTTCCAGTCTTTCTTCTCTGTATGTACTTATGCATATGTTTCTATTTCTTTCCTTTATAAAATGGTACTATGTAGGATTAATTGCTTTGTAATATTTTCACTTAACATTGCTCTGTAATCAGCTTTCTACCTTGTTAAATATTCTCCTACGGTGTCATTTTTAATGTCTACAAAGTTTTCCTTTTCAGGTGTGTCATAATTTATTTAACCATCTTCTGTTTTTGGACATTTGAGTGGTTTGCAAATTTTTACTGTCACGAACAAGTCTATGTTGAACTTCCTAGAGTGGAGACTTTGTACATATCTGTGATGATATCCTTAGGATCAACATCTTGTGGCAGAATTTCTAGGGCAAAGAGCATTTACATTTTTTTTTAGGCTTTTAAACATATTCCAAGTTAAATTCCAGAAAAGTTTTTACGCATATAAAGTTCTATTCGTAAAGTAAGAAAGCACTCTTTTCCAGCTACCCCCTCAATCCTGGGTGTTATGTACAGGTTTCCAATCCTGTATCTGTAATTCTGAAATCCATAAAGCTCTGAAAATCAAAAATTTTTCATCATTTATTTGGTGGCAAAATTTGACCTCCACTGACATGAAGAGTTACAGCCTCTATCTCATTTAGTGTGAATAAATATACATTTTTTTTTGTGAGGAAGATCAGCCCTGAGCTAACATCCATGCCAATCCTCCTTTTTTTTTTTCTGAGGAAGATTGGCCCTGGGCTAACATCCGTGCCCATCTTCCTCCACTTTGTATGGGACGCCGCCACAGCATGGCCTGACAAGCGGTGCATCGGTGCGCACCCGGGATCCGAACCCCGGGCCGCCAGCAGCGGAGTGCGCGCACTTAAACACTACACCGCGGGGCCGGCCCTTGTGTGACTATTTTGTGTTAGAACTGTCTCGGTGTTGGATTTTGGAGTGCTGCTCCAGACATTCCAGGTGGGGTGGTGTCTTCGTCTGCTCAGACAGCTGTAACAGAACACCACAGACTGGGCGGCTTCTAAACAACACGCATTCGTTTCTCACAGTTCTGGAGGCTGGAAGTCTGAGATCAGGGTGCTGGCGTGGTCGGCTGAGGGCTCTCTTTGGGGTCACAGACTTCTTGTTGCATCCTCATGTGGCGGAAGGGGCAAGGGAAGACCATGGCAGGGGGTTTGCGGATGTGCCCCACGTGCACCAACATTCCTTTCTAGAATCTGAAAATTTCTAAACTTGCAAACCCATCTGGCCTTAGGAGTATCAGGTAAGTAACTATGAGCCTATATTAAATAATTAACACCAACTTAATACGCAAACATAAAGCCTTATTTATTTTAATTTACATTTCTTTACTTACGAGTGAGGTTAAACGTATATTATATATCTTTAATATCAATACTATTTGTGATTTTTGTTTATTTTGATAGAATTTTTAGTTGTCTAAATAACTTCTTTCAAGGTCTCTTCCCCCCCTGAAAGGCATGTGAGGGGTATATTTTCAAAGTCCTTGGTATTTTTGAAAATTCCTTTCCTTATCTTCATCTTTGAGTTGTTTCTTGGCAGGGATCAATTCCTGGGTCCCTCTCTTCTCTAGTCCATGGAGAACGCCTTGATGTGTTCAGTCATTTGGGAATGTGGAGGAAAGGTCTGATGCCAAATCATTTTTTCCACAGTGGGGATGCTAGTAAACTTTTTTCTTTTCATCTTTTGGATTAAAAAAAGTCGCTACAGCATTAGGCTCTTTAATTTTGTCTAGTACTCAGAACATGAAAACTTGACACAAAGAGAGATTTTCTTAATCTCAGGGAAGTTGTGTTTTTCTTAGTCCCTAAGTTAGTATCGACTTTCCATCTGACCTGGACTCTCTGGAATTTCTGTTGCACAGCTATTGCCTCATTATGATAGAGTTTTCCTGCCTTATATAATTTTTATCATCATACTGTCTATGGATCCTTTTTCTTGGGTGGTGGGAGGATTTCCCAGCCAATGCTCTGTTGCACTGGCTTGGTTTTCTGTACTATCGATGCCTCTCTTCCTTTCTCTATCACCTCCTTGTGTCTATCTACATGAATATTTCCTTAATAAGGAGAGCAGTAGGAACAGGGCCAATGCTCATCTTGGGGCCACCTGGCATTTGATATGGCCACATATCCACTGAAGGAACTTTGCCATTCTTGATCTTGGTCTTTCCAACTGCAGGGTGGATGGGTGGGATTTGGACAGGACACTCTCTGAGGTCCTTTTAGCACCATTGTTCTAGGAGGCATCCTTAAAATTGCTGTGTAAAAGGAATAACCAACACTTGCCTCAATCTCCCCTCTCTCCTTTCAGTTGGAAACATTAACTGGCCATGGTATTTAGTGCTTTGGGTCTGAAAACATTCCTATAAGAATACATTAAGGTGCATCTTGGATCAGCGAAGCCTTGTTCCAGAATGCAAAAAAGCACCATCCGGGGAGTCAGGGGTCTGCTGTGGCACCACTCCACTGAGCCCCTGGAGCGAATCCTTTCTCTCTATGTGAGTCGATCTCCCCACCTGCAATACATACAAGCTCGACTGAGCATGCCAAAGTCCCCTTCCTCTTCCGTGTGACCCCACGGGTCTGTGAGAGGACAACTCTTTCAATGAATGAAGTGGTCATCAGTTCTTAATAAATATATTTATTTTTTTTCCTTGGGCTCTTTAAAACTGTGATGAATATAAGAAAAATGTATCCCTCACAGCACCTCGAAGAGAAACAGTATGGAATTTTTTTGTGCCTCATAACCTACTACAGCTATCTGAATTTGCAGGGTTTGTCTACTTCCTGGGAGCATCCCAGGAGTTGGCTTTTCATATACATTTAGTGTGACTTTTTAAACAATTGTGGCTGGCTGAACACACAGGGTTTGTCCTCTTTGGGGGTCAAAACTAAAGAAAACCACAGTTTCCACTGCAAATGGGTTCAACATGGCAAATCTCAAAAGAGTTTTTGATCCACAGTAGCCTAAGTTTTCTGTTTGTAGTGAAACCAGAGGTCATGCAGGAAATTGCTTGAATTAACATGGCTTTAAGTGTGCACGGGCTGGAAGTCCTACCTCCGGGACAGGGCCTTGGTCTTTGACATGCCTTCAGCATCCTGTCTTGGGATGCAGCATTGTGTCTTATGAAGATCTTGGAAGGCACAAGGATCGTGGATTAGCCCAGCTCTGGCACTTTCTGTGCAACCACAGACAGGCTATTTTACCATCAAGACCTCAGTTTCCTCATCTATAGAACAGGGATATTAACGAGGTAACGATCAGATTGGACCGCAGATGAACAATATCTGCCATCCCTGTGTTATTCACTAATGAAATGGGGGCCAGATATAGATCCGGAATAGGATTTCTCCACCTTGGCACTATGGACATTTTGGATGGGCCAAGTCTTTGTTGGGGATGAGGGGCTGTCCTGTGCATTGTAGGATGTTTACCAGTATCACTGCCTTTACCCAGTAGGTGCCAGTGGTGGCCGCCCAATTGTAATCACCAAAAATGTCCCAGACATGGCCAAATGTACCTTGGGAGCCAAAATCATCCCCAGATTGAGACCCACTGCTCACAAGCAAGTAAGGGGCCCCTCTGGACCTCAGTCCTCAGTGGTCAGTGTTGGGATGATTTTTGTGCAGGGGGAAAAGATTTGGTAGAATGGTATCTACCTCATTTAAAACATTCATCTTCTTGGTGATGGAGATAGCATATCTAAGTTAGGAGGCTATTCTCCCATTGCTGGGAGTGTGGGTTGACTTGTACAGGTCTCCTTTGCACACCTACCACATGTTTTTAGGGACATACAGCGAGGGTGCGTCTCTCCTCTAGCTTTGGAATGGCCACAGGCTCGGCTCTCGCTAATCCTGCCCCTGGAGCCGCCATGCTTTAGGCCTTTGCTGAGACTGGGCGGTGATTGCAAGGGCCAGCGGGAGGAGCCTCTGAAGTGAGGAGTGGCAGGGAGGGTGGGAGGCCGCCCGGGGATTCAGAAGGCAGGCTTGGCCTGGCCTCCAAAGGTGCCCCAGAAACAAGAGTTTCTGCTTCTCTCTACCAACCCCACGCACTGGGGTCTTTGACAACATCCTTTGGAATTATGTCACCAGAACATTTTCAAGGCCAATCCTCAACACTTTGCATGTCTGGAGACACGTGTGTTTGTGGAGACAAGCTCCCAGCTCACTGGGACTCATGGCACAAGGAAGCAGGCTGACCAGACTCTACTCTTCCCATTTGATAGTTGGGAAAATGGAAGTTTGGAGAGGAGAAGCGACTTTCCAAGGTTACACAGGGCACCTTTCTTTCTGTGGTAATGAGCTCTCCAACCCTGGAAGAGTTCAACACTGGGGACCCCTGCGCATGGTACAGGGGAGTATGCCAGGCCATGCCGCTGAAAGCCGAGGGGCTGGTGAGAGTGGGGTGGTGTTCTCACTCCTGAAACCACACTAATCTTCCTTCCGAGGCCACCCAACTGGTTCCCAGGTCTTTCCGTTCCTTTCTGCCTCCCTTGGAACCTGGTCTTCATTCTCTCTCTGAAGTGAACTTGCTTTATAAGTTCTAACAAGAAATATTATGATCTAACTTCTTGTGGCTTCAGGAGATACAAATCTGCGGTAACACTTCAAATTAAGTGTCGTGGATGAATAATTACTTTCTGAATCAGAGGAGCCCGATTGAATGGGAATCATTATTGTGTGTTAATTAAAATCCCACTGATTATTAAAACTATATTTTGGTGTTTTAATAACTCTATAAGGGACATGTAGACAAAGCTCAGAGATACACACCAGTGTGGATTCTTGTTAAACCCCAATAAATATTGGTATTAATTCAAACATGTACTTATTGTTTCATAGAACTTACATGGAATTTACGCCCGGGAAGGGCCGGGGTGTCGCGATGAATGTCTGCTCTTCCTTGGAGCCTGAATGCAGGGATCTTTTGATCTTTATGAGGTCTGAGTTTGGGGCGAGCATCTTCTGAGTGCAGAGTAGCTGAGAAAACCAAGGAGGAGGTTTGGGGTGGTTATGACAATGCTCCCGTCAAATTCCTCTAGGCCCTTCCAATGACCAGACTGGAACGCAAACTTGGAATCCTCTTTGAATCCGATAGTCATTAGATCATAGAACTGTATGTGCTGAATTGGTAGGAATTTCAAGTCGTTTATGCACCCAATCTGGCTGCTTATCAGACTCACCTGGAGAGTTCTGGAAACATTCACTATCTATCTCCCGCTGTCCCCTCCAGATGCTGAGTGGGTGAGGGAGGTGGGCCCAGTCCAGCCCCTCGGGAGTCTGTTTGCCCACGGGGATGTGTCAGGGACATTTTTACCTCCTTCCTCCCCTCTTCTCCCTCCCCCGTGGGACTCTCTCCCAGCCTCCCTCCCACTCAGCGGGGTCTGCAGAGGTGTCTTCTAGAGGTTAGCGTTAACTGGGTTGGGAACACTCACACGTCTTGTCCTCTCTAAGGTATGGTCTCCAACATCCCAATAGCATAGAGCCAGCCTTGCCTTCCTGCTTCCAGACAAGGGGGCTTCCTCCTCCCCACAGCTGAGCCCGCCACTGGACTTCTTGGGGGCCGAGAAAATTATTCCTCTAGGGCAGATAGTGGTGCCCCAGGAGCTAGACGGAGAAACGGTATTATCTACCTGAAGGCAGCAGGACATTCTCGAGGGCCCGTTTGACAAGGCCATTTAAATGAGGCTGTTTTGACACAGGATGTGTCTTGGTCAGGCCCTGACAGGAAACAAGGCACCCTCAAAGTGGGTCATTTGAGGGAAATTTAATAGATGCGTCATCTGCAAAGGAGTGAGCAGGGAGAAGGGACATCCTGAGGGAAGACGCAGTGCCCTGGTACCCGGGCTTGGGGTGGGGAAGGGAGGGAGAGAGACCTGGGGGATGGGGGGTGCCACAGCCTGAGGTGAGTCCGAGGGAGGGGTCTGGGGAGCCAGAGGGCCTGTTGTCACCACAGATCCGCTTCCTGGGCCCTCAGGAGGAGATTGGAAGGCGGAGCAGGACAGGCGAAGGGAAGACGAGCAGCAGGGACAGAGTGTGGCTCTGGGAGGTGGGGGGTGGGCTCTGACATGCATCACCTTCTCATAGGTGACCAAGGCCAGTTCCACGGGGGCGTGACCTTTGAGATGGCCTTGATGGGTGGGTAGAATTTTGACTGGTGGAGCTGGTGGCAGAGGGCGGAGGTCCAGGAGGAGAGGGGAGGTGGGAGCAGAGGGAGATTGCAGCTTGGGAGTCGGGGTGGAGAGGCGAAGAGCGGGCGTCTGGATCTGACAGGAGCCCCAGTGGGACAGCGGTGGCCAAGATGGGTCAGGTGACTGGGGAAGTCTGGTTCCATTCCTTGCTGGTGAAAGAGTCTGATTCCACAGGATGTTAGGGTCGACTGAAGGGGGTGATGGGAGTAGGCCATGTTTTGGAAAGAGGAATATGGCAAGATGGATGGACTGGGGGAGGTTGGGGGTCAGGGAGCCGTTAGAGGTTGCTGTGCTGGCCTTGATGAGGAGTTAGGGAGGGCAGTGTTCCCAGTGGCTGCTGCAGGGACGGAAGAGAGGAGGATGGAGGGAGAGAGTCTGAGGTTCTGCAGAGAAAGAACAGGACTCATTAACCGATGGGATGGGGAGGAGGGGGGCAGTGCCCTGGCCTCTAGCCTGGCGATACCGTCAGACAGAGGCCTAAGGCTGGCCGGGGTCTGAGCAGTAACAACGTTTCCTGAGTTCTCTATGTGTTGGTGGTGCTCGGGGTCTTCTATGCCCGTGATCTCAGTGCACCGCTCACCTGGCTTCTCATCAGAATCACTGGCAGAGTCTGTTGGAAACACAGCTCCCTGGGCCCTGTGCTCAGATGAGCTGGACTGGTCCAGGAATTTGTATTTTTAAGGTGCTCCCCGGAGACTCTGATGTAGCTGGGCTGGTCAATTCTGCTGTCATGTCCTGTTATCCTCCCAACCTCCAGGGAAAGTCTGCATGGCTCTTCCCTTTCACTGGTGTGGAAACGAGGAACAGGAAGGCGAGCGGCTTGCCCAGCCTCACAGGTTGAGCCCAGGCCTGTGTCAGGGCCAGGCCTCAGCCCCGCAATCTCATGAAATCAAGGTCTCGCGGGGCTGAAGGGTAGGGTGGAGGCCGACTGATTCCTTTATTCTCACCTCACGGGCTCCAGGCAGCTCTCTGGGAGGTCGTCTCCCCAGGGCAGGGCGAGTGGGTGCCAGGCCCTCCCTGGTGGCCAGAGCCTTGGCACATAGAGACCTGACAGGGTCTACTCAGCCTCAGCAAGCCCGAGCCAAGGGGGCTGGGCTGGGGGGTGGATGGAGGAGCTGGGTCCCAGGAGAACTTGACATGAAAGATCACGAGTAATGAAAGGAGCTTGTACCTCCCTCTTTAGCCGGAAACACTGCCAAGTAAAACCAAGTCTTCATGCCTTGGGGATTTTTCTGAATTAACTGTTGCCTACCGGAGCATGGTATGTGGCCTCAGTTTGCCCAAACTGTGAAATGGGAACCGATGTGGAGGTTCAGTGTCACATGGTCAGACAGACCTGCAAGTTGCCCTTGACCCCTAGTCTCTTCACCTGCAAAGCAGAGATGGCAGTGCCCACCTCACCGTGTTGTTAAGGGCATCAGATGGCATCAGGTGGGCAGCCCGTCCAGAGTGCTTAGCACGTGGCTCAGCTCGGGGCAGGTAAAAGCTACCGATTGTCACAAAGACATTGCCAAATCCAATGTGTCCTGCAATTGCTAGTTAAGGCAAATATTTGCATATCTAAGGGTCACACACCGTATAAATTGCTGTGGGACGTACACAGATATGCACATGCCTATGGACATTGGAAACCGGAAGCTTGTAATCTACTGGGGGATGGGACGGCAGGGAGAAGGTCAGCTGAGTGGGCAGCATACGCCTGCTTTCTCTACACCCCCTGTGTCTCGCATATTGGCTGGGCCTTCTTTGGGGCCTTGGAAATGAAACAAGAAAAAGAACACGTTTCTTAGCATGCTTTACGGGACCCCTCATGTGAAGCGGCTGCCCCATTGCTTGTAGTCCGTGCAGCAGAACTATCTGGCAACTTTTCCTGATCTTGATCTGCACTTTCCTTTCTCAATGGTGCCACAGACTTCTATACATCCTTCAAAACCCTACTCAGATGTTACTTCCTCTAAGAATCATTTCCCGACCTGTGTCTCCCTCCTGGGCTGGGCCAGTGGCTTCTCTGGTTTCACAGCCGGGTGCCGGCACTGTTAGAACTCCTAGCCTGCTGTGTGGTCGGGGTGGTTGTCTGAGTCCCCTCTGGATCGTCTGCTACTGGAGGCACAAGTCCTATTCACCTCTGCGTCCCCAGTGCCCAGCCTAGGACGTGGCACAGAATAAAGGCCAGCTTTGTTAAATGAATGACTAGACATAAAGAAAAGGGGACCACTGTCCCTGCTTGAGGAACAAGCGTGGGTGCAGGGCGATCGGCCCATAGAAGCACAGCGTCCAATGCCACGGGGCAGGAACAGGCAGTGATGTGCTGGGGGGAGCTCAGAGAAATTCGCGGTTTTCCCAAGGGGATCCAGAAGGACTCCCTGGAGCAGGTGGCCTTTAGGATGGGATTTGAAAGGTAAGGTGATGTCTCATTCCTAAAATCATTTCTCCATTTTGCAGGGTGGGGGCTGGTGCTGGAGGTCCAGCGTGAGATGGGGTGGAGCGAAACGGCTAATCAGAGGAGAATTTCCTCTCTTCCAGGAGGCCAACACACATTTTTCCAAGTAGGAGAGCGGGTCTCCATCCCTCCGTGGCCCGACTGGCCACAGCTCGCTTCCAGCTCAGTCAGGATTTTCACTTTCAGAAGAGGTGGGGCAGGAAGACTCCGGGCAGGGCCAAAAAAATGAAATGAGGCAGAACAGGCCAGGTCTGCCGGGGAAGCCGGCCCTCAGCCATCGGGGATTCTGGGCGGTGCACAGGAATGGGGTGGCGGGTGTGTGGACTCCTCAGGCACAGTAACCGCTGATCCTTTGTTGTTTAGAAACCAGCTGAGGGAGCACCTCCAGTGGACGAGATTCCTGCTCTGGGCTGGGGGAACGGGTGGAGAAATCGTGCTCCCTGCTCCCGGGGATCACAGGTGAAAGAGGCAGACAGGTAAGAGAGGGTCAAGTGCATCACAGCCTTCCGGAGTCTCTGAAAGTCCACGGTACAGAGTCAGTCTGCGAGGTGGAGTGGCTGTTCGTGCACATGTGCCTATTATACAGGGATAGGTGCCTAGCACTGTGGACAAGATGGTTAAAGTCCTGCCCCCGCTGAGCTTCCATTCTAGCGAGGGAGCCAGTCATTCATCAAAGCATCACTAGTAAGAGCCAGGGTTGCCAGGAAAAGGGAGGTCTTTCCCGGTTAGAAGGCCATGAGCAGAGATTTGAAGGTAAGAAGGCCACGTTGAGCAGGGGCATCCCAAGAGGAGAGAATAGCATGTGCAAAGGGCCACTGGCAGGAGGGACTGAGAGGGCCGTTGTGGCTGGAGTGGAGAGCGTGGGGCAGAGCAGTGCCAGATGGGCTGGAGGGGCAGGAGAGGAAATTACCCAACATGCCAGTCGTCCCAGGAGGAATGGTGCCCACTCACCACCTGCCCGCACTCTCTCCCCTTCTGACTACTATGAAAGGGCGAGGCCAGGCTGTTACAGGACTGACTGTGCCAGAGCCTCAATGACATCAAGGGTGGACTCAGGGGAGAACTGAGAAAGAAGAAAATGATAGGAAGGTAGGAAAACCTGGACTTCAAGGTTGTGGAACCACAGGAAAGATTCTGTCTGCACCTCAAAAGCACTGGGGAGGGGCGTGTGACATGATCAGATGGCATTTTGGAAAGATGACCTGGTTTTGGCATGGACTGACTGGAGGGGCAGGAGCTGAAGCAGTCCGGTGGGCATCGGTCCCGGCGAGTAGACTGTGGCTAAGATGGGGTCCTTACACGGGGTTAAATTTTAAACGTTCTGTCTAGACTTGTTTCCAGGCATATTTTTGAGCAGTGCCATCCATCCATTCTTTACTGACTCTCTCGAGAATGCGATGGAGGTGCTCTCCACCTCTGGTTCAGCCCACCAGCATTTGATGCCTTCTGCACTCTGGAGCCCTGAACCACCCTGAGGAGCCAGGGAAGGAATTCTGCCTGAGCTGATGCCTGTGCCTTATCTGGGTGCAGAAGACAAGGAAGAGTGTGCCATACAGAGGGAACAGCAAACGGGGAAGCCTGGAGCCCCGTGAGAGTTTGGCCTTTGAGGGAGGTGGCTGGGTGTTGTTAGAATGGGAAATGTCAGTAGGAGGTGGGGATGGAGAGATGCTCGGCCAAGGTGGGCTGTTTGGAAAAGCTGGGGTCTGGCAGGCGGGGAGGCGGGTGCTGGGGCAGGACGAGGCCTGGGCCTGCTCCAGGTGGTGGGGCGCTCCCTGCAGGTGGCCCTTTGATCTCACAACAAATGGCCTATTCAGCATCTCCAAGACGGGCCAGCCCCTGGCAGCCAGGGTGGGAAGGTAGCAAGACACAGGGGATTGTCTGTCCGGTTCCAGGACTGGGAATTCGCTCAGCACCTCCAACTGCACGCACAGGGAGTTGCCAGGTTCCAGCAGCCGTTGAGATGGCTGCCTGCCAAGGACTCCTCTGACAGGCCACAGGGCTGGCCTCGGGAACCGGGGCGCCCGGCTGCCTTGCTTGCCTTTGCAGGTCCTGGAGCAGGAGTAGGTGTGTGGGACTGGCCGGGGATTGTGTGGATTGGAGGCGTGGGGGGCGGTTGAGCTTGTGCGCACAGATCCGAGAGAGAGTGAGCCCGTGGTCTCGCCGGGGAGCCCCCAGAAGAACTGATGGATGCGAGCACCCTCCCTCACTGGAAATTTTCTGTGGGTTCAGGCCCCTTTGTTGGGAGAGGCAAGGCTGGATGTAGCGGCCCTAAATACTGAAAGTGTTCGGGTCTCCTCCCTACCCTCCACCTGCTGTTCCTAAAGGTCAATACTAAAACCAAAGAGGTAATTTTTTTTTCTGAAGTGACACCAAACGTTCATGGATGCTGAAAACAAAATAGCTTCTTTCTAGACTTTTGGGGTCTTTCTCTTTCTTCATTTATTTTGGTGTCTCTGCTTCTCTGGTGTCCCGAGAAGCACATATTTAGAAAGCCCGTTGGATAAGGGGCGATGCTGGAAAAGACACACCTGCAAGTTGCCGAGTGAAGAGAGAAAGCTTGGTTGGGACTAAAAGGTGTTTGGGGCAGTGTTGCTGGTCCAGTGTGGACTCACACAGTCCTGGCCTTTGACCTTCCTGGCTTCATCTAGCTGTATGCCCTCAGGTAAGTCCCATACCCACTCTGAACCTCCATCTCCTCCTCTGGAAACTGGAAACAATGCCCATTTGCTGGGTTGCCATGAAGATTGAGTGTGCTGATATATGCATAGTAGATGCTCAGCGAACATTAGTTCCCCATCTCTCAGAAAGAAAAGTTGGCTTAGGAATAAACTTTAATTAAAATGTTTTTGTTGTGCTAAGAATGGGTCAAAAGTCACAAAATTATTTAGAGATTGTTTTCATTGAGTTCAAAAATCCAGGAGACTATTTAATCAACATTCTGTTTTCCTCCTCACAGCCTCACGGATGTACTCATCTTTGAAAACGCAAATAAAGCAATTTAAGTTTTCAAATCTATTTTATTCATTGACTCACTCATTCACTTATTCTGCAAACAAGTCGTCAACACCTACTGCGTGTGAGGTCTGGTGCTGCTCCCAGTGATGCAGAGAAGAGGAGAGAGGAGGCTTGGGCTGTGGGAAAGGACAAACCCAGGTCCCTAGGTCCCTAGGTCCCTGCAAGTTACTAACTGTGACCTCGGGCAAGTCATTTCAACTCTGTAGCCCTCAGTTTTCTCATTTGTATAATCAGGGTAATAATATTTCCTTTGTAGGGTTGTTTGTGTGGGTTAAAGATAACGCATGTAAAATGCTTGATGCAAAGAGCGAATGGGAACAGCCATTATCACTAAGACATGGTCTCCGCCCCTTCATGCCTGGCGGTCTCTCGTGGTGACAGCCGATGAGCAGATACAACCAGAGTGATTTGTCTCGTGTAAAAGTGCATGTCTCCTTCTGCGTGGGAAATGTGGGCTCAGGAACATCTCGGAGGAAACTGACCCAAGGATGTTTCTTTGGGTGGCCTTTTATCCTGTCTGTTTATAAAAGACTGCTGAAAACTAACCAAATCTACAACATGCTTTGAAAGATGTTGCTCAGAGGTGTGGCAGAGCAGGTAGCTGCCCCAGAGCCTGGTGGCAGGTTCTTGGGAGTCTGGCTGTCTGTGCGCTGGGCTTGGACGAGTGGGAGCAGCTGCAGGAAAAGGCAGACTAGTTCCTCCGGAGTGTGTTTATCCTGCTGATCTGACCTCAGAGCCCAACCATCCTAATGATTTTTAATGACTCTAATGTGTTCTCCCGTCTTGACTGGACCCATTGGCCACACTACCCAATGGCCTCTTTCCCATGTGCATCGCCCAGTGGAAGTTGGTCCAAATGCCAGGTGGGATTACATGGTTGGGATTTTAGTTAAAAAGACTTTAACCCAGGACTCTGTGCAAGATCAGGGGGTTGGCTCCAAACCAAGCCCCTCTAGAAAGCAGCTGGAAAGACGTGCTGGAACCTGGTACCAGCTTTTAAGTCAAGAAGACGTGGGTGCAAATCTCCAGTGTACCCTTTGCTGGTCGAGCTCTCAGGAGACTAACTCTGCCTCTCTGGTCTCTCTTTCCTCATCAGAGAAGCGGGCATGACATGAGCTCTCCGCCTCTCCAGGATCCCTCGCCCTCTCTGGGCCAGGGCTTTGCCGTTAGCAAAATGGACGATTTCTCAGGCACCACCCAGTGTCGAAATCCTATGACTCTCTTGCAGGCCAGCCCCTTCCTGCCAACACCCACTCCCACCCACCTGAAAAATACCTGCTTGTGGGCGACGTGGACTCGGCCAAGCAATTTCCCAAGAAAGGCTGCGATGGCCCAGATTGCCACCTGCCTGGGGCCTCGCGGGGCCGGCTGAACTCTGCAGAATAGCCTAGAAGCTCACTAGCCCTGGGCTCCTCCCTGCTGGCTGCCTCCAGACAAACCAAACTGGGAAATACCAGTAAATATTGAAGCCCGTGAGTGCTCTTAACACGTGTGATGCAGTTGTCCCTGGGGATTGGAGAGATTTCTAGAAAGTGAGAGCTCCTCCATCAGTCAGCCAGGGCTCCGATCATCTCTTGCAACTCTCATTCAGGTTCCAGCTTTTGCTTCACCCGGATGCACCCTCTTTCGTAAACAGTAGCACCCCTGCCAGCTGAGTCACGGGGGCCTCGAGCCAGAAAACAGTAGCGGCTAGTGGCCCAGACCCTCCTGGGGAGGCCTGGGGTCTTCCTGACCGGCTGTGCGGGCGGCAGCCCCTCGGCCCTTGATATATTTTGCTCCCCCCCCTTCCCATTCTACAGATGAACACCCTGAGGCTGGGGAGAGTTGCGGCCAGTGGCCTAAGTCCTCACGGCCAGGGAGCGGTGGAGCAGCTTTGTCCCGGGGTCTGACTGCAAAACCCTCACTGTTACTATTATTACTCTTATTTCTTAAGAATCTTATGAGTGTTAGATGAGAAACTCGAGGGCTTGAATTTGCAAGTGTCCCTTAATATAGGACAGTGGTTTTCAACCAGGGGTGGTTTTGCGCCCCTGGGGACATTGTGCAATGTCTGGAGACAGTTTGGTTGTCACAGTTGTGGGGGGTTCCTGGTGTCTAGCCGGGAGAGACAGAGATGTTGCTGAGCATCCTACAGTGCACAGGACAGCCCCACCACAGAGAATTATCTGGTCCAAACCAGCAACGTTTCCGAGGTTGAGAAGCCCTGATACGAGGGAAACCAAAGGTTTCCCTTTTTTTGCAACCAGACCACGAGGTCTCCAGAGGATCTCAAAAATAGTATGTGAAAAACAAATACACACACAAGCTATTTTTAGTGTAGGATAAAGATTTTTATTTCAGAGGTTGAAGGAAGGGCTGGTTAGTGTCCAAGTTGGGCTGGAGTGTGGCCTGGTGGCTTCCTGCAGGCTTTCTCCCCATCAACCCTGGACTCTTGCCCCAGGGGAGCAGATGACTCTAACTCCCTGTTCTGGGTGCAAGGTGGCATCCCACTATCTCCAGCCTTGATCTCTGTCTGGGGCTATTGTCCCACGTTTCCACTGCTGGTGAGAACGTGACACCTGGGTGTCCCACCTACAGCTCAAAATGCGCTGTGTCCCCCTGAGCCCAGCGTCCACCTCCCCAGCCAGCGACTCCTCTGCAGGCTCTGCTGGCTCTAGGGCCCCCGTCCCCAGGCCACCCGGTCCCAAGCCTGGCCTCGTTGGTCTCCTCCCCGCTGCCCCCCACCCTGTCCTGTTTGATTTACGTCCACGTCACTTTTCCATCCACCCGTTCCTTCCGTGGCATGGCTTCTGTGCTCCTTTCATCTCTTACCGGGAATCCTGCACTCTCCTCCCTGTCTCTCCAGGGCTCTCCTGTGTCAAATCTTCTGCTCAATCCACTGTGAAATGTATCTTTCTAAAGCCGGTTTTACTAGTACAGTTTCCTGGTCAAAAGTCCTTCATGGCTCCCTTTGCTAACAGGAAAACATCACCTCTTTAGCTTGGGTTGTACAGCTCTCTATGACTGGCTGTCAACTTCCTACCAAAGTGCCGACTTCTTGCTCTACAGCCCTGCTCCCCACTGCGATGCGGGCTGGCATGCACACCGTGTCCTGACGCTTCCATGATCCCCCCAGACCGTGAGCCCCTTGATGGAATGAATATGTGGAGCAGCCTCTCCTGTCCTGACCTACGATCCCTCCCCTCCCTCTGTCCTTCCTGCTGTTCCCCAACCGGGCATAGCCCGACTCACACAGCCACACCTAGAGTCCAACCCAAAGTCAATTCTGCTCAGCGCCACCTCCTCCTGAGAGAAGGGAGGGCTCTCCTTCCTTCTGAGTCACCACAACACTTGGTCTAACCCTTTCTAACAAGAGCTCACCACTCTGCCTTCGATTATAGTGTTAATGATAAAATAAATAATAACGGGAGTAGTTGCTGCGTGTTGAGTGCAGCCAGGCACTCTGATCTATGGGCTGGGCATCTCATTGAATCCGTACAACCACCTGCTTCAAATAGGCATCAATGGCTCTATTTTATAAAGAAGAAAACGAAGGGTCAGAGAACTTCATAGATTTTCCCAAGGGCGAGAGAGCCAGAGGCGGTTCTCCCTTGATTACAAGAGCACCACGGGAGGATCCGTGTGGCCGACTTAGCGTCCACATCCGTTAGAGCACCAAGCTCTGGGCATAGGATGTGCATCATTCATTCACTCATTCATCCATCCATCCATTCATTCATAAATTCACTTATGTGTGAGGGAATGCACAAATCAGTGAAGTCAACG